>NC_143014.1:195398405-195752780 GCF_055824585.1 Amblyomma mixtum
TGTCGTCAGGCTGCTGAACACAAGGTCGGGGCGGTCTCTTTTCGATGGAGGCAAAATGCAAAAAAAAAAAAAAACAACGCCAGTGTGCTACGACTTCTGCTCCGCGTCACAGAGATCGAGGCCGTCGAAATTAATCCAGAGCCCCACATTATGGCCACTCTCACAGCCCACAGTTTGTCTCGCGAAGATCCGTTCATTATTCAATGAATTCTCCTTGGCACTCCCCCACTGTCTCTCTCTCTCTCTTCAACCTCATCATAATAATGATCCTTACTCGGATTACATGGCTTCTGCGAGTTGCATGCGCGCTCCTCATCGAAACCACGCGGCAAAAGGTGTTCTGCTAGCGCCCTCTTAAATTCCAAAAACCTATGGCTTCGTTTTTAACACGATAGCGCTTAGGGTTCCGTTCAGCGGAGAAACCGCCGTAGTTGGCGTTTGCGTGTCGAGAAAATCGTGATTGGTCGAGGGGGTCGTGACGTCGCAGCCACGTGACCTCTCGCGGGTAATTCAAACACCCCACAACGATCACACGATAAAACTGCGATGACGCCAGTACACAATTCCTCATTGGTCTACAGGGTAGTGACGTCATCCACCACCGTTATGTAATATCTCTGAAGAAAGATAAGTTATTGCGCTTAAAAGAAAAACTGTCGAGCCGGTCGAGCGGGGCGCGCTACCCCTCGACCACCGAGGAACGTTCGTTCGACTTTGTTACAGTCAAGGCCTTGGGTTTCTTGTGATAAATTAATAAAAAAAGAATAAAATAAAATAAAGCCCAGTGTTCGTGCCTGTGACGTGATGTGCAAGGAGGACCCCAGGCCGGTGCCTAAGTGTCCCCGGAAATTTACTTTCATGCTCTCTAGTACGAAGAAAAAAAACGAAAGGAGCTGTGCTGTATAACCCCAAAAAGGTGAAACGCTTGTGTCGGAATCGTCATTGTGATCGTATATCACATGCATGCAGCGGTAACTAGCCGCGCTGTCTGCAGTGTTGTTAATATCGTGCGTTTTAAGCCTGTCCTTATGTCTTTGACGCGAACAAATGAAAACGGCAAAAGCAGGCTCGGCCTCGGACGAACGTAAGCGTCGAAACGCTCTCCTTTAGCAGCCGAGTACTGAATGGGTTTAAAGTTTGCAGCGAGTCAACGGATGAAGAGAGTGGCAGTTTGACTTCAGGCGCCAGCATAGCCTTTGTTTAACGTCCCGAAGCGACTCAGGCTATGAGGGACGCCGTAGTGAAGGGCTCCGGAAATTTCGACCACCTGGGGTTCTTTAACGTGCACTGGCATCGCACAGTACACGGGCCTCTGGAATTTCGCCTCCATCGAAATTTGACCGCCGCGGCCGGGATCGAACCCGGGGTCAGTAGCCGAGCACCATAACCATTGAGCCACGGCAGCGGCTTACGATTTCAGCCGGCACATGCGTCCGCATTACGAATGAAACTCGGCCGGATTTTCAATACACTCAAATTTGACCGCGAGCGCAGACTGCAGCTGAAAGTTTACGATGAAAAGCGGATTCAAAAATACTACCTCCGTTAAAGTGTCAAAGCCGCGTCACTAAACCGGATGAAAATGCGCTCCCCGGTTTCCTCCCCCCCCCCCCCCCCCTTTTTTTTTTTTTCGTTCTGAACGCATTAAGTTTCCCCGCTGCTTTGACAACTGTCTGCACTTCACTCTAGTGCACTCGGGTGTTCGCTCAAAACGAGCCATCGTTGCCAAGAAAAGCCGGCTGTCTGCCCACCGCGTGCTTTTCTCCGTAAGCGTTGCTTCATCGTAGTATGTAGTCTATTACGAGTGACAGATTGGCTTCATCGCGAGGCGCATGGCCGCCTGTCGTGGAGGCCAGGGAGGAGAAGGAACAGATTGCCGGCGGCAAGCGGTGTCTGAAGCGTGCGATCCCGCACGGAGGCGTCACCCGTGGCACGCGTCCTGCTCGTAATTTCGTCGACGGCCCACACAGTTTATGCACGTCAGGCGCGTCAAGCAAGCGGAAGAGAGCGCCGCCACTTGCTCGGCTGTCCGCTGACGGCGCGCTGCAAAGTGAACGCTGAACCGGAAGTCGGTGCACGTACTCGTGTGTCTCCATTTGTACGTGTACGTGTTTGGTGTTTGCTTCGACGTGCCTTCATTCGTCATGCCTGTATTACTACAACTCTTAGTTTACGGTCTTCGCCCAATGTTCCGTTTAGGTGCTGTCAGACCGGGCTTGGTACAGGGCAGCCGAGTTCGCCTCACGACAGGTGGTGGCGTGGCAACGCTGTCACGCCACTTTGCCACGCCACCACCAGTGCTTGCACCTGATTGCGAGTGCCAGTAACAGCGCCCTGCGTTGCTGTGAAAGATGCTGGCCGCCTTCCCTGCGCTATTCCGTTGGTTCTCAGCCGAAAGTGACGCGCAGACTCAACATCTCCTCCGCACGGCGTTCTGCATGGCGAGCCCGAGGTCGCGTGTTGGATACCCGGCCTCGGCTGCCGCATCTCGGTGGAGGCGAACAGTAAGAACTTTCGTGCGCTCACATTTCGGTGCATGGGAGAAATTCTCGTGGCCGCATTTATTTCGTACCCCTCGACTATATACGGCAGGCCTCACAGCCCATGCGCATAGCTTTGGCGCGTAAAAATCCACTTATAAAATAAGCCTCTGCTTCCTTTTCCAACGCCCTTCCCGTAGTGATGGCCGAATTTATAGGGCCTTCAAAATATTCCTGGCGAAGCTGCAAAGTTATTTCAACATGCCGTTGTGTCGCTAGAGAATCATTGTTCAAAAATAATGTAGTGTCGGTTAGGTTATCAGCGGAGCCCTCCGTAGGACTGTCAGTACCGGCATATCGGCACAATGTGTGCTCACCAATCTGCACGAAGACGTGAAAATGCTGAAGTATTTTTCAGGGGGGGGGGGGGGGGTTCCGCGAACCCTGACCGATGAAAACAGGGCTCCACGCACCACAGCGTTTCAGGCAACGTTGGTACGCGATGACGGCATTGATTGTACTTTCACTGCATCAGCTGTGACAATGAACGATACATAGATTCTTCTTGTTAGTCCTGAAACTAAGCCAGGTGATTGACTCTATGGAAGCGCTCGAACTCACCATCGCCGAAGGAATTCAGAGTCGCGGCTAGTGTTTCAGAAGTAATGGTCACCACTCTTTGGAGCCGTGAAGGCGTTATACTCACCCAGTTCGTTCCCAAGGGAACATTAATAACGGCTGAAACGGATGAGGAAAATTAGCTAACGAAGCTGTCGTCCAGCGTGCATTTAAAGTGGCCGTAATGGGCTGCTGGTATCTTTCGTGCCAACTTCAAATAGTTATTTATGCTCCATACACATCTGAGCTCGCGACTTTTGCACTTTTTCCAAAGCAGAAAGGCTCTCTCCGCGCTCGCACGTTTCCAAGCAGCTCCGCTCTTGCAGCAGCGATTTTGCAGTGGGCGAAATAGACCCTCAAAGAAGAGCTTGCAGCAGAGGTCCAATCATGGCGACATCGCTACGGAAGGTGCTACTCTACGGATGATTAAGTTGCGAAATGAATGCAGTTAGAGCTTTGTGGAGCCATCTTTTTATGTAATTGCTGACCTTTGAACACAAACGCAATATCTTGCCGTCGGCTTTGCTGGGGGAACCCAATCGATGCGCGTGTATTACTCTCCGTCAAGGACGTTCTTTTTGCACGTCCTCAGCGTTTAATGACTGCACTGTGAATCGAAGGACGGGCGTTCCTAAAAGTTTCTCGGCAGAGATGCGAAAACTCCACGCCCCTCGGCATTGAAACTTTCGTCTCTAATGAGCCGCCACCGTCTTGAAAGCTTTTCACCAAACTGCAAACAAGCGGACCAACGGCTGCGGTGCCGCCCCCGCGCGCATGACGGACACTAACGCGCGGGCCTCTTTTCTCGACACGTTCCCTAAGCGCAGCAGCTTCGCTCGCCTGCCGCTTAAGCGCTCCACGCAAGATGGAAATTTTCGAGCACCGCGCAAGGCCGTGAAACTCACGTTGCGTCGCTGACATGTTTCGTTGGAGAGTTTTAGTAAAGCGCAGACGTATACTAGCGTAGGCGTATCGCGGCCATGCGGCGGGTTCGCGCAGCAAGCATCCGGCAATCCGATGTACGCGTCTGCGCCAGTACGTCTCCGCTTTCCTAAAACTCTCTATTGTTTTTTCACCTGAACACCGGTAGAGGGAGCACAGCGTGTTTTTGCCCCGAACCGGCTTCGTAACATCCGTGACGTCCGTAAGTCTGCGGCAGGGACGGCGTGTCACGCTGTAGGAGGGCAATGCAAAGAGCCTGCTCCGTTCGAACGAACGCAGTAGAGAGCGCAAAATTCAATGGCGTTAAATAAGGCATGCGACGCAGTATGCATTAAAGTGAGCAAGGTAATTGCTGCTGCTTATATCCATCTGCTGAAACCAAGCAGAGGTCCTCTATATGCTCGTCTGTTTTCAGTTATAATCCCTGGCACTGCTTTGCGTATGCGAAAGCATGGTGCACCGCCCAGTGATAAAAATTGAACGACGCTTAACCTACCCTTAAGAGCACAATGCGAGAGCATCAGAGATCCCTGCCGCGCAAGTACTCCTTCTATTTCATCGATTCATAGATAGCTGGGAGTTCTCATACCACTCCTGGCGCAGTGGTGCAGCTGTTAAGCGATGCACAACTGCCAACAAAGCGATGCACACAGCCACTGGCGGGGCTTGTGAGACCCAGGATGCTCGTCCTGAGCTCCAAGGTCCGTTTTTGCACAGATATAGTTCTTCGGGGGGGGGGGGGGGGGGGGGGGGGGGCGCTATGTATTTCTCTATCAACGACCTGATGCGACAGTGTCAAGGTGGGCAGGCGGCAGTTGCATCGAATTTATTTGAATTAATTTCATTGCCACTTGTCATGGTGGGCAAGTTACTCGCAACCCGATGGGCAGGTTGCCACCTGGCCACCGTGGCAGGTGGGCCATCTGGTTTTTCGTGACACGGACGGACGATGACTCCACTCGTTAGCGGGACCTCTGGTGCCATCGCATTAAAAGGAGACAACGAGCCTTCGTGTTGACAATTTACTTCTTTCCTCTCACGTTTTCACTGGCCCCAGCGCAATTATGTGAGGCGAACACGTACACTCAACACGCGCCCGTTGCATTTCAGGCCGGAGCGTGTGCTGCCTGTCAGGAAACGCTGTTTCTCTGTAGAGGCGAAGCTGAAGCCGCCAGAGTTCTGGCAGGTCGCAGAAAGTCCCGTCTGAACCTGCTGGGGGAGCAAACTGGGTTCCGATTAAAGTTTTCTACTGCGCTTTACGCTCATGCAACGAGGAATGCCCTAACGGACCACTCAGAATAAATATGTTTTTTTTTTTGTTATTTGCGATAAAGATTTTGGCATGCAGTCTTTTTTCCCATGCCGCCTCCATAAAGGGACTGTGTATTGGCGGCGGTCCAGAACGTATCCTCGAGAAATTCTAAACCATCGTGTTTTGCTGCTATGTATGTGTAAGTGCGTCATGTTAGAAATGTCCATGGGGTACTTGGGGAAACCGCGGCGGCTCAGCAGTTATGGCGCTCGGCTGCTGACCCGAAAGACGCGGGTTCGATCCCGGCCGCGGCGGTCGCATTTCGATGGAGGCGAAATTCTTTAGAGGCCCGTGTACTGCGCGATGTCAGTGCACGTTAAAGAACCCCACGTGGTCGAAATTTCTAGAGCCCCTCACTACGGCGTCCGTCATAGGCTGAGTTGCTCTGGGACATTAAACCCTGTAAACCATTAGCTTATAGACTGAGTGCCGGGGCTTCACAGTGCACATGGAGTTCGGCAGTTACGCAGGACTGCGTGGCTTTAGTGGGACCGTTTGGTCGTAGCCTGCACGGGCTCACGAGGCCTTTTTCCCTCGCCTTACAATACGAAGGTCAGCCGATTGTGTCCCGATACAGAAGTAATAACTCCGCCGATGCGCGCGCTCTAATTCGCTTGCGTCTTCCTGCGGGCGTTTGACAGATGAAAGAGTGGTAGCACCTCGAGACGCCGCGACATCAAGAGGTTGCGCGCGAAACGGTTGAGAGCCTTATCGCCGTCTCACGAGACTGGCGGAGGCGCCTAGGGGTTCTAGGCTGCTGCAGCTGTGGGTGCCACACCGGAAGGAAGCAAAGCATGCCGTATCGCCGTACTGGAAGCGAACGGTTCCACTCAGCGACTCGAAAACACAGGGGCGTGTCTGCGTCGCGTGAGTCAACGATAAGCACGCGTGATTGTAGCCGTGAACGCAAATTTGTCCGCCCGGTGGCCCGTCTCGATAAGTTTGGCGGTAATAGGCGCCTCCACACGACAGACTGTATAGTTGTGGAGCGGAACGCGAGAGCGAGTGATGGGTTGCGAGCTGCGCTGCTCATTACGGCCGATGCCGCAACTTGGTCGAATTCCCTCCCCTTCTCTTTCCGTCAGAAAAATTTGCGGTGCATCTTACCGCAACAAACTCGGTAGCCCGAAGACAGGATTAGCGACAGCAGCGAGAAACAAGCCGCTACTGTTGCTTTGTTCGCGAGCGATCCTTTCGTAATGTGTAAAATATTATTTCTAAATTGAGCTTAATTTTATTTTCACAGTTTATTTACTCTTACGTTTAGTTTCATTCTTCGCTTCACTGTCCAGGAATAACTTATTCTTTATTTTTTGCATGACAATAAATATGGCACCTTCCTCAGGCAGCGTCGCGACATGATGACTTAAGTGGTTGCTTAAAACCGGAAGCGCGCTTTCCCTCGAGCTCGAGTGGGTGGAACGCCCACTAAGAAAGAAAGCGTGGCTGTAATTTTCGGCAAGGTTTTGGTTTTGCGAACAAAATAACAGCGCTGTACTTAGGACCGAAAATGTGCCCTTGCAGCAGTGCAACCATATCAGGCAAGTAATATGTAAAATAACACATGACACCTATGCGGCAGTTCAGCGGTCATGGCGTTTGCGCCTGAACACAACTTATCGGGTTTTCTTCCTGGACACCCGCGGCATCATTTCGATGGAGAGGATAGGCAGAAGCTCCCGTGTGCACAGATTTTGACCGAGACACTGAGACACTACTCACTGCGCGCAAATTCTTTGTTTTTATTAAAGCGTCACTATTTGTCAAACAACTACTGTGAATTAAGAGACGTCGCTGCTTCGCTAGCTTTCGTTGTCGTTCAGATTGGGCGTCATTGGCGGCAGAGCAGTTGCGTGCACAAGAGTATAAGGGTTGGCGGCGCGCTCGTTGCTGCCACAGTGTCACGTTACAGAAGACGTGTTGTGACATATGCAGTTTAGTGCGCGGAGGTTTTCAATGGTGTCTTTCGAAAGCAAACCTCCGAAACTGCATTAAGTAAGAAAGCCTCATTGGCAGCTGAATTTGAACGCGTCCTTTTGTCGATAGGCACCGCACTTCGTACCGTCAGGTTTCGCCGCTGTACGGATGCAGAGGTTCCTGCGCGAAAAAACAAGATCATTGACTGGATTTTTTATTTAAAGTACTCAAGGTCTATTCGGAAAATCTGCCGCCAGCGTTCATTGCAAACAGTTCGCTGAGTACAAGTTTGAAGCGGGACATATTATTGATATGTCATTTAATCTCTCTCTCTCTCTGTATGTATGTATATATATTATATACGAGGTCTGTTAGAAAAGTATCCGACTTTATCTTTTTTTTGCGAACACCTGATGGATATGAGACAAGCGCGCTTGCATCAGGTGACCTTGAACCTTCATGCGCATGCATGAATTTTTTCCCGCCTGCCGATAGCGTCAGTCGCTGGGAAGCAGCGTTTGAGTGAGGCAGTGTGCAGTGCTCTCGTCGGTTTTTTATTGCAAGGAAAATGGCGGAGTGAAAGGAGCAGCGCTACTGCAACAAATTTTGCCATAAACTTGGCGACAGCCGAGTGGAAACCATTCGAAATATTAAGACGGCTTTCGGTGAAGATGCTATGAGCAGCACACAGTTTAAGCAGTGTTACAATTGTTTTAAAGATGGCCGCACATCGGTGGAGAACGAGCCACGCTCCAATCGGCCATCAACATGCCAAAATGACCAGGTCATTGCCGAACTGAACGCTATGGTGATGCGGGACTGTCGCGTGACTATCCGAGAAATTGAGGAAGAGGTGGACATGAGCAATTTCTCCGCACATTCCATTATCACCGAAGATTTGGCCATGGAGAGAGTTGCGGCGAAATTCGTGCCGAAGCTGCTCACGGTGGAGCAAAAGCAGCTTCGTGTTGAAGTCTCACAGGACATGGATTCCGCAAACAGTGACCCCGACTTCATCAACATCATAATCACTAGTGACGAGTCTTGGGTGTACAGGTACGACCCGGAAACCAGATCCCAGTCGTCAGAGTGGAAGCATTCCACGTCACCAAGACTTAAGAAGGCCCGCCAATTGCGCAGCAATGTGAAAGTGATGCTGACTGCTTTCTTTGACACCCTCTGTGTGGCAGACCACGAGTACGCACTCTACAGGGTCAAACAATGACCAAAGAGTACTACAGTGATGTCCTCCGTTGCCTACGTGATGCTGTGCGGCGCAAGAACCCGGAGCTGAGGTCAACAGGAAATTGGCGCACCCATCGCGCCAATGCTCCTGCACATTCCTCGCACTCGAATCAGATTTTTTGGTGAAAAACCAGACTCTTTTAGTTCAACAGACTCCTTACTGTCCTGATATGGCCCCTGCGATTTCTGGCTGGTTCCCAAAATCAAAAGGCCATTGAAAGGAGCGCGATTTCAGACAAGGAAGAACATTATGGCTGCAACGACAGCTGAGCTAAACTCCATTCCGAAAAGGGCCTTTTCGGAATACTTCCCACAATGGCAGCACCGCTGGGAGAAGTGTGTGGAGTCCCAAGTAGACTACTTTAAAGATGACTAGGTTTGCAACGCTCCAGTTATGCAAGTTTTTTTTCAACGGCCAAAGGTCGGATACTTTTCTAACAGACCTCGTATATATAAAATCTAGTGCATGCTGAGGCTCGGATTTACGAGTCGCGAGCACGGTTGCAAGATCAAATTCTCTATTCGAAACACGCAGGCGTAGTATGTTAGCACTCATATGTGGAATGGGAAGTTTCGCTCATGATCACAGTATGCTTCTGAAATTCCTCATGCCGGCGCGGTGGCTCAGTGGTTATGGCGTACGGCTGCTGACAGAAAGACTCGGGTTCGATCCCGGCCTCGGCGCTCTTATTTCGATGGAGGCGAAATGCCGAGGCTCGTGTACAGAGCGATGTCAGTGCACGTTAAAGAACCCCAGGCGGTCGAAATTTCCGAAGCCCTCCACTACGGCGTCCCTCATAGCTTCCGTCGCTTTGGGACGTTAGACCCCCGTAAACCAAACCATACCAAATTCCTCAAGCTATATACTCTGCCGCGGTACCTAAGTGGCTGTGCCGTTCGGCTTCTGAGCTCAAGGAGGCAGGTTCGCTGCAGGCTTCGACGACTGCATTTCTACCTAGGCGACATCCCAAAACTCTCGTGGCTGCTGTTTGGGTCCACATGAAATTTGGGAGCAATGTGGGCGCACGTTTCGACCGCCAGATGGTCGAAACAAGTCCGGAGCCCCCACTACGCGTCTCTTTTAGCAAAACTGATTTCAATCAATCGATCGATCGATCAATCAATCAATTAATTAATCAGTCAATCAATCAATCAATCAATCAATTTTTATGTAGTACGTGTAAAACTTGGTGCTTCGATCGTGGCGAACGATCACGGAATAGTACACGGCGGCCATAAAAGGACGTGGGCAGGCTAATTGTCTCCTTCCGCGTTTCGAGGAAGGGCCACCAACGCGCCGTTGACGCATTTGTGAGGCAATCTTGCCGAGCCGGGCAGTCGTTTTCTCGCGCGGCCAAATCGGAAGCACACACGCGCGCGTCTCCGCTGTCCTTGCCCTCCCCTTCGCCCACGCTCCGCGCGTTCGTGGCCAGCCTAGACGGGGTTCTGCAGCGGCGAAGCAAACCACGTGTCTCCGTCGTGATCGGCGGCCGGCCCAGCAGCTTGAGCGCGCCCAGAACTGGTTTTCGGGCCCCCGTCACAGATTGCACGCGCCGGTCACAACACTTGACCCCTGTGGCGTGCGCGCGCGTCTGCGCCCGCTGCCCGCCCGCGACCGCCGGTCAGTGACAGGCCCGGCACCGCTTTTACGCCCGGCGACAACACATCTGTCCTCAAGGCCGGCGACAAGCTCCCGCCGCAACAGCGATGGCAGGGCCCGCTTAGGTCTTGCCCTATGCATCCAGTTTCCAGAGTCGTTGTAAAAAGAAAGGGAGAAATGTAAAACAAAAAAATCGTGAGCACGCGCAATTTACCCTTCTCTGGCCAGCGTCGCGTTTCGTGTAAACCTGTTTGCGTACGTAGCTGAAACGTAATCCGCTCGTGGGGCGCACCGGCAGGGTGGAAACAAAAAAAGAGTCCAACGGATGAGATCAGGATCGAACGGCAGTGGCCCGCGGAAAGCGTGTGCGACAAGAATCTTTCGTAGAGAGCCAGCATTGCAGTAAAGGGTCGCAAGAGCTGCAGTCCTGTGTGTGTACTGCTGCCCACTCTGTTCTTGGCCAATTTCTTTTTCCTCCCAGGAGCACTCCGTACCTCACTGTATGTCGTGTCCTTCATTTCATGCTGTCATACAGCTACCAAATAATGTCTAAATATCTTGGCGACAGCGTGTAAGTGGGCTGGTTGGTGATACCAGAACCGGATGAAGCTACCAGTCATTGTCCTGAGCCTTTTCAAGCAATGCGCCCTTTACGCGTGGTGCCTCCACCAGCGCTGCTGGCTGCTTTGTTGTGGCATTCATATTAATTTCCCCCTCTTCCCTGCCCACCACAGCTTGCCCTCTTTTCATAGTTTTGTCTATTTTCTTTATCGCTTTCGTGGTTCCTTATTTTCACCGCTTTGTCTACTTAAATTTTCCCGCGTGAATGCAAGCGTCCAGTTGTTAGCCTGACAGGGTGTCGAACCGGAACCGAACGTGAACCCGAAACCGGAACTGAACCCGTATTTTTGCCTGGAACCGGAATCGAACCGAACGCATTTGTTTTTTTCGCCATCTTGGAACCACCGAACCGGAACGATTGAGAGGAACCGTTCTGAACCGGTTCGGGACACGGATCAGTCATGTTTTGGTACAACAGGTCATAAAAATTGGTTTTATTTAAAAACAAAAACAAAATAAGAGGTCTTACCGCACAAGTTTAGCCACCGAGAGCTGCGCAACGGAGTCTGAAAATAGCACCCTATCTACAAAATATCTAAAATGCGAGAGAAAGAGTGACGGCTACGAAGCAAACTACACGATTTCATAATGCAGATTTGCTAATCCTAAAAGATTGGACACCAGACCGATGAAAAGCCTTGAGTTTATTAGCCTCCCCCTTTCGCTTACGTGCTGAAAATTTCAACTGAATTGTTAAAGCTGCTCGGACTCAAAAGCTCCGTGTGCGAGTGGCTCTCCTTTCTCTGTGCCATGCACTTCCCATATATGAAACTTATAGATGCAACGATCAAACTCCGTTGTGGAACATTTACTTTCGAAGACATTCATTGTCTCAGGCAGCAGCCGCAAAGTAAAGGTTGTATACAGAATTCGGCGATTGTTTGTTGCAGGCATCACTCACACTATCATAGCTGGCGATTTATGGCATTTAGTTTACGTCGCGAGCATTTGGCAGGCCAGTACTTCTTATAGCGCTCTTCCTGTGAACTTGTGTTGAATCGCGTCGTTTTCGCGCTCAGTATGTCTCGTAATGAACCTGGAGCAGGTGCCACATCTACCATGTTTATTTTCAAACTCGCTGCGCCGCAAATTACCCGTTCATCTGCCTTGACTTTCCCTTAAGTGCCAAAAAGGACGACCATGCATTCGAACAGAGGACGCATGTCCGCAGTGTAAGCAGGGCGGTGGCATTGCGTCTGCAGTGACAATTCTCCTTCGGAGGTTGCCTCTAAAGAGGCAAACTCTGGATCGCCCGGCAGGGTGGATGCCGATACATGTCATGCTTAGTGGCTGGTAAAAATTTCAGATAATAAGTCGCAGTTTTTTATGCACGAAGGGTTAGAAGACGTGGTGGCCACCCTGGCGCCAACTGGAACAGCCACCGCTCAACTTTTGAAGAGACTCATAGAATGACTACAAAGTTAGCGCCCCCCAAAAAAATGGGGCGACCATGCGCTGACGCAGCTCATAGAAGGCGTCTTCTAGAGCACCTGGCTGAAACTTCGCATAGAATTTTCCTCGCATAGCTATACTTCGCATGGAAATGCGAAGAAGCTCTTTTCGGACGCCACCAATTCTGCGTCGCAGTTTATCTATAGGATCCTCGACAGCGCATCAAGTTGTAATTCCTAACGCGCTCTAATCCTTTCTCCAAGTTTATAAGGAGGGCAATGGCATCACTACATCAAATGTTACTACGGTTTTCCTTCTTAAGCTTGGTCAGCAAGTTAGTTTCCACGCTAGTTGCCGACATAATTGCTTGTTAGCACGGGTTAATCTGAACTCAGATGCTGAGGGAGTGGAGACACAAGATTAATGCCTTTACCTGAGAGTCCGTGTCCGTTTTGTTTTTGGCAAAAACAAGAACGGAGAGGGAAGTAATCGAGGCTTTCTGCATAGCCAAAAGGGGTGACAACTGCGTCAGCTCGCCCTCTTTGTCTTTATCGAGGAAAGAGATCGAATTCCTAGATGGGCACGTCCGGGTTACCTATCAAGCTTAATGCACTCACGGCTTTGTCACTATCTTGAATTATTCTGTGTCGCTGCCTCGTGCTGAGTTCATTTGGGTTTATTTCTTGTTTTTTTTTGTCATGTGAAGGCCCTTATAAGCCCCCTTTTTTCACGCAATAAAACTAGTTGGAAGTCTGCGCTTTGTGTGTTCTTGTTCGTGCCTCTTCTTGTTGCCCTGTCTTCTTCGCGCAGTTTTATTATGACTATATATCAGGGGTGGCCAAACTGTGGCTCGCGAGCCACATGCTTCTCCTCGGAGGTCCAAGTGGCGCTCGCGACTCCATAGTACCGGTCGCCCCCCCCCCCCCCCCCCCCCATTTCAGCCTCTATGGGCAGCTTCCCTGAAGAGAGACGCACACAGGCCGCTTTTAGTGCTTAGTGTTCATACACACACACACACACACACACACACACACACACACACACACACACACACACACACACACACACACACACACACACACACACACACACACACACACACACACACACACACACACACACATATATATATATATATATATACACACACACACGTACGGGAACACTAGCCGCTGTGGCCTGCTGGCGCCATCCTGCGGAGAATCCGCGTAATCATGCGTTTTGCACGGAATAAAAAAATTGCCACACCCACGTTATACTGCGGCTCTTCACTGAACAGATTATTTTTATCGCTCTTTGCATATGCCTGCACGGCAGCCCCTGATATATATCCGTAAACAGTTCAGTCACATCAAAGAAAATGTGGAAGGAAGTTGGTAAATTAAAATGCAACTTCTCCTCCTCCGCAATTACTTTTCTCACAACCCCTGGTGCACAAACAAGTGTTGATGAACAGACATATACTAGCGGAACATTTCTCTACAGTTTCTTGCTCCTCACACTGAACACAGTCGTCTTTAAAGTAAAAAACACAGATTTAAAACAGACTTTCGAGAAGCGGAACTTCAGACGAGCCTTATAATAATTACACTTGAAGAAATCGATAAAGTACTGTCGGCCAATAAACAGACACCACCCGGCCTTGACAGTACGAAATGCTGGCCCACCTCTCCGAAGCTGGCCTCGCATCTTTCAGACTCTGCGATACATGTATACATTGGTCAATATTGATCAATATAAGATAAAGTCACCAGAAATTGAAAAACATAACAGGATTTATTTTATATATATATATATTCTTCAACAAAATATGGAAATTGGAAAAAATAATGGAGGCTTGGAAAAAAGCAGTTATTGTGCCATTCCTGAAACCTGGAATGCCGAAAACCTCCTCTGGTGGATATAGGCCCGTAGAGGTCACGAACTTTCACGCCAAAGCTTTCGAAATTATGCTAAATATTAGGTATATTTACTCTCGGATCCCGTAAACTTCTTGACGCACACCAGTGGGGATTTAAAAAAGCGTGTTTAAGAACTGACCATCTCGTCCGCCTTGAAAACACAGTCCGAGAAGCGTTCATACATAAACAACACTGTCTAGCAGTTTTGTTTGATAAGAATGCTTACAACATCCTATGGAGGTTCGGGATTGTCTGCGACCTAATAGACCTATAGGTATCCTTGGTAGGATGCTGAACCGCCTGAAAAGTTTCTTGTCCGACCGTTTTTTTCATGTATGCCTCGGTTCAACTCTTTCTAGGAACTTCGTTCAGGAAAACTGCGGTATCTCAGGGGCGTATTTTAAACACTGCACTTTTTGACGTGAAAATGAATTCCATATACATGGTCTGTTCTGAAAGTAGGAGGACTAATTTTTTTAAACAAAATTTTTTCAAGAGAATAGTACAAACGATTGCAATTTTTCAAGGTAGCACCCTTCCGCACTTACACGCTGCTGCCAATGAGTTTTACAGTTCTCGTACGCCTCCAGGAACGCCTGGACCGGAATGCTGTTTAGCTCCCTCGTCACGGCCTGCTGAACCACCTCTACCGATCCGTGATGTTTCCCCTCGAGCGTCAATTTTATTCTCGGGCATAGAAAAAAGTCTGGCGGGGCCAAGTCGAGGCTGTAGGGGGCTGAGGCAGCGTTGCCGCCTTGTGCTGGGCAAAAAATCGGGGTCCTCATTCACATGATGAAGATCCTACCGGTTGGCCTTTTACTCCTCTGACAACACTCCCGGCACCAACTTCGCGCGCGCTTTCCTCATGGATAAGTTTTCGGGTTTGAGGAATGCTCAAGTCATCAGCAATCATTCTGATACTCATTCTACGATCACTGTTAAGTAAATGCTTCACTCGCTACACATTTTCGTTGGTCTTGCTGGTCGAAGGGCGTCTGGAGCGGTCGTCTTCCTGCACTCTTTCCTTACCTTATCGGAAAAGCTTGTGCCACTCAAAAAACACCTGATCTACCCATGGAAGCGTCACCGTAGGCCTCCTTAATCATGTTGTGAGTCTCTTTGCCCGTTTTACCAAGATTTACTGAAAATTTGATCGCGTATCGCTGATCCAGTAAACGCTCGACGATTCTGCGTGACGAGACGTTTCGACAGGGGTTCACAGTACTACCGACCTCCTCTCTTCAACGACCGAGAGCCTACTGCCGATTTTCCCCAGCATTCCCAATATCCCCCTTATACGATCATGCACGCGCAGACCACCTTTCGTCCGCCCATTCGCCCAGGAAAAAACCAGTGCTACTACTTTCAGAACAGACCCTGTATATATATAGGTTGTTTTTTCTTCTGCTTTTCTAATCAATTAGCTTTAAGCGATAACATATTCACTACTAATATAAATTGATCAACACCACAAAATAAATAAATTTAAAAATCCCCTGTGCCCCTTGGTTTCTGTGGCTGTTGGCTTCTCTTATATTTATAACGAGCCCCTCATTCTCCTTTCCTTGTCTGCTTAATTGCTTAAGGAGGGCCTCGGTTCTGGCAGCCTTGATGCCTTAGGAAGCATAAGAGGGTTCTCACACAGCTTCCACCCTCGCCGTTCGATGACGTTCTACGTCACATCAGCGGTAACTCAGGACGTTCTACGTCCGCCGCTTAAGAACGTGGGTGGCGCTGGTGAACACTCCCAAGGTTAGGTTATTTGTAAACATATATACCCCTGAAAGCAGAAGGTTTGACAGCCGTCGCCGTAGCTCAGCGGTAGAGCACCGGACGCGTAATTCGGAGGTCGTGGGTTCGGATCCCACCGGCGGCATGTGGTTGTTTTTCTTCTGCTTTTCTAATCAATTGGCTTTAAGCGATAACATATTCACTACTAATATAAATTGATCAACACCACAAAATAAATTAATTAATTTAAAAATCCCCTGTGCCCCTTGGTTACTGTGGCTGTTGGCTTCTCTTATATTTATAACGAGCCCCTCATTCCCCTTTCCTTGTCTGCTTAATTGCTTAAGGAGGGCCTCGGTTCTGGCAGCCTTGATGCCTTAGGAAGCATAAGAGGGTTCTCACACAGCTTCCACCCTCGCCGTTCGATGACGTTCTACGTCACATCAGCGGTAACTCAGGACGTTCTACGTCCGCCGCTTAAGAACGTGGGTGGCGCTGGTGAACACTCCCAAGGTTAGGTTATTTGTAAACATAAATACCCCTGAAAGCAGAAGGTTTGACAGCCGTCGCCGTAGCTCAGCGGTAGAGCACCGGACGCGTAATTCGGAGGTCGTGGGTTCGGATCCCACCGGCGGCATGTGGTTGTTTTTTCTTCTGCTTTTCTAATCAATTAGCTTTAAGCGATAACATATTCACTACTAATATAAATTGATCAACACCCCAAAATAAATAAATTAATTTAAAAATCCCCTGTGCCCGTTGGTTTCTGTGGCTGTTGGCTTCTCTTATATTTATAACGAGCCCCTCATTCCCCTTTCCTTGTCTGCTTAATTGCTTAAGGAGGGCCTCGGTTCTGGCAGCCTTGATGCCTTAGGAAGCATAAGAGGGTTCTCACACAGCTTCCACCCTCGCCGTTCGATGACGTTCTACGTCACATCAGCGGTAACTCAGGACGTTCTACGTCCGCCGCTTAAGAACGTGGGTGGCGCTGGTGAACACTCCCAAGGTTAGGTTATTTGTAAACATAAATACCCCTGAAAGCAGAAGGTTTGACAGCCGTCGCCGTAGCTCAGCGGTAGAGCACCGGACGCGTAATTCGGAGGTCGTGGGTTCGGATCCCACCGGCGGCATGTGGTTGTTTTTTCTTCTGCTTTTCTAATCAATTAGCTTTAAGCGATAACATATTCACTACTAATATAAATTGATCAACACCCCAAAATAAATAAATTAATTTAAAAATCCCCTGTGCCCGTTGGTTTCTGTGGCTGTTGGCTTCTCTTATATTTATAACGAGCCCCTCATTCCCCTTTCCTTGTCTGCTTAATTGCTTAAGGAGGGCCTCGGTTCTGGCAGCCTTGATGCCTTAGGAAGCATAAGAGGGTTCTCACACAGCTTCCACCCTCGCCGTTCGATGACGTTCTACGTCACATCAGCGGTAACTCAGGACGTTCTACGTCCGCCGCTTAAGAACGTGGGTGGCGCTGGTGAACACTCCCAAGGTTAGGTTATTTGTAAACATAAATACCCCTGAAAGCAGAAGGTTTGACAGCCGTCGCCGTAGCTCAGCGGTAGAGCACCGGACGCGTAATTCGGAGGTCGTGGGTTCGGATCCCACCGGCGGCATGTGGTTGTTTTTTCTTCTGCTTTTCTAATCAATTAGCTTTAAGCGATAACATATTCACTACTAATATAAATTGATCAACACCACAAAATAAACTAATTAATTTAAAAATCCTCTGTGCCCCTTGGTTTCTGTGGCTGTTGGCTTCTCTTATATTTATAACGAGCCCCTCATTCCCCTTTCCTTGTCTGCTTAATTGCTTAAGGAGGGCCTCGGTTCTGGCAGCCTTGATGCCTTAGGAAGCATAAGAGGGTTCTCACACAGCTTCCACCCTCGCCGTTCGATGACGTTCTACGTCACATCAGCGGTAACTCAGGACGTTCTACGTCCGCCGCTTAAGAACGTGGGTGGCGCTGGTGAACACTCCCAAGGTTAGGTTATTTGTAAACATAAATACCCCTGAAAGCAGAAGGTTTGACAGCCGTCGCCGTAGCTCAGCGGTAGAGCACCGGACGCGTAATTCGGAGGTCGTGGGTTCGGATCCCACCGGCGGCATGTGGTTGTTTTTTCTTCTGCTTTTCTAATCAATTAGCTTTAAGCGATAACATATTCACTACTAATATAAATTGATCAACACCCCAAAATAAATAAATTAATTTAAAAATCCCCTGTGCCCGTTGGTTTCTGTGGCTGTTGGCTTCTCTTATATTTATAACGAGCCCCTCATTCCCCTTTCCTTGTCTGCTTAATTGCTTAAGGAGGGCCTCGGTTCTGGCAGCCTTGATGCCTTAGGAAGCATAAGAGGGTTCTCACACAGCTTCCACCCTCGCCGTTCGATGACGTTCTACGTCACATCAGCGGTAACTCAGGACGTTCTACGTCCGCCGCTTAAGAACGTGGGTGGCGCTGGTGAACACTCCCAAGGTTAGGTTATTTGTAAACATAAATACCCCTGAAAGCAGAAGGTTTGACAGCCGTCGCCGTAGCTCAGCGGTAGAGCACCGGACGCGTAATTCGGAGGTCGTGGGTTCGGATCCCACCGGCGGCATGTGGTTGTTTTTTCTTCTGCTTTTCTAATCAATTAGCTTTAAGCGATAACATATTCACTACTAATATAAATTGATCAACACCCCAAAATAAATAAATTAATTTAAAAATCCCCTGTGCCCGTTGGTTTCTGTGGCTGTTGGCTTCTCTTATATATATATATATATTATGCGTATTTTTCTGCTATGTGTTTTGTGTTTCCCACTTACCTGTTCTGTGCCCGCCCCTATAAAAGGGGATGCATTAACAATGTAAAATCACTCCTGAAGAAGATCGGTCTTCCGATCGAAACGTCGAGTTGAATAAATATGTTTCCTTTAACGAAGCGTATACTTCGCTATATATTTATATATATATATATATATATATATGTGTGTGTGTGTGTGTGTGTGTGTGTGTGTGTGTGTGTGTGTGTGTGTGTGTGTGTGTGTGTGTGTGTGTGTGTGTGTGTGTGTGTGTGTGTGTGTGTGTGTGTGTGTGTGTGTGTGTGTGTGTGTGTGTGTGTGTGTGTGTGTGTGTGTGTGTGTGTGTGTGTGTGTGTGTGTGTGTGTGTGTGTGTGTGTGTGTGTGTGTGTGTGTGTGTGTGTGTGTGTGTGTGTGTGTGTGTGTGTGTGTGTGTGTGTGTGTGTGTGTGTGTGTGTGTGTGTGTGTGTGTGTGTGTGTGTGTGTGTGTGTGTGTGTGTGTGTGTGTGTGTGTGTGTGTGTGTGTGTGTGTGTGTGTGTGTGTGTGTGTGTGTGTGTGTGTGTGTGTGTGTGTGTGTGTGTGTGTGTGTGTGTGTGTGTGTGTGTGTGTGTGTGTGTGTGTGTGTGTGTGTGTGTGTGTGTGTGTGTGTGTGTGTGTGTGTGTGTGTGTGTGTGTGTGTGTGTGTGTGTGTGTGTGTGTGTGTGTGTGTGTGTGTGTGTGTGTGTGTGTGTGTGTGTGTGTGTGTGTGTGTGTGTGTGTGTGTGTGTGTGTGTGTGTGTGTGTGTGTGTGTGTGTGTGTGTGTGTGTGTGTGTGTGTGTGTGTGTGTGTGTGTGTGTGTGTGTGTGTGTGTGTGTGTGTGTGTGTGTGTGTGTGTGTGTGTGTGTGTGTGTGTGTGTGTGTGTGTGTGTGTGTGTGTGTGTGTGTGTGTGTGTGTGTGTGTGTGTGTGTGTGTGTGTGTGTGTGTGTGTGTGTGTGTGTGTGTGTGTGTGTGTGTGTGTGTGTGTGTGTGTGTGTGTGTGTGTGTGTGTGTGTGTGTGTGTGTTTATCACGATAAGCAAACGGCGAACTCACGGCCACATGCCGGTTTTTGGGCACCGCCCCCTCGCCTGTCTGTATCTCGATATAAGCACATGCGTGCTGGTTTTCAGGGGGAGTCGTCGACCAGTGGTACGCGCGGTCTGACGGCCGGCTGACAATAAACCCGAGTTCTTGTTACACCTCGTTCCTCTCCCCCCCCCCACACACACACACACACGCACGCACACACACACACACACACACACACACACACACACACACACACACACACACACACACACACACACACACACACACACACACACGCGCACGCACACGCGCACGCACACGCGCACGCACACACATATTAAATCCTGTTATGTTTTTCAATTTCTGGTGACTTTATCTTATATTAATCAATATTGATCAATGTATATATATATCGCAGAGTCTGAAAGGTGCGAGTCCAGTCAAGCTTTTTTCCCAGCTTTCCACTCCGCCGCCGTTGTCTCCTCCGCGGGAATAATTTGTGAGAATGCGGCAAAAAAAATAAGCCCTCAATATGTTTTAAACTTAACAGACAAGTGACAGCACTACAGCCTCCGCCAATAAATGAGGCCTGTGCAACGGAGCGTTGTCATGCATGGAGCGCATTATTTCGGCTCATTTATCCCGGCATGCATTTTTCTCTCACAAAGCCTGACGAAACCGAACAAGCATTTGGCCGCAATATTTATTTATTTATTGGAAATACCTGCAGCGCCCGAAGGCATTATTGCAGGGGGGATGAGGATACATAACAGGAGATTAGGCCGGAAAAAAAAGAGGAAGAAAAAAAAAGCAATACAACAAGGCATGACACAGCAAGTACAAAATGAATGAAATATGAAACAACAAAAAGACATGACGAAAAAAAAAAAAGAAGAAAGCCAACTGCGCACTCATACATCCGACAGCAACGCGCGGAACATAGACTCTGAACGTCACTCAACAATTTCATGGGGCAGGCGATTCCAGTCATGAATGGTAGATGGGAAAAATGCGTTTTGATAAGTGTTAGTTTTGCATTTAATTTCTCTAATCTTCCACCCATGGTCAAGTCTGTTTGACCTGAAATGCGGTGGAAGTAAATAATTTTCTTTATCTATTTTTATTTTTCGGTGAAAGATTTTATACAGCATTTCTAACCGGGAGTTGGTACGGCGTTTCCGTAACAGCTCCCATCCCAGCGTTAGTTTAATGTTAGTAACACTGCTGTTAAAATCATAATTACTTGAAACAAACCGAGCGGCAAAGTTCTGAACACGCTCAAGCATGTCTGTTAAATTTAAAGTAGGGGGGTGCCAAACAACACAAGCATACTCCAAATGCTTCATCAATGCGCTATATATTATGTGTTCAAGCGTTTTGCAACTAATACTTGTAAGCGAAATCGGCCTGTAGTTAGCAACTATGTTTTTAGGACCACCCTTATGAATGGGCACCACGTTAGCGTTTTTCCACTGCTGGGGTATTATTCCTGTATCTAACGATTTCGAGTATAGAATAACTAAGTAATGAGCAATGCTTTCAGCACAGACCTTCAAGACATGACCGGGAACATCTTCGGGCCCGCTTGCCGAAGACACCTTTATGTTATTCAGCAGGTTTAACACACCGTTGTATGTAACTGTTAGCTCAGACATTGTCTCTTGCACATGGGCATCCATGACTGGCATTTCATGATGCGAGTTTGCTGCGAAAACAGACTTAAAATAATCATTGAAACAGCATGCCTTATCAAAATCATCAGTTATAGGTTCAGCGCCGTTATTCAGTGCCGGAATACCAACTGATTCACGGCCATTAACTTTAAGAAATTTCCACAGTTCTTTTGGATTACTCTGAATTTTAGCACCTAACTCATTCATGTATCTTTTTTTCGCAGCTTTATTTTCAACTTTTATGTCTCTTCCAAGAGCACGTACCTTTTCAAGAACTTTTGCGTCCCGGTATTTTTTGTACGTGTTTAGGAGACGACGCTTTTTCTTAATCAATAGTTTAGTTTCCCGAGTTACCCACGGCTTGTCCTTGCGCCGCTTAGCTGATATGTTTTTGAAAGGAACATATTTGTCGATGAGCACATCAAGCTTCTGCTTAAATATGTCCCACAGCGCAGTAGCATCGAAACGCTGGCTCATGAATATGAAGTCTTGTAAATAGTTGGCAAGCTCGCTAGATAGTGATGAGTAATCACCTCTATCATAGAAGAAAATTTTCCTGGGGTGCCTGTGTGGCACTGAAGGCTGGGTCATTGGCACGTGTGCAACGACACAGTCGTGGTCACTGATACCTGGGATAATATAACTATCGCGCACAAGTGAATCTCGGTTAGAAAAAAGCAAATCTAGAACAGACGAGGAACCATGGCATGACCTGGTTGGCTCCTTAACAAACTGATACAGGTCGTTTGCAATAATGAGGTCGCGGAAATCAACGTACAGCTTTGACAGGTTGGTAAGGACTGGTTTATTGTCAACCCATGTAACTTCAGGCATGTTGAAATCACCTCCAATGATGTAATCGTTGTGTATCTTACTTATGAATTCAGAAAGGGATACAAATACATCTGGATTAGCCCGCATAGGAGAACGATAGAAACAGCCAAGCGTAAGCAGCTGCCCGTTCTCTAAATGTAGATTCCGCCAAACAGATTCTTCGCAGCCATTAAGTTCCGGCAGAGCAGAACAGCGAAGAGTCGAGTGAATGAGCAGGAAAACGCCACCTCCACGTGAGTGTCTATCGCAACGGTAAGCTTCAAAATCTGCTGGAAAGACCTCGGAGCTGTGAATCGAATCGTCCAGCCAGGATTCAGTACCCATGACTACATGCGGTTGGACTGAGGAAATAAGCGTGGCAAAATCATCAGTTTTATTCTTTATGCTACGGCAGTTCACCACCAGTATAGTAAGATCAGATATGGACTGAATCCTGGCAAGACTGCAGTGAATGAGCGGCTGGAACCCATTGCGCAGCTGCCTGGCCTTTAGCTAAGGTTTATGCTCTATAACCTGGTCTTGAAGTGGGTTATAAACGAACCACTTTTTGTTGATAAGCATTTTGTCATAACGAAGTTTGAAAGTAACTTTCTTGGCACGAGCATAGCTTACAAGCTTAGCTCGAGCCACCCGCACCGCCCGGGTGAAATCTTCGCGGATCGCGAAGTCTGTGTCTTTCAATTTATTTCCGCAAGACAAAATGCGTTCCTTGTCTTTAAAGTTGCAGAACCGAATGACTATCGGGCGGTTTTTATCGTCTTGGAACTGGCCAATACGATGTGCACGTTCAATACTTTCTGAATGAACGGGCTCACCCAACTGGTTTAGACAGAAGGCACGAGCCTTCTCTTCAGATTCACTCCATGTCTCTGTAGCCGAGTCAGCCAAACCCAGAAGAACCAAGTTATTTCTTCTTGATCTGTTGTTCGCATCATCAAGCGATGTCTTAAGCTCGGCCAAGTTCCGCGCTAGATCATCAACGGCTTGTGGTTGAGCAGATACACAAGCAGCCTCATTACGTTTTATGACTTCCATATCATTTTCGAGAGCTGAAACTCTACCCAGAAGACCATCCAGAGATGTATTCATGGCATTTTGGTTCTCTCTTATTGCCTGCAGTTCTTGAAGGAAATTAGTTTGGCCCAGTTCTAAACGCTTAACAACCGCAAAGATCCCAGCGATAGTGGCAGTATCGGTGGTTACACTCAGTGTACTCGATGTACTGTTTGCGGAATCAGGGCCAGGATTGCTTTCAACGTCCCCGGAGAGCATCAGTAAAAACTGACTCAAACCGAACAATACACAATCTATAAAGGCATGGCACACACGCACGAGACGAAACAGGTCGCTGGGGCACGACACCGCAATAACACAGCGATTAGAACTCCGGTAACAAGAGGCAGGGTACAAATAACTAACCTGGGCGAAAAAGACGCGTAAACGCATGGCCGCAACGATGTCGTGCCCCGGGAGCCTCGCACTGAGTGGCCGCTTAAGTAGCCGTTCCACAGAAGTACCGCCCATTGGTTGTTGCCAGATGAGCTGTTGCGTCGGAGTCAAGCCTGGATGCATACACGGATGAGCTTCAAAGCCATGATGCGGTCGCTCCAGAGCACTGCTGTCCGCCTTGTTGAATGACACAGAAGTAGATTCATGCCTTGCGGCATTCCACGGTAGGTCAGGATCCTCTGATGTAGCACCCAGCAGTGACAGAGTCAGAACCTGGGCGAAAAAGACGCGTAAACGCATGGCCGCAACGATGTCGTGCCCCGGGAGCCTCGCACTGAGTGGCCGCTTAAGTAGCCGTTCCACAGAAGTACCGCCCATTGGTTGTTGCCAGATGAGCTGTTGCGTCGGAGTCAAGCCTGGATGCATACACGGATGAGCTTCAAAGCCATGATGCGGTCGCTCCAGAGCACTGCTGTCCGCCTTGTTGAATGACACAGAAGTAGATTCATGCCTTGCGGCATTCCACGGTAGGTCAGGATCCTCTGATGTAGCACCCAGCAGTGACAGAGTCAAAACCTGGGCGAAAAAGACGCGTAAACGCATGGCCGCAACGATGTCGTGCTTTTCACCATATCACCATTTTGATTTAGATTTTTGGCGAAATGTAGCCAATAATCATTTGATTCACTCTTGTTCAAACGTGTTGTTGCCACTGTCTTCCTTGCAGACGTTTTCTTGAATTTTATGGAGAGGCGGGGAATCTCGACGCTTTCACGGCATGCCATTTTGCTTGTTTTTAGGGTCGCAATCGCATTGACTTCAATGCATCTCACCGAAAGCCCACGAAGCTAGCACCGCAGTTTGCACTTCATTCCATCAGTTAACATGTTGGGCACTTCGCGCACATAGGCCGCGGGCAGCCCCCAGAGTTTGTGCGAGGTGGTTTTCGCAGTACGAGCTCCGTAGCAGCCTGGAGGACTGTCAACCTCTTAGAGGTCCCGTTCGCGAGTAAAGCCGGCTTCCATCCGTCCGTCCGTGTCACGAAACAGCAGGTGTCAATTAAATTAAATCACATAAATTACATGAAATTGCCACCTCCACATCAGGGCACTACGCATCAGCTCAATGGTTTAGAGGTAGATAGCCTCCGGAAGAACTATCTGTGCTAGAGTGATCCTTACGGGAGCTATCGAAGAGCAACCTGAGTCTCACAAACCTCACCGGCAGCTGTGTTTGAAACAGCCCCCTTCGGGGGTCAGCGGCGCTTCACCACTGCGACAAGAATGGTGTGAGGACTCCTCACAACCTGTGAATGTATGCAGAAAAAGGAGTGGGATCTCTAACACTACCGCATTGTACTCTAAAGGCTCCAAGTCTGTCCAAGACTGTTCGCAAACTTTTTTTTGTTCACTTCGAAGAGTGTTTTCTCGGAGAATACACCACGAACCTCCGTTGTCTACGGCTGCACTTGCTTAAAAGTTCGTTGTAAATGTGCAGCATGGAAAGATTCGTTCCACACGGTAGTGATCCTTCTTTGATCAGAAATTTTGCACTGACTCCTTCGCGTTGCGAGTGCGACGCCGGAGAAGATCAGGCTAAAGAACAGCGTCACTTTCGTGGGCCTCCTTCAAAGCGTGGGAAAAAACGGTGGCGAGGGAGCTCTCTTCGCATTTCGGGCTACTGAAGGTTTCTTCTGCAGGCTGTTTACATATCTTCAGGGCTCTAAAAACGAAGAATTTCATATAATTAGGTAGATCAGTGTGAAGAAAGAAATGTTTGCGCTTGCTCGGGAGCACAGCCAGTGATATAGCTGCTGTTTTCTTCGCAGGTCGCGCACCCTCCCTTTTTTTTTTTTCAACCGTAAGGTCATGATATATGCGTCGGCGAGCACATTGTATTACCCTTGTCCGCTATAAAAAAAAAAAAAAAAACTCTTGTTACACAGAAACACGCCCATCGTTGATTTCTTTCCCCGAATATAGCCTTGGCGGGTTACAGCCTTAACTGACCTCGCTTGATTTCTTTAACGATTTTAATTCTTGTTAATTCTGGCTCCAGTCAATGGGAACCAAGAAAGAAAAACAATTATGGTGCGGCTCTGAATTGCGCCGTAAATATAGTAACTCACTTAACGTGGAAAGAGGCTAACGTCAGCAAAATACGGAACGCTAGCAAACGAGCCTCTCGGACGGACGCGTAGCTGTTGCAAGGCGTCAGGAGCTCACGCCTTAATTAGGAAAAAAATTCTGAGTGCGCCACACGAGAAATTTTAACTATGCGCATACGAAAGGCATCATTTTGCTTTCTTTTTCTTTAGTGGCGGAGATTGGATTTGGTGGAGGGGAGAACGTTCGGAGGCCGTGGCGGCTATTAAACTTGCGAAACCTGCGTGGGTGTCAAAAAAAACTAGAACTAAGGAGAAGGCGAGGTACGAAGAGAGGGAGGTGATGGAGAAACACTCTGTTACAGTGTTGCGCCAGTTTCGGGTGAACAGTTCTTTTGTTTTTGTTTTCGCCGTGCGGTTCTTAACTCATTCCGAAAGAGTCGTACTGCAAACGAGCGATGAGGATGCCGGACTCTCCCTGCACTACGCGATGTCAGCGGCCCCCGTCGGCGGCAGCCAGCGCGCGCAAGGGAAAGAGAGCTGTCAGCCGGCGACGTGGGGATTCCGCGCGACGACTGTCGAAAGCGGCATTCCTGCTGAGCACGTGTGCGCGCCGGAACGCGCTCAGAAGCCCAACTGCGCGCCCGCGCGCTGTCCTTCCTTTTATGCAAGGCAGTCCTCCGTCGGGCAGGGCCGCTGCCGCGGGCGGGCAGCTTTGGAAGGCCTTCCCTGCCGGTTCCCCACGTGGATCGGAAAAAAAAAAAACGACCGCATCACGACTGGGCGGCGAACTTATCGCGATCCAGTCTCACACGTGCGACCTCTTTTTCTCTCCCTTGGTATTTTTTTGTTTTGTTTTTATCCCCTGGTGACGCGTCTGGTGTTGCAGCACGCGGCGTCGATGGGAGGACGCGTATCAGCAGACGCCGATCCACGCCCGGGCCAGGCAATCGCCAAGAAAAGTAGTCGATGAAAAGGCCATCTGTTGTCGCCGCACTTTCTCGATATAAATGTAAATCACGGAGCGGCAACGGAGTGCGGCGGTGGCCTCTACGCTATTTGGTCGGGCGCGCAGCTTCTTGCCTTTTTTTTTCTTTCCTTTCTCTGGACTTTCAGTCGAAGACCTTTGACTCGCTCATTCCATATCCTTTCCCGCAAAGCTCCTGTGTACGCGCAGAACGCCAACACGTGTCTGGAAGCTTGAGGTATGTTAAAAGGTATCACAGAGCTAAAGGTAGCAGCCGCGGGCACCAGAACCAATCTCCTGGGCGTCTCTCGTACCGGACCACTGAACTTTGACGTCCTGGCGGCGCACGCAAACAGCCCTAGTTAGCGGCGGCGGCAGTTAGTCCGCAGTCGCTCAACTCAGTGATGCGGTTCAATCTAAAAATCGCCACTCAAACGCGGTTCGCTGCTTTCGTGATGCAACTAGAATATACCCTTGATCCCTCGGCCACATCCGTTCTGACAACGTGCAATATTCAGACATCACGCCACTCACCGAACGGCGTGATGTCGTACGGTATATTGAGAGGCCGCACTCACCGCGTTGGCACGTGCCAGATTCTTCGCGTGGTCATAGAAGGAGAGGGAGGAAAAAAGGCGGGAAAATTATGCAACATGTGTAGCTTCTGCCGGGGTCGCGCGGTGGCTCAGAAAGACTCACGTCGGTTCCGGGTTCTATCTTTGCTTCGCGGCAGAACTGCACCGGCGTAGTAATGAGGCACACGTGTCGGTCCGACCCACGATAGCTAAAGCTGAGCAACAATCAGTTTATACCCGTCGCCTGCCAGCAAAAGCGTGCGTGCATGAGCTTTGAGGCAAAGCAACTTATTGCTAAGTGCTTTCTTTGCGATGCTTCATTGCGTAGTGCTCACTAAGTGCGCAGAAGGACAATCAGTGAGTCAATCAATCAGTTAGTCAATCAATTTTTAATGTGCGCAGTAACAACCAGAATGTCGAACCGAAACCGGAACCGAACCCGTGTTTCTGCACGCGACCAGAACCGAACTGAACCCATATTTTTTCGTCACCTTGGAACTGAACTTGAACCGGAACGATTCAAAGGAACCGTTCTGAGCAGGTTCGGCAGTCGGTTCAGCCCAACTTTTTTTTTTTTTTTTTGCAACCCGGCATACTTCTTTTCAATGCAGTTTTAGCAGTGAATGCCCAGATGTGCGCCCACCGTAGCGTGCATCAATAGTGGAGGCTGCACGTGCACATAAACCACGGTACTTTTTGGGAAAGGGGGTTATACTGCTAACGCAGAAAAAGCAACTACCGTAATCAACCCCGAGTGGAATTCAAACAAGTGGCTCGCGCAACAGAGAAGCTTCGTTCAATGATGCCTTAGTCTACTCGGCCATCTCCGAAGCTTGTTCTTATTTTAGGTGCATGAAAAATCGGCAACCTTCTTTACCCTCCTCGTGCTTTACTTGAACGTCGAATTCAGCGACCTGGGCATACGGCCTCACGCCACCCTCACTTTAAAATTCCGGAAGGCGCACACGTCGAACAAGGGATACCAGTCAGGAGGTTCAACTTTCGCCTGCGCTAAAATGCATTGTTCTCTGAACAGCTACCTCGTTGACCGCGGCGGTTCTGCGTGTTTATCCGTCATGCGGCTTAGCGGATCAGTCCAATTGACGCCAGCAGTTCACATGGAATTCAGGGAGCCTTTCATCACATCTTATACTAAAAGATGTGGTCTTAATGTCTGTTTTTAAGACTCTGCAGAAGTATGGTCTAGAAGAACGCAGCATGACTACGCAACACAAATAATTTTATTTCTCGATAGCTTCTCGTTGCTCGCACAGGTAGCAATTTACTGACCATGGCACGAACGTTCCCTTGGCACAAACTCACGTCCTAACGCGCAAGGTCCACGTTTTTAGTTTTAAAAAGGGTTTTTGCGGCCGATTGAATCTACAGCCACTGAACTCGCTTCAATACATACATTGGTGTCAAGAAAAGCCAGGTAAGGCTGCAGGTATGGGTAGAAGAAGTAATGACCGATCAGAACCTATGCCGTCTGCCGCGTATGAAAAGGCCGTGCAGGTGTTCTAAGGGAAAGCGAAGAGTGAGGAAACCGAATGCATCAGCTAGCACGGAATTCTCTCAAGACCATGTCCAGAAAAGACAGATGAGCACTTAGTCGCCTATTAAGCACAGCGGCCAGAAAGGCGTGGTTTGTGGTTATGAAAAATCAAAATCCCGAAAGAAGTTGGTGGAAAAAAAGTGCACGACAGATTCACCAGACTCTATTAAGGGAGCAAAAAATTCTGTCGACGCGTAGGCTCCTTAGCGCCTCAGAAAAGTCGCAAAGGTTGTACGTAGCGCACGTACCTTGTTCCTCGCACAGTGAAGCACCTGCAACAATCTCGCAGTGCAACGTCGCAACTCTAAATGTTGCAGATTTGTGCCCGTGCAGACACGAAGTGCTCCCAACCCATCCAAGCCTGCTTTCTTTTTTTATCACACTCTTTATAAAACAAAAGAGTGCGTTGTCGTCATAATATGCCAGTCTTAATTTTACTCCATACTAGCGAGAAGAGACAATTAGCCGTGTTTCTGAAGATACTATTGGGACTCGAGACACATAACGCGGGTTAAAAAAGCGATGTGGAACAGGTGATTCAGATAAAATATATTTTGTAAAATCTTGGTTGTTAGGGAGAGCCAGTGTTCCCAAGAAGCTTTTGTTGGGTGGGGGGGTGGGCAGTTGAGGGGGTCTCGCATATTATCATACCATGTGGCAGAGGGTCGGGGGATGAGGGGGAGAGGGGGCTGCTGCTTAAAAGATATGTTGCAGGTGCGCGTGGAAGGTTTTGTAGATACAAAATCCACCAGCTTTTCGCTTTATGTACCTCATCAGATGGAGTCTAGTGTATACATAGCCGATTTACAGTAACTTTGAGTTCATTTCATTTTGCGGCTCTTGCCGTAAGTTCCTGTCTTTTTGCCGCGAACAGTAAATTAAAGTGGGTAAAGTGTAAACACCCCACATTAAATAAATTCTTCATTTTTTTATTTTATATATCGATTTCACATAGAAATGTAAACAGCATAACAAAGTTGATTAAAACTGACCTACGTTTAGAATTGTTTTTTTTTTGGACCCTTTTGAACCGGTTCGGTACCTTCCGAACGGGTTCGAACCGGGACGGAATGTCGCTCTGAAGCCGAACCCGGAACTGAACCCGAAAAAATTCCGGTTTGACACCTTGGTAGCAGCCATGCATGCCGTCATAGTGCTGCGGCACAAACAGAAACTAAAAAAATGCACTCATATACTCTGCATAAAGAGGTAACAGGCAACAGAAGAACGAAATAACACAATGAGATAATGTTAGGAGAAAGGGGTCTCGTACAGAATGAAAGCCCTAAAATATTACGGAGGGCACTTAAAGCTACTTACGTTCTTTGGATGCGAAAGTATTGTTTTCATTTGCTTTTTTTTGTTTTTTTCCACTCCTTTTCAGTGGCACACCTACTCATTAGCATACAGTGGTAAGGCAACGCATATACTAGGTTCACCTTTGTTCGCCAACAAGCAATGCGGTTCTGTGGCTTATTTGCGGTAGAGAAAAAAAAAGTTTTTGTGACATACAGGGTGCGTACTCGCTTCGCAGTCTGAAAGTGCTGGGTTCAATGTCCCGCACCTTCGGAAGAAATTGTATTTTTTCTTGATACCACGGTGACGTCATCTGGGATTTTTCAGACCATTGCTACTGGTCGACGCCGACGCCGGGTTTCGTTGCTGGTTAGCCATATAATGCGCTCGCATTAAAAGCATAATTTACCGGTACGTGTCACATGAAGAACATCTGCAAACGAATGAGATCAAAAAACGACCTTTGAGTATAAAGGTCAGTTACATACCGCAAAATACAATCAACAAACGCGATACAAACAATAGGTGCGAATACACGGCTTTAAAGCAATATAATGATGCAAACAAATACGAGCGTAGATGGGACGTAAGAAATAAGAACAGCAAAAATTAAATAGAATGAAGAATGCACAAATGAAGTAAAAGCAATGTGCTAGAAAGGAGAAGTCAGTGTAATAAAAATGACTGCTTAGAGTGGAACGCTGTGAACTTCAGATTTAAACGAAGCAGCGGGTTCTGGAAGATATCAAGATGAAGACAATAAAAACTCTTGAAGTTTTGCATTCTGTGCAGAGGAGAGTGGGTTTTGAGAAGCGCAGAAACTTGATGCTGTCTGCATCGCGGGACACGGAATTGAATAGGCACTGGCGGTTGAGGGCACAGAATGTAACCGTGGAAGAATTTGTACAAGGAAATTATATCTGCCCAGATACGACGGCAGTTAAAGGGGGCGCTGAAACACCTTCCGAGGAGAGCACATAAAACTCGCTCAACCACTGCATTGTGTTGTCGTGAGCACGTGAGCCAAATAATACACTTCTACACGCAGACGAGAACCCATAATCACGCGCGAAAGTTAGCGAGCCCTTTCCGGCGACTCTCCGAAAGACACTCTGCTCGTTCCGAAAGCATAAAAAGTTGCAATGTTTTCAAGGAGTCTCTCTTAGGTCATCGCGTGAGGATATTGTGCATTCATAAAAGGATCAAATTTATCTCTCGTACGGCATCTTTTATGTAGATCTTTGCTTTCCTCCTTGTGCTTCGCTGCGTACTATATTAGCGCCAGTATTTGGCAACGCTATTGTTGTTAGTGTCACACTAATTGCAAGCTGAACATTACATGGGCAAGGCTCCTGTGCAAAAGGATCTGAGACGTGTTTGCTGCGACGCGCCTATTCTTTCAATCTTTTATTTGGCATCTATTTCTCTCAACTCCCTCCTGCCTGCACGCGGCGGTGATAGTTGCCCAGCTGGAGTCAGTCGATAAGCTAGTGGACTTTCCTCCTCTTTCTTCTTTCGATCTCAGCTGTAACCAGTTGACAGGAGCGGCCGCGCCGTCGCTTCGCGTCGGCGCAAAAGGCCTCAGCCCATCGCGCTTCCACTATCCATACTGGCGCCTAAAAAGCGTCGGTTCCATTCCAACTCAAGCCTATATCTTTCCGCGTGTGCTTTAATTTCTCGTCTTTTCTGGCGGTGTGGATGGACGGACAAAAGATCTGCGGTCAAAGAGAGGTGAGAATGTAGCCGTTAAATGCGTTCCGGCATTCACAGTGCAGCGTAGTGGGCCCCGCCACCCGACCGGAGCATATCTCAAGGCGCGAGGAAAAGAGGGAAAACAAGAAGAAATGCAGCCATCATGTGCGCTTGTGAAAGGCAGCTAAGATATCAGTTTCCAATTCCATGCAGAACACGGACAGGGAGCTTTGAAATATGTCTAGATGGTCGGAGTAAGTATTATATATGAACACTGTAATCTGTCAAATGGAGAGTGTCGGCTGTACAAGGCATGTGTTTTGAAAGGGCGATTTGACCGGACAGTTTTATTCTGCAGGCAGTAATAATAATGATAATAATCACAGTAGTAGTAAGAAGATATGTTGCAACACCGTTTTCAGGCCATAGCGGCTGCATATCGTAACGTACAAGATTCAGAACCACTGGAGCGCTCGAATATCCGAGCTCGTTAGGGAGATTAATGAAGTCCGAGCAATTTATCACAGCTGGAAAATTGAACAAGCTTCTACCGACAGCCCGCTGCTAACGTAGCATATCTGTTACACGAATAATCACTGGAGCCGGTCTCCCGGTTTGAGTGGTTTGTTCGCCTCTCGGTCTGAAGCATGGGGACTCTGTCCGCTGTGGCGTCTATTTTTTTTTTTTTGTCCTCAGTTTGTTTCTATCTTACCCTAGGGCGGTCCTCAACGCCCTGATTCATTCAGCACTCAGTCTTATTGGAAACAAGAAAGTTTAGAATATCAATCACTATCAAAGTAAAGGCTCATGTACGCTCGCTCGCCCACTTAGTCAACAACTTCAGAGAAATTTTATTTTTCTGTGAAACCCAATACGGCTCTCTCGACGACAAAGTGCACTTACAGATAATATTTCAGGAGGACATACCTAAAAGCGAAAAATTAAACGGGCACCAAAACAATTTACATGACGTTGTCGACGAGCTACATGGAAATGTTTCCACTGCCCGGTCGTTCTATACGCTGCCTTCGTTCACGAACCGTGATCAACGAAAATTGTGCGTTAAGTGCCAAAGCAACGGCACATTGTTTTTCAAATCAGTGTTTTGAACAAGACAGATGGGAATCCTAGTGGTATTGATAAGGAATTTGATGTTTTTTTTTAGTATGCATTTTTGAGTCGGGTTTTGCGTGTCTCACTACATTTCGCTTGCCTGACTATTTGACTTTAATAAATCTTCACGTGCCGACTTAATAGCAGCCCTTTCTTAAAGAGGCATACTGTTTGGAGTTTGAAGTGCTCTGCACAGTATACGCTGGATCATTAGACTGTTGTGAACTCATGGGTGACTGGTGCTGTGCAAAAATGCTGTGCTGCGTGCAAATGTGCATACTCAGAGCCTGAGTTAAATAACTCAAGTTAACGAAAAATTGCATGTTGTTTGCTACTTGAGCACATTACTTTTGCAGCCATTATAACACATTTAGAGAAGAGTAACTGTCTTTACAGGCGGCGGCATGGCTTTAGAACAGGCTCGCTAAAAATAACCCACTTGGCAGAGATAACTTCTGATATTGCCTCTTGGCGAAACTTCATAAGAGGACGAACTTACGCATTTTTTCTTGATTTGTCGCGCACATTCGATGTCACCCGTACGTGATTTTAAACTGAACACGTAGCAATCGGAATTAAAAAGATAGTGTCCTGGACCTCTACGCACATACAAAACCGGAAACAATGGCGCTGCCTTCGGGAGTTGCGTGCCTGGTAATCTTGATGTTTCCTTCCTAGAGCATCTCGGCGCTGCGTACCGTATGGCGTAAATTCATGCACCGAATCACCTTCTCAAACAAGTCTGTTTGCAGATGGTTGTGTTGTGTACATTAGCATAAATTCCGTAGAGAATGAAATAGGACTTGAGAAATATTTGCGATTAATTCTGGAATGGCGTAAATAAGGGTGGAATTAGAATTAACGCGGCTAAACGTACAAGCGTCACATTAACTGACAAGCAGACCCCACTTCTATATGCACACGCGTTAGACAATCGCAATATTAATAAATCCAATCAGGTCAAATATAGGGACGTTACACTGTTAAGATCCGAGTTCGGAGCCGTATTTTGGTGTCTTCTGCCGTATGGCCCAAAGGAAGTTGTCCGTTCCTAATTTAGAAAGCTATCTAATGAACCTTGAGCAGATAACCTCAGTGCATTCACATCTCCGGTGAGGTCTGCTTTGGAATACGCTGGCGTGTTTTGAACTGCAGGAGAGCAGGAGCAGTAGGAGTAGAAGTAGGGGCAGTAGCAGTAGGAGCAGGTCCTCCACCCTCAAAGTCTGGTCTGCCCCCTGCTTTTACTTGGTTTGCATGCATACTGTAAATCAGAATCAAATAAAAAATATGGAGCTCACCTGAAGTATTTGTTCTTTTACTATTTTCGTGGGCCCAGTGCCACTTTCTTGAAAGAGGCAACCTTCAAACAGCTAAGCATGGGGAAATGTTGCCCAGACTGCAATGCACGCATCGCTTTTATCGCTCTGATAATGAAATACCGGTCAGTTCACCTCCAGGATCCCTTCAAGCATTCATTAAAAACTCACCACTGTGAAGCGCTACAATTCAGGAGCCGTAATAATGTTCGCAAGAAATAATTTTTTCCACCTCCTATTTCACAATGCAACTATTTACCAAGTCATGCGGTAAACTGCACGCTAGTGGATTTATCTGTTCAGTACGCACAGTTTCTATTTGGTAAGTAATGGTAATATATTTTTTTACGTACTCTTTCTTTTGGTCTGCATTGTCTATTGCATCTGAGCATACTTATCACGCGTTACTCTAATCTACTGTCCAGTTTCTTTACTTTGTTCCATGACCAGCGTTATTTGTGTTTTTCCCACAAGTTGCAACCACTCCTGCAAGGGCCCATACGATAGCCTATAAAGTACGCGAAAACGTATAACTAGAATTCCGTGACTGCAGGTGCAAGCCACGTAACTGAAGCGCGAAGCCACCTGCGGCTTAAAATCAGATGCCAGTGAGACACTGGTGAGCTGGGAACTCGCAAAGCTCAATAGGCCTCCCTGCAAGTAAGCCGCAACTCTCTGGCACTCGCCTGAAGGAGTCTGAGGCGGGCACCTCTGGGCGTCACGAGCTAAGGTCCCTCTGCAGCGAGCGCCGTGGTCTCGCGAGCAGCGCAGCCCGCGCTCTCGTCGGTCCACACGATACGTGGCCCACACCCGTCTTGGCCGCCCACTCGCACCTTTGCTTAAACACGCACAGAGCACATAACTCACCCGTGTGACAGGGATGTGGCTTCTGCGCGGTCGCCTTCGCAATGGGCGGCCATAAAATCACCCAGCCGAGCTGAAGGTAACGACGTGGCGCAACAGATGAGGCTACTGCCACGTCAGCTTCGATGGCGGCAAACCCGCAGTGGAGAAAACTAAAAACAAAAAAAAATCGAGACAGGCGGTTCCATTTCCTGACACGGTTGCTCTTTTGAAAAGAAATAACAACTGAAGCCAGATTCAAGAAGGCCGCTCGTGCGTCCTCATACACTAGCTCAGTTCGTGAAGCATGCTGCTGAGCCAGTTGGGTTTTTTCGGGTTTAAAACTTCGCGCAATAAAAGGCAGAACGCAGTTGTTTTAAACCAGAGGCCGTATTCTATAAGCTATTCATTTTCTGTTGTCCTTTTCGAGTCCGTTCTGTCCTCTGTCAGTGGTGACTCAGTTATACGCGCTTTTTCAAGCGTCTGGGTACAAGTGGTTTGAGATTTTTAATTAATTTGTAGGTCGTGCAGGATGGGTGGGAAAAAGAAATATGGGAAATGCGCAGCCCAATGACTGTCTCCTTGCTGCTGTAGGGGTCTCCGCCACTGGGTTGCGCTAGGTAGGGGAGAAAAGAATGGAGGAGTGGAGGTGGTTATGGCTGGAGAAGAGGACAGGGGACTGGCAAAAGAGCCGAAGATGGAGCTGTATAGTTGAGGTCAAAGTGCAAAAAAAATACGGGCGTGACAGAGCGCGCATAAGTATTGAATACGGGCTTGATTATGTGCGCGCTGAAATGATAATAATAGGGGGAGGGAAGCGCACATACAGGGTACCCCCTCGTGTTAACATCACCGCATGAGCGGAAAGCGGGCAAATAGATTGCGCGCGGTGGAATTAGATCGCCAGAGGGGCCAGCTAAGAAGAAGGTGCCAGGAAGCGGCTGCGGGCATGAAACCCGCGCAAGTCCGCCCTGGGCAAGAGGGGAGCGCGAACCCTAGTGCGGCACGGCGATCGCCCGTATCTGCTGCGTCTTCCCCTCGCCTTGGGAGCTTTCTCTCGCTGTGAAATTTGAGCCTGCCACTTGCCCTAATTTCTTGTTCGCCCCTCGACAGCTTTTCGTGCGCGGGGGACCGAACTGACGCGAAATGGACAACGGAAAATGGACAGCTTATAGGTGGAATACGGCCCCAGTTCGTTGTTCTCTGACGCATTCGTTAAATTGTATCGGTGGGTATTCTGGTTGGCCAACGCGCGGGCGCCAGCCGATCGCGAAGCGACCTGTGTGTGTGGCCTACATACGTTCACACCCTTAACTGGAATGCTCGAGCACCGTGCGCCGTAGGGCGTCGACAATCTCCCTCCTGCCGGTGGCCTCTGCGTTTGAAAAAGCTTGTGTCTGAGCTTGTACAGAGCCCGCTCGTTTTGAGATGCTGTGCATTGCATTCGCTGTCCGAGGCGCTGTTTCAGGGAAAGCTGTGACACGTAATGCGTGCTATATGCCAATAAGCACGCAGCAGGCATAGGGCGCCGCGCGTCTGGCCGCCAATGAATGTGCAGCGAACGGGCCACACATCTGCAGACGAAACAAGACAGCAGCACAGGCCCAGAGACAAGCTATCCTGAAACCAGTGGCCATACCGGCCGGTGTTGCTGGACGCTCTACGGAGCACGTCGCTCATGCGTCGACTGCATGCATCGACTCAATACTCGATGTGTGTGGGTCGATCGTGTCGGAAGCAACCGGAACAGGTGGCCACAACACCGCTCTGAGCAACAAATAGCGCTGTATCGCAAAAGCAGCACATTATACCAGCTCGGTCCTGCTACTTTTACAGGAGCTAAGGGACGCTAAGGTCAGGTGATGTCTGTCGTTGTTTTTTTTTTTTTTTTGTAATACTGATATTTCCGTCTTCACAGGGAGTTCTGCATGAGCAGCCTTACTAAGATGCTCTGGTAACAAGGCTTGTTTTGGTAATTAAAGCGCCCCACGCATAATCGTCCTACATACTTTACGTCAAGCGGCGGAAGACCTACTTTCCCCTTAACCTTCTTCGTCCTTTAGGCCTAAGAGCCACCTCTTTCACTCACTAAAGCCTGTTTCTCATGCCAGCGAAAACGCTAGCGAATCCTGCCGCCGCGGCGCAAGAACCCGTTATGGGTAGTCGCGGCGATAAACGGCGAGGTTCCAACAAGTTGAAAATTGTTGGAAGTTGGTTTCAGCGTTTCAGAACTAACTGCTAGTGCTGAACTACTCGAATTTCGCATCGTTTCTCCTCACTTAATGAACCAACTTTCACAGCGACTGTGCTGTGTCGGCAACTGCGTGAATAGATTTTACTGTCACGATGCGGTTATGGTAGTTCTCTGCCTGCTTGCTTCATAACTGCAGGCAGCGTTAATAGTTATTGAATTCTTTTCAAGCATCAATAGTGTTTTCGATAAGAGACGACTTGTAGCAGCTCTCTGGGAGTCCTGTCCTCGCAAAGCGCTTTCTGGGGCCCGGTTGTTCTACATTTAAGGCGGCAGATAAGTTCAACGACTTATATTTGTTTCCTAGCCTACTGCTGTTTCGCACGTATTAGTGAAACATCTAGGGACCCTCTATACGTACATCTTGTTCAGCAACATGGCGTCTCCCGTTCTAGCGGAGTCGCTCGTTTTCTAGCAAAATCGTTGTGGTTTCTGCGTTGTCCGGTGCGTTCGTGGGCATTGTGTGGTGCATCGAGCTTTGGCTTCGTCTAATCTTTCCTAGGTTACAAAGAACGAGCGAGAGACAATTACCATTTATTAGATCTTTAAGCGATCAAGCAGTTCCTAAGCCTAACGAGACGCGTATTTGTGTTTCCATGGTAACGGCAGTCTCTGCAAATGCACTCTCTGTGCTCGAACGGAATGTCGTCGAAGGTATGCAATGTATGAGACTGCAGCGAAAAACTTTCCGGCGACAAATACATGAAGTGCACAATAAAACTGAGTCAGTCAAGAAGCATCGCTTTTAGAAAGATGTTATTTCTCGTTCTCTGTGAATTTACCTTTAGTGAGCTGCGTGCGGCAGGAGCGTGCGTTCCGCGAACGATGACGAAACGTTGCGGTGATACTCTTGCGGCTTGCATACGCATAAGACGGAGAACGTGTGTTCCGCTGCATATAGCTTTTGCGCTTCTTACACGAAAGGTATGGCATGCTGGAGATCCGCAGTAATGGGGAGTCGTGACACTCGACCGTCTGTGTCTGCAGCCCGAGAAAAAGCTCCGCAAAAGGACGAGGGTCGAAAAATATGAGGTTGAGAAAGGCACGTTCACAGCATGGATGCACGGTCTTCGTCAAGGGGTGTCCTCAGTATCGAGCACCAGCGAAGCGCAACTTTCGTAATTGAAAGCATTCCAGTAAGATATGCGTTTGCTTTTCGGATTTAAGATACGGTCTCTCAAGTTAATGTTACCGAGAGCATGCGATATAATTAATGCACGCTGATTGTTCTTGTGCTGGGCGCAACTTTTATTATTGCCGACTTCAAACATGCGACCCTACAAGCCGAGCGAACACAGAAGACAAACATGATAGGAGCATGACCCAAGTATGACAGGAGACAATGCGGAAACAAACGCGAATTTGATCTCCAGTGAGTGACTCTCGCTTGAACGAGCGTCCTTGTGTTGCAGAATAAGATGTGCCTATGAGATCCCTGATATTTTCCTCAGTTACAGCTATAGGTTCGAAATAGGAGTGTACTAGAGACCACCACTCAAGCTTCTAACTCACTTGTCTGCTTACTGGCGAGCAAACGGGTCCTGGGGTTTTGCTTTACTGCTTTGCTGTCACCTTCGTTCGCATTTGGTAAGATGCCCAGTTTCGCACTTTCTTGCGTGTCGACGAGTCAGACCAAGTGAAAACATGCATGCGTGTGCGTGGTGTACGCCTGTTCGCAAACGCGCCAGCAGAAACCGCTATCTTTGTGACGCCGCGAAAGTTGACGAAGGGCCACGGTCCGCTGTCTGCGCAGGTTCTGTGGCTGGCGACGCTGGCGTACTGCGGGGGGGCGACTCGAATGTCGTCGCCGACGCGACCGCACGGCTTCAAGACGATACGCACCGCGCGAGGGCCTCCAGCTAATCGCACGACGGGCCGGCCCGTCGTCTACCCGCCGTCCAGCCAGCTGAAGCCGCGCCTGGACCCCTATGGCATGCCGGCTTGCGCCGCCCGCAGCCTGGGCGAGAGCGCCTACTGCGTCGAAGACACCTCCTACCCGACGTGAGTGCGCGCCTTGCGGGTCTGCTCTGCGCGGAGCGGGCGACTGGCCGGAGCGCAGCGCCGGTCATGCTTCTCCTGCGGTGAACTGTGGCTGTATTCATCGGCGGACGTTTAGTTGTGCGGTAATGCGAATATGATATTTGAAAGGCTGTGCGCTAAAAAGACGTTCACAGGAAAAAGGTTAGAGACGACAGGAAAGAAGCGCAACTTTCAACTTTAATGACGACAAAAGAAGCGTGACGGCGCGTGAACCCAACAACCAAACAAAAGAGAGCGCAAAAATACATATCTTTATTTTTTTTATTTGAACATACTGTTCGTCCCTTCTTGGGACTGTTACAGGAGTGGATTTATAAACAACAAATATGCAAGTTAACAACACAATAATACAAAAGCCAGCAATCAGGTTTAAAAGACAAGAAATCAGCAGTCGTATGCGGAATCACATCGAATGAAAAACAGAAGACGGAAGAAAGCCAACTCTGGCCTTCAAAACATGTGTTCAAACACGTCTCAAAGTATTCCTTAATACAATCATACACTTGGCCCTTGATCTAGTGAGCAAAAAAAAAAAAGACAGCATAAGACCAATACAGACTATGGATGGTCATCAAATCTGGCTTGATGAAAAAACTGATGAGGCTGCAAGCTCCATGAATTTTTCTAAGGAATGCTGCGCAGTTATAGATTTATCTAGGGCGTTCCATTCCCTAACTGCTCGGGGAAAGAAAGAAAAATAATATGTGTTGTTAGCACAAAAGTATTCATTAATCGTAAAATCATGCTTGTGACGTGTTTCTCTAGAACGGTTAAAACTAATGTAAGTAGCAGGATCCATGTTGAATGCATTATGAGTTAATTGATATAAAAACTTCAGTCTATGAAGTGTTACGCGACTTGATAATGTGTCTAGTAAGTGAGATTATAAGAATAAGATAATTAGATAATGTAAGTGAGATTATAAGAAACCCAAGAATGTGAACATATCAAACACCTGCCGAGGTAAGGTAAAAAAGGGGGATTCATATCGGCTGATAACAATCCATAACAACATGGGAAAACAGAGCTGTATGAAAGATGACACTGAAAAAGAGGATAACACCATAAAAATGCCTGACAACATGACGAAATTTATAACAAAGAAAAGAACAAGTGAAAGATGGGGATAAAACCGTGTAAAGGGCGGCAAATAAAATACAAGCACATTGAAAGATCTAAAAGGACACTAAAATATGATATATGAGTGACAGAAGGGGGTAGTGCGAAATGCTGACGCAAGTCGATGTGTTTGGTTGAGTATACGAGTGTGGGTTGGAGGAGTATAGGGAAGGCGCGCTGTCACGCACTGCCGCGCATGCATGGCAAAATGACTTTTGGATAGTAAATAAATTGCATTAGTAATTACTTTTTTACAAATCTCGCGAATGTAATTAATTTACCGTGACGGTGTTGATGGGCCCAGTACCGTTGCGTGCTGGGGGGTCAGGCGAGGGCTAGCGACACTCGCCTCTGGTTGCATATCGCCGGTAGAGCCGCTCAGATGGAAGCTGCAGCATCGCGGCAGTGAGCAAAGAAGGCTTGCTGTGGTGCGGGTCCTGGCGGCTGGTCCCCGGGCTGACGCAATTCGGTCAAGCGCTTGGCCCGAGCAAAAGACAAGATTGGCCGATTTAGAGGCGGCCAACCAAGCTAACGCTAGGCCAAAGCTTGACCGACACACAGAGGAGCGGTGGTGCATTTTCAACAAAAGTAATTGCGAAAGCAATTAATTATCCCCCCGGAGTAAATCGCAGATCACTAAATTATTAGCTCAGAAAAGTTATTGTGTTACAAATTACTAAGAAAAGTAATTACATTACTGCAATTTAATTACTGCCGTGTCTGCTGCCACGCCCGGTCGCTCATCCATCCGTTTAAGGCAGGCGCCTGGCTTGACAGGCGCAATGGGGGAAACGGGCAAGGGGAGATCACAACTCTCTTCTTATGACGTCATTAATGGCGAGAGCTTTCAGACCAATCAGCGTGGCGCGCCGCACCTGTTAGCTCCCTGTCCCTTGTTCCCTTCGCCAACTTTATGTTATACCGACGCCGACGACCACAACGACGCGCAACCGGGAAACAGAGGGCACAGCACTCGTCTGTAGAACGCCCGAGCAGCGTGCTCCTGAACTGCGAAAGCAGCCCATGAGTGTAGCTGCGCATGCTCATTGGAGCCTGTTTCTAACCTTTACCACTAAATGTAAAATGTGCACTACGGAATAAGTCCAGAGCACGCAGTTGAGAGGTTTTATTCAAGCGTTTTGCCGTCTGTGCTATCGTTTGCTTCAAAAGTTCTCGCGGCCATAGTAAGCTCGGTGGCCGCCGCCACTGCAGAGTTTTGTAATTAAAAATGCTGGGGAGGAAATCCGATATCGCTGGTGAGCTTGGGCGACCAAATTAACGTAGAACCTCCGCAAAAGGTGGTACGTGGTCATCCAGACGGTGCGCCAAACACTTGTACTAAATCTGGTACAGAACACAGTGAAATATGGCAATGTTGTACACGCTCAAAAGGTGAGGAATATACAGGGTGTGTCACCTAAGGCTTTGCACAGTTTTTAAAGATATGCTTTTTGAGTTAGAAGTCTTTTTTTTTTGGCATAGCATTTTCAGCGGTTTAGTAGGTCAGAATACAGCTAAGATGTGCTAACTTGCAGGGTGGTTAACTAACATTGAATAGTTAATTTTTTTAACTATTACCGTTAGGCTCCTTAATTATTAAGAGGCGTGTAGCCCACCCTAAGTAATATGCATATCAGTTTTTAGAATTTTGGAAACGGGGTTACCATCTGCGCTGTGGCCCAACAAATTTTGGCTACATTACGCCAAAATGCACGCACTTTCGAGAAGCTTGCAGGCAAAGCAACCTCTCCAGTGCGCGTAACTCTTCGAAATAGCCAAAATTTGTTGGGCCACAGCTCCGAGGATAACCGAGTTTTTTAAATTCTAAAAACTGATGTGGACGTTGCTTTGGGTGGGCTACACGTCTCTCAATAATTAAGAAGCATAACGGTAACAGTTAAAAAGTAAACTATCAAATATTAGTTAACCAGCCAACCAATTAGTTAACCAATTAGTTAGCCAAATATTAGCTAACCAGTTAGCACGTCTTAGCTGTATTACGATGTATTACACTGCTGCCATTACCAAGAAGAAAAAAGCGCTATTCTAACTCAAAAAGCCGATTTTTTCACAATGCGTAAAGTCTTAGGTGGAACACCCTGTATACTCAGCCTCAACCCGGTGCTACAAAGTGTGGTTTTCACCTGAGCCACGGCACAGATACTTCTGCGATGACCCTTGCCTGAGGAGTTTTCAGCTTGGTTCGCTCGTCATTCGCCTCCACGCGTATTAGTGTCTGTAAATACGACAGCTGCATCGGCACGTGCAGTCGCCTTCGACACGTTGGAAGCTTGCCAGCAGGCTCAGAAACTGACCCGCTGAGGCATACTCATCTCGCTAAGCGAAAGCATCTTGGCTAAGTGAGCAGCACACTCATAACGAGGCCTTCACGCTGGTAGAGCTGACGTCGCGATTAGGAGGCCGGTGTGGAGCCGTCAGCGAATGAAACACAACATGTACGGCGCTGTTTTGTACCCGTTGGGAGGTTCCTTACCGGAAGGGTGCCTTCCCATCAAGTCTGGAAGAGTGCTACTCGAATGCTTGTCTGTGTTTCCCGAAGCAAATCATTCGCCGAAGGGCACTCGCTCGTGTTTCTTTCGTCGACTGTATACGTGGTTTTGGCCGCTTGCTTCACGCGACGCTTGTAGGTTAGGCCGACTATTGACTTCTTCACATTTTCGTCAGAATGACGGCCTTGAATAGCACGTGTTCATGGCTGTAAGGCTAGGTGCAGCTAGTACAAAACAAACTAGTTTACTTTATCAGTAGAGTTACACGGACCAAACCAACACTGTGGGTTACGAGAAAGGTAGCGGTAGTGATACCGACGAACACAGAATTTCGTATTCTGCTTTTCGCCTTTGTCGAACCGCGGCTGTCCTGTGCTCAGCGGCCCAATTCAATAGCCGCAGTGCTAGCGCCGTGAGTGCCGTCCATGCACGGCGAGCCGGCCGCGAGCGAGGGAAGTGAAATTTTCGAACTGCCGACAACACGAAGGTAAAGCGTGAAAATTAAGAAGAAATATACTCTTAGGTGTTCGTTTCTGTACACGTTTTGTCATTGGTTCAACTGATCCAGTTTTAACGTAAAGTTTTAAATGCACTAGAACAGAACAAAAATTATTTTATAAAAGGAAGCGCGAAACTTTCTAATGTACTACACTGACCACTTGTTAAATGACTGCTCGGCCAGGTAAGTACAGCAGTGCGAATTTGAATCGTTGACCGATGCAAGCTTCGTTTAATCACTTTCATGTTTACTTCGTACCTGCTCTCACCTCCAACAAAATTTTAACTGCTCGTTCCCTGATGATGCGGCACGAGCGGTGATTTCGTGTCGCAAGCGTTCCTAGTGGATGCGAAGCCGACTAGCGCCCGCAGCTGGTCAACAGCCTGCGTTCTAGGCCACCGCACGTTCGAAACTAAGCGTGGCGTTCATCAACCCATACCGTTGACTATGTGCTCGGCATGTATCGAAATTCTCAGATATCCCGCCTGAATGATACAATGTCGCCCAGGTGAGCCTGACCAAAATTTTTCTCTGCGCTTTCTTGAAATTATGATGTGTGTGCGTGCGTTCACGTGCGAATACGCGCGAGAGCGAGCATGGCTCCGTTGCGAAAGTAATTATTCTGCAACCGCTCTGGCGCGCCCGCACTTTCTTATTTAATCTTCCAGCCCGTAATTGCGGAGATGAGCAGGATAGGAATAGCGTCGCAAAGTTCTGCAACAACCAATTCCCGGCTGAGAGCTCATGGTGCTTCGTGCGGCCCTTCGCAACATGTCTGGCTGTGCATCAAGCGTCGAGTTCGCAGTAACCAGGCAACGCGCGTTTCTCCAAACTTTCGAGTTTCGGAACCTGGCGCAGTCTCGTAAAAGTTATGTGGCCTACAAAAGAACTTAGATTAATTGCTTCGTATGTGGATCCCGGATTCCAGCGACATGATTCAGTTGGGGAACGCTTTATCATGCATTTAAATGTCTAGCCATAAACGGAGAGATATTAGTTTGTCTTTTTTTTCTTAGCTTTCGTTAATCATGCTGCCGTGTCTGCGAAACATGCATTTGGCCTTTCCTTCCACGCTAGTAACCTTTCCAGGTCACATGCGCTGTCTGTATCCCTCTATTTGTGAGACAAAAAAAAAAATCCCGAATTGTGAGGTTTAACGTCCCGAACCGCCACACGTGCTGTGAGGCGAGCCGCGGGGGAGTGCTCCAGATTAATTTAGACCATCTGAAGTTCTTCAATGTGCGCTTACATCGCACAGCACACGGACGTTTTTGTATTTCGCTTCCATCTAAAACGGCCACCGCCGCGGCCGGGATCGAACCCGCACCCTTGGACCAGCAGCCAAAGGCCAAAGCCGAGCACCCGCGACGGGTATCTCTCTATTTGTGAACACTCTTAGCGGTGGTAGTCTGGTATTCCGGCTCAGAAAGAAGGCATTTCAGTCGTTACCCGGGAACCGACCCGGAGCGACTTTTGTGTAGTTGTGCTGAACCGTGAGGAACGCCTCGAGGTTGGCCCGTGGCGGTAATTTTGCATTACAAGCAGTATGGTCGTACCAGCAATTAAAGACAACTCTTCGAAAACATTACAGTGCACTTTGCGTTGTATGGAACAAATGACCAGCGCTGCTTGTCGCGTTTATGCATTCTCGGTGCTCGAAGAGAAAATATTCATGCAGAAACTATCGAAGATGATTGCATAAGTAAGCGAACAGCTTCCTTACCCCGCTGAATTATCCACGAATGTCCTTGGATCACTGAAATCCACCGCGTTATTCCAGTTCTTCTCGGGTGAGGACATGGTTTAGTTTATTTTCGAGAACTTTGCATTTGCTACAGCGGACACCAATGCAGCATTCCTTCCTGGCACGAAGCGAACACTGCTAATATTTAGAGAGTTTTAGCCCCACCGTACGGTAAACGCGGTAACTATGGCAACTGCTACCGTACGGCAAATGTGGCTAGGGAAGCCTGCCAACGGTAGCAACGGCAACGAGGTATACCGTATTGGCCGTATACGGCTGTCCGGCTACGCTAAAACTGTCTAATGCTGCACACCGCACGCTAGTAACACAGTCGTTCCGGACGCAAACATTGCCATCAGACAGCTTTAGTGTAGCCGGTTCGCCGTACGGTAAATATGGTAACACGTTGCTGTTGCTACCGTTGCCAAGCTTGCCTAGTCACATTTGCTATACTGTAACAGTTACCGTAGTCATCGTGTTTACCATACGGCATTGCTAAAACTCGCTATTAGACAGTTTTAGCGTAGCCGGGCAGCTGTATGGCAAATGCGGCAACGCGTTGCCTTTGTAACGGCTGCCAGACATGCCTAGCCACATTTGCCGTACGGTAGCAGTTGCCGTAGTTACCGTATTTACCGTTTGCCGCGACTAAAACTTTGTTGTTGCATACCGGACGCGAGGAGTCACACAACCGTTTCCTCTCACTCACCGCTAAGCCACGTGACCTCCCCCCCCCCCCCCCCCCCCCCCCCGAGGCCCTTTCCCCTCGACACTGTCCCTTTCCTCTTGGTGACGTGATTCGGTCAGGCGACGAAAATGCCGCGGTAGCCAAAGAAATATTCGCTTTAAAATATCGATCCAGCACATCCAGAAGAATTCACAAAACGTTTTTGGGTTTAACGCATGTCCACATAGGTGATGTTTTACAGGAAACCTCTGGAGCACTTTAAGCGCAAAATCCATACAGGTAGAGTCAGCAACGAGTTTCAGCCGAGCTTGTGCAGTGTCTCGAAAAGTCAACACCCGGCGCACCACAAGCGTACGCTTTTGGTGCGGATTATGTAAAGCTTTCTTTTCTTTTTTTTTTAGTTCTGAGAATGTTCACGCCCACAAGCCGTCCCTCTTGTGTTGCCCTTCCAATGGGCCTGGGCCTTTCAGCGCGCGCCAGCTTTCAATACTCATTATAGTCATCTCATTTCGCGCAAAACACACACTATAGACAAAAGAAAGATAACACACAGGACGAAATACGGGCTCTACTCACAACTGATTTATTCAAGGAAAGCTCAGAGCATATCTAAGTTCGCTGACCTGCGCAGACGCCACCTTACAAGGGGTCTGGAAAATGAGCCCGCAGGACCTTAACAGACGAGGTGTAAAAGAAAATTCACCTCTCTATCGTAGAGAGCAAGGGATGAAATATGGCTCCAATGTTTCGCGAGCGATTTCTTAAAAAAAGGTAGAAGATTGTGTCGGTGATACTCCCCTTGCTCTCTACGATAGAGAGATAAATTTTCTGTTACACCTCATCTGTTAACTTCCTGTGTGCTCATTTCCAAGGTCCCTTGTGAGGTGGCGTCTTCGCAGGTCGGCGAACGTATATACGCTCTGATCTTTCCTTGGATAGATAGTCCTATAAATTTCTTGTCCTGTAAAAATAAATTTCGTCCTGTGCGTTCCTTTCTTCTGTCTAGTGCGTGTTTTGCGCGAAATGAGATTAATATAATGGTTGAAAACCAACTTGCCCATGAATTCACTTTCCTGATTTCCATACTCAGTTTAACTTGCTGGTTCAATCGAGAGTGTGGAAATCCGAACCAGTGTAGACCGGTCTTAGCTAGCACCATTCGCAATCAAGGCGACCTGGTCCAGAAGTAATTGGTCCCGTTTGCAACGGGAAACACTGGGACCAGGCGGCGACGCAGGAAGAAAGCACAAAATATTAAACACGCCAATCGGTAAGACGAGATAAACAGCCAGAGTGGTAGCCGAAAATTTCGCGGCCGGCACGTTTTAATACCTGCGAATTGAATTTGTGTTTTTCTCGAGCGATACACATGCTGATAAGCGACACAAATATCCACTCGCGACAGGAACAAGGTCTTTAAACTCACCGTTGTTTAAAGAAGGCGCGAAAGGCACGTTGCGCTTGGAATTAGTGCAGATGAAATATCGTTTTTAATAAGGTGCGTGCCTTTTGCTACGAAGTATCTCAATGTTTTATTTCTTTTAAACGGCTTAGAAGAGCAGAATTTACCGTTTAATAATTTTTCGCCTCTTCGGCCCTTCACATTCTAGTCGCGCAGCCGCTGGCGATTGGTTCTTTTTGCATTTGGACCTTGGCTTCGAGTCCTATTTCAACCTTGCACTACATTACATCTACTGCGCCTTGAGTACCAGCATACGCTTGCGCTTGGGAGAGCTATTGCTGCTGGTTTACAAAATACGTGGTGCGCACCGAAATAGGCGGAAATCCGCGGATTTCACCGTGGTAAAGATGACGTTGTCCTAAAGCGGTGTATTTTCCCTAAAAGTCTGACAGGTATATGGCGACGCTGTGCTTGATGCGAACTTCTCTCTGTTCCTGCGTTACGCAGGGCCAGGCGGTTATGCAATTTTCGCTTGGCACCGAAGGGATATTCTCGCGCTCCGAAACGAAATCCGTATCGTGCGCGTTTCAGGGGGGCCCTGCAATTCGAACCATCCAGAAGGGTTTATAGTTTTCGTTTTGAGAATAAATATCGAAGCTGGAACTCGGAAGTGCGATGCATTTTGTAACTTTATCGTGTTGCGTCTATAAACGGGGCACTCTTGAGGGAATTATAAAATATATGCAGTACAACCTCATTATAACGGAACGCTTCATAACGAACTGCTGGATATAACGAAGTAATGACGATTCCCCTTGGAAGCTCGGTCAGCACGGGCTCTAACGAAGCTACGGCTATAACGAAATAATCACCAGGCACCTTTCAACTTCGTTATAACGACGTTCAACTGTACGCCCGAAGCTGACGTCGCCCTTTTTTTTTTTTCGGTGAGTAAAAAACACTACGGCTCCTTCGGACTGTGCTGTACTATGGACGAGACTGGCGATCGACAGCCGCGGTCTGCCTCGAAACTTTAAGCGCCGTGTCACAGCGCTGTCTTCCAGTGGCTCTGGTCACTGGTAAGATTTGCCGTCGATCTCGGTATTCGATTTTAAAAAAGATTTACTCCAACGGCACCTACTAGAAATTAAAGAAAAAGAAAACGTCGACAGCCCTCGCGCTCAGCCTCACTGGATTTGAAATTGAAATTTATTTTCTTTCTTTTCAACAGAAAGAGGGAGCCGGGGCAAAAGGCCAATTGGCCTGACGACGTCCCGGCACCTGAAGCAGGGGCAGCGGTGCGCAGCACATACCATAGATATACAAGCATGATAACATCACGGCAACAAAATACAAAAAATTGGTGACATTATGTACACAAAACGAGATGGATAAGCACTGTATTAGAAAGTGTGGCCACGGTATATTACACACAGGAGATATAATCTATCTATATATAAATGCAATGGCATAACAAAAATGCAAGTAAAGAAGCACTGCATGCATTACAGACAACGTCAATAGAACACAAGATACACAATAATTACACAAAAGAGGTGAGAGAGGCCGCCGCGGTGGCTCAGTGGCTATGGTGCTCGGCTGCTGGCCCAAAAGACGCGGGTTCGATCCCGGCCGCGGCGGCTAGAATTTCTTTGGAGGAGAAATTATAGAGGCCCGTGTGCTGTGCGATGGCAGTGCACGTTAAAGAACCCCAGGTGGTCGAAATTTCCGGAGCCCTTCACTACGGCGTCTCTCATAGCCTTAGTCGCTTTGTGACGTTAACCCCCACAAAACCAAACAAAAGAGGTGCACAGGCACTGCACGGAAAACATAAACCATGTAAACATTGCATATTTACCAAAGACTAAAAGCGTAGTAATTTAATAAAACATTGGAAAAACATTGGATAAAGCATTGGATAAAAAACATTGGAGAAAACATTGGAAAGTATTGAATAAACAAAACTGGCGGGTATATCACATTTTTCCAACCGAACGGATGGCCGCACCTGCATCCCTATGCTGTGTACACAGCCCACCCGCATATCCCACACGGACTTCAGTTGGTATAGAGCTTCTGTTGCAAAAATTGAGAAAACGGTTCAGTGCAACTTCGAACAAAGTTTTCCCGCAAACGACCAGCATTCCACTAATGCACCTGACCACTGAACGGGAATCGAAATTTTTCATAAAAACACCAAAACCAGGCAAACACGAACGGAAACAGACACAGAGCGCAGTCTTGTATACTTTCGTCATATATACTGTGTCATGTTTGAGGTTATGCGTTCTGATGTAAAAAATACCAGAACCAGCTGCTAAGCAGAGAGATATGGGAGCGGCTTTTGTTCTGAGGTGGGTGTAGTTAGGCTGATGAAGGCGATGACGATGTAGATGTCGCCTGATTTCGGAGCGGTTTTTTTGCGGTAGGGTTGGACGTGGCTAAAGGAAAGGCGCAGTAACTGTCTCACTCACGGTGCGCACATGTAACCTCAACCGCGCCGTGAGGGAAATGATTAAGGAGATTGCCAAAGGAAGAAGAAAGAAAGAGGTGCCGTAGTCAGCAGTGTTTCGCAACCTGTCAAACACTGTCTTTTTTCTTTCATGATTTTGGTGTGAGACATCAAACATGGCGTTGTCCGAGTGAATGTTCTTTTAGTGCGAAAAGCAAAAGCGTTGGCCTGCTTTAATTTTTTTTAATAGTGACAAATTTCCTTTTAAACGAGTGCAGCCTTACCCAACAATTCTGCACCAAAGCATTTTTGAACAGGAAAGAGTTTATGCAGGATTATTTATGAATATATATATATATATATATATATATATATATATATATAAACAAAACGCAGAGTTTATTTTTTTTCACATATTGTAAGATTTCACAGTAAGGAATAATATATCCGAAGATCTACCGTCGGCAGGTTTGTATTTTTTCGCCATTCACGTTTGTGCCAGCGTCAAAAGCGTTGCCCATTGGTTTTCTACGGCAGTCTTAACTGCTGGATCGAGCGGTGGAAAAACTTTAAACGAAATATTCTACTACGCATCGAAAGAATGGACTATTACCTTCAATACTTCCATAACAGTACTTTTACAATTTTCCAATATTCACAATGTCTGTCCAAGAATGTTGGTCATGTGGCCCGACACTGGTAAAAATGACTGTTCCGGCTAAGAAAACAACAGTTAACGTCCGATATAAATGTGCCTGCCGAATACAGCTCACTTCCCGACCTTCTGCGAGCACGCGATGTTCGTCGCCAAATATCGTCTTGTAAAAATTTTAACTCTGCCCTTTCTGCGTTCGACCGAGCTGAAGAGGCCGCGAAGATCCTCCTTGTAACAAATCGCTGAAGAAAAAAAGAAAGCGAAGCCGCCCGTTTTTGCGTGTCCAGCTCTTTAAAGTAAAAAATGGCAGATCAAGGGCAAACGAAAAGATTAAGGGATAGAAGAAGCGAATGCAAACAACGATGACCAAACGGACGTCATAGGTCAAGCTGATGCAGATGTGGCTAAAAAGGTCGAGGTCTAAGTGGCCAGATATCGTCAAGCAGGTTGCGTCAAAAGCTGCCACAAAGAGAAGCAAGGAAGATGTGCAAGCGATAGAGAGAGTTGCCAGCTAGTTTGGCGCGGCGCTTAACGCTTAACGCTCGTCTACTTGTGTACAGTGCGATACTCTTTAAACGCACGAGTGGCGATTCGTGCGCCGTATCTCGCCGGCTGCGCTCGGTCAGCCGTGAAGGCGGTGCGCGGGGGATCCACAGCCGGAACTCGAGCGAGTAGTGTGCATGGCAGCTTCCCGCTCAGCCTCTCGTTTCTTCTTACCGACGTGCTGCTTACAGCTATACTTGGAAATGCGTGACTCAAAGCAAAAACATTTAACTGGCACACGACTCTAGAACGAAACTGAAGCATCTACTGCCGTTGACCGCGCAGAAGAAGCTAGCTCTGCCCTACACCAACCGCGGCCACTTTCGATATCCCCACTTTCGTTTCCCCATCCTCTCTATGCCTCCGGCCATGCACGGCGCGGCCGAATTGCGCATGAAGTCTTTTCTGTTATCCTAATCGGTTATTTGTTTTCTCATGTCCATTTCCAGCCGCCGCGGTGGCTCAGCGGTTATGGTGCTCGGCTGCTGACCCAAAAGACGCGGGTTCGATCCCGGCCGCGGCGGCTAGAATTTCTTTGGAGGAGAAATTCTAGAGGCCCGTGTACTGTGCGATGTCAGTGCACGTAAGAGAACCCCAGGTGGTCGAAATTTCCGGAGCCCTCCACTACGGCGTCTCTCATAGCCTTAGTCGCTTTGGGACGTTAAACCCCATAAACCGATCATGTCCATTTCCTCCATGTGATTTCCAATAGGCTGTTGAGTTCATTCTGCAATCGACTGAGATTTTTTTTCCCCGTTGCTTTTAGTGCGCTGTTCGCAGTCTACATTTCAAGCTTATTCGTTAGCCTACGAGTTTCAGTCCCATAAGTCAGTGCTGTCAGGATACAACTATTATGCTCGCACTGTTATGCGCATAAGCCGATGCAGATTTTTTTTTTTTTAACCGTGAAATACGGCGGTGCGGTCTGTTCATGTAGACTGTACGGCAAGGCGGACAGTTTTGACGAGAGTGCAATAAGAGGCGATTCATTAGCTAAAGTTAACTAATTCAGTGTCTAATCCTTGGTTTTAGGACGCAAGATTATATTGCGAAATTTAAAGCCGCAAACATCGAAAGTAAGCTCACTTTTTAAAATTCCCGAATCGGCAATGCAGTTCGAGAAACCGAACGCGAAAAAGATACCTGGGACGCTCTGAGTCGGCTTTCTCACCATGCACATTCGTCATCTGTTGTCGCTGCGTGTGGTTTTATCGTGCAAGCAACGTCAAAATTTTCTGCGTCATAAAAAGATAAACTATATCAGTATTTCTTACATTTAAAATACGAGCGATGCCAGCTGGTCAACGTGCATCGCGGGAAAGCAAACCTAACGTGTTTTCAAAAGCGTTTTTCACGTTCAGTAGCTTAAAACACGATACCGGTTCCATCACTTTAAAAGCCGAGCTCGCCTTCGACGTTGATGGGCGTCAATTCTTCAATATAATCTTTGGCCCTAAAAACAGAATTTAAAAAATCAAGTCAATTTTATTGAATTTATTATCTTTTAATCGAAATTTATCACGTAAATATTTCCTGCCTTGCGGTACAATCCAACAACATGGATTGCACCAAAGTATAGTTCACGGCTTTCCAAATAAAAACCAGTATCGAATAATTTCAAACACCCGTAAACTACTAATTCTATGTCTAAGGACTATACTGCAGCGGTGACCTAGTGGTTTGAGCATACGCCTCGCATGCGAGAGGTACGGGGTTCGATCACCAGTGCCGCCGGGTACCCACTGGTGATAAAATATAGTACAAGTTTTTTCCCTGGCCTGGTGTCAGGGCTCGTGAAAAATGCGAAGTACCTTCACGAACAGAAGCACAAGGGGTGGGAGTTGGACGCCCAGCGCTAGCCGATTTATTTACAACGTCGTGAATGAGATAGGGCCACAAATTCAGGTAACAACAACAAATATATCTTCTGTAAAACACACACAGGCAAATCAAACGCGTCGTTACATTAATCCATGAATACGATGTAATAGCTGCTAACAGAGTACTATATACACGTATTTACACTTTGCCACTGGAGTACAGTCGTCCGCACGCTTGCGAGCGCTCTTTTGCATTTATATCAGTGGCTGGCGCCTGATGAGCCTGACACAGCTTTTAAAGACGTGATAAGTTAAACATGATCTATGGGAATGTGCATGCACCAAAAGGTCAGGTTTTTTGTCTGTCTTTTGTTCACCGATCATCCCAACCCTCTAACGTCTAGCAGCGGCACCACTTTGCCACTGCTTGGCCTTCCTGTTGCAGCGGTGTGAAGGTCACTTTGGTTGTGGGCCGCGGTTGGGATCGCCTCGGAACCAAAAAAAAAAGTTAATCACAAACAAAAAAAGACACGTACACCCTTACTTCCGTAGTGCTAGGGGTCACCTTGGATACATGGAAAGCAAAATACAAACAGAACAAGCTTTGCGTACACCCTCCGCTGTATCCGGTGGTTGACCGGAGGAACCATGTACGGCTAATGCCGCGTGTTCGTACACGCACACGACGAATAGAACTATATCCCAAAGTTTAAGGTACATAATTAACAGCACGGGCCGCCTACGTAGGTTTAATTAAACGAGTCATTAAAAAGCATAAATGCCGCCATGTTTGTGACACCTGGTGCTCGGCTTTTGCGGGAAGGAAGGAAAGAGACTTTAATGAATAATGGAGAGGTCTGCCTGGTTATAGGCCTGGCATGCTATGCCAGGCCTATAACCTATAAGGCTATGGCATGCGGGGGGAAATGCTTGGGACATGGGTCATTGACTCTACCTTCAGTAGACAAAAACACCTTGAGTCATGGCGCTCATTGGCCATAGATACCCTTGTGCCACAAAAATTAATCATCATCATTACGTCTAAGGACTTTTGCATGATCCACTGTGGCCTACTCAAGAGTCTGCTTAGCCACACAGCACCACCGGAACTACGAGTGGAAAACTACTGGAGCTGTATTGGAGGCGAGGCTACCCGGTCTTGTGGCCCGTCTGCGGTGCGGGCTCGGTGCCTCCCGAGCATAAAACGCGGCGGCGCATTTTGTTTAAATTTAGCTAGGTTACCAGAGCTTGCGGCGAAACTGTCTCGGTAAGGATCACTGCCTTCCCCGGCGTCTTCCGAGGAACAGAATATAGATGAGTCTAATTAGAGTAGACTCCCCTCGCCACTAAAGCATCGCGGGTGGTCTTCCGAGGACCAGTAGAAATCAGGACAACGATCGCTAGGAGTGAGCGTGGTCACGTGGCTTAGCGGCGAGAGAGAGGTAACGATTGTGGAACCTCTCGAGGGCCGGTGTGCAGCACTGGCAGCGTTCGCTTTGTGTCAGGAAGGAGTGTTGCGTTGGTGTCCGCCGCAGTAAATGAAAAGTTGTCGAAAATTCCACCAAAGCGTGTCTTTACCCAAGAAGAATTGGAAGAACGCTGTCGTTCACGCGCCGAGAAAGCACGCCAACGCTAACTTCGCTGGTGTACGTGCTCTGGATGTCAGTGATCCACGGATAATTCAGCGGGATAAGGAAGCTGTTTGCTTAATTAGGTGATCATCTTCGATGGTTTCTGCATGAGTTTTTTAGAAGAGAAGGCACGTAGCAGAAAAAATAAGTTTGCAAACAAGTACGACATGCTCTACAGACTGAAAAAAGCACCGCGACAGCAACGTGGTTGGAAATATTGGCATTCCTCACCTTCGCTCTGCGCAGTTCTCGAGCGCGCGTCTCGCCGAGGCGAGGAAGTTGAAGTGGAACCGGGGACGCCAAGCCGCCCGCTGCTCTGTGGTCTTGCGTCCTTCCTGGTCTTTGTCCTGAAGCTTTTGTTTACGCGTGACAATATATCCTAAGCTCTCTGCCGTGCTCGGGACGTGCTTTATGTTGCGTTGACGCCTGTGTTATTCCAAGGCCAAGAGTCGGGACTGTATAGTGTGCTTCGAGCATTTAAACATTTTTTTTGCGTGTTGTTCTCCCGAGGTCTAGAGCCACCGTCAAAAGCAAAGCGTAACTGTGGTAGTTGTCTGTTGTGAGAAAACTATTTCGGCCTCTGTAGGTGACAACACCGAACACGCGACGTGATGCACGACTTCTAGAAAATGCTTCTTTCAGGAAATCCCCAGTATTCTGCCTATGTAACTTTGCGAGAAGGACGAAGAAAACGAGCTCAACTTTTTGAAAACAATGCGCGAGCTTTATACGAGGGCCACTGTAGTTATATTGGTCCAGAGAAAGGAAAGGGGGTCTGACGCATATTATCACCCGCAGGCAGATCATCCGGAGTGTTCTGCAGAGCCTGAACGTGGACCTGAGCGACAAGGAGATCCTGGCGCGGCAGCCTTTGAACCACGAGGACAGCATCGACCAGCGCGTCTGCACCACCAAGCGCAAGACCATCTACCCCAAGAGCGCGCGCAGCGCCGACCACGAGTGGCTGTACGTCGTCAATGACATCGAGTACGCACAAGCCGTCACCGTTGAACTCTGCGCGTGAGTGTCTCCGTCACCAATTAAGAAAAGGAGAATTAGGGCTAAGTTGGGGCAGTCCATTTTATTTGCGAGGTATGTATGTACAGTCGTGAGCAAAAGTGGTATAAAACACGCAGCCGGTGGTGGAGCTCGGGAAAACAGAGCCGACGGCGCTCGCTCGCCTCGCAACTGCCGGAAATCTCGTGTCGCGCCGTTCGCTATGTAAAAGCGCGTGGCGTGCGCTTACTTTAGTGTGCTTACCTTAACAGAGCTTTTGTTCGTCTTACTAGGTTCAGCCGAGCTGAACCACAGCTAATTTTTTTCTCTCTTTTGACGCGGTGCTGAAGTTCATGCACGCGGCGGAACAAACAGGTACAAAGGGCTATGCAGAACACTTCTTAGTGTAATATTTTTTTAACATTATTTACATCCCCTCTGCAGTAGAGCTGTGGCTCTTTGGTGCAACACTACGATAAGGAACTATTGATGGCCAAGAATTCCAAGAAGCTGGCGCGTGGCCTGTTTGTGTCTCGAGAGGGCGTGATAGTGCCATAAAAGCACCATCAATACAGCAAACAGCAATCGCAAATAGAGGCATACCAGAAAACCAGTTGACCTTGTAAGCTGCCGAGGCCAGTCACCAGCGCTGTTAAGCCCTCATTTTCTAATTACGTTGTGCTCTCAGCATTCTGCGGCGCTCAGATTCTTCGCGAGCGTAAGTGATGCAGTAGTGCACGAGTTCTTGGGAAGACTGGCCAGCTGAAACACAGCTAACATTTAATAGCACGCAAAGCAAAGCGTCGGAGCTCCCAGAGAAGCACTGTCCAACAAATTCCGTGCATTCTCGAAGCTCCCTATTTCTCTATCTACGGAGCTGTCCAGCAGTTGCGCTGGAGCTCACAAACCAGTGTGTGCCTTTGAGTAGCTGCATCGCCATCAGGTTGTGCGCCTACCGCCATTGCAACCAGAAACTCGTTGCAATCATTCAACTGACTTTGACGGTCGGATACAGTTTTTCAAGCATAGATGTTCACAAACTATTGTTAGAACCCTTCCTTTCTCGCACTTACCCGGGGCGAAAAACTGGCTGTACACAGCAGTACAGCACACCGGCTCCGCTTCCAGACGGAACGTATAGAGTGAGGAGGCTATCGTAGAGAGAAGGTATCCTCTATCTGCGCCATTACTGTATCGCAGGAACCACATGACTGCAGTGGGCACATTTTCCAGAGCGCATGTTATCCGACACACATTACCCACATCACGAAAATGCAAATTCTCATTAGACAGATGGCAGATCTAAACCGCCTTCATTGGGCGGAAGGTAACCGATTGGGAGTCCATGATATCCATGGGCTCTACTCGTATCCCGTACTCCCAGTATGTGCCTCACGCAGCTGTAACTATGACGCTTTGAAAGCGGAGCGAAGCAGGCCAGTCGAGATGTGGCGCCGAGGTAACAATTCTAAAAAAAAAAACTTCCTCTCAATGCACGCGGGCAGAGTGACAGACAATGCTTCCGTATTGTGGACGGCAGACGCTTGTACAGGCTTCAGACTGACGGTCTGACAAGTTTTACGATTAAGGTGCACAGATTTCGTGATGCGTGGTAAGCTCTGCGAACAAATGAACCCGTTTTCCGAGTCATTCCCCTCAGTGTAAGCAGGGCTCCTATGCTGTTGCGCACCTTGAACACGTATCAGTTTTGGTCTTCATAGGTCACAGCGTAGAAACAGACAGAAAGAACAGAAAGCAGACAGGTCAGGTGCACGAAAGAGGATTCTGGGCTCGTCTTTTTACTGCGAGAACTCGACCTGCACGCTCCGAGCATTCTTAGACACTTCGAATTATTGTCCTGTGCGGCCGATTTCTCTGTTAAAAGGAATGAAACGTCCTGGCTCCCGCCTTTTTTTTTTGAACTCACCTCCGAAAAGGGGAGGAGTCAGCCAACGTGTAGTGTGCCTTTCAGTTAGTGGCGTGGCGGCTTGCCGCTCTGCGATCGGCGGAGGGATACGTAGCGACCGGCGAAAGCAACAAGTCCGCGCGTATTTTTATTTCCGTGGGCCTAATTTGCGGCTATGTAACCTGCGACTGAAACTATTTATTCACGGAAACCTAAAAAACAAAATAAAAGCTAAAGCGAAGCCGTCACGCGATTGGCTGAAAGGAACTCCTCGCGTTGGTTGACTCCTCCTCTTTCCGGAGGCAAGTTAAAAAGAAAAAGGCGGGAGCCGGGACGTTTAATCGGACTTAATAGGGAAATCGGCCGCACAGCTGGTATAATAATTCGAAGTTTCTAAGAATGCTCGGAGCGTGTAGATCGAGTTCCCGCGGCAAAAAGACGATTTCAGATTTCTCTTTAGCGCACTTTTAATCCAGGAATCTTTACCAACTCGGCCAAATCGCAGCCTTAGCTAAAGAGTCTTGTAGTTACTATAGGAACATGAGAGTACTGATACGGATCACTTCAGTTCAGTTCAGTTCAATCGCACTTTATTTTAATATCATAGAACGCACGAAAAGATGCGGCTTGGAAACGTACCCTGAGAACGCCTGCCTCAAAAACAGCTATTTGCCCCTCGCATGCGCATCTCCCCGCGGTGGCTCAGTGGTTAGAGCGCTCGGCTACTGAGCCGGAGGACCCGGGGTTCAATCCCGGCCGCGTTGGCCGCGTTGGCCACGTTTGGATGGAGGCTAACCGCAAAAGGTGCTCGTGTGTGTGCGACGTCAGTGAAAGTTAAAGGTGCCCGGTGGTCAGAGTTATTCCGGAGCCCTTTACTGCGGTACCTCTTTCTTCTTTCACTGCCCCATTCCCCCCTTCACTCACGGCGCGATTGAGGTGTCCGTCTGAAAGTGAGACAGTTACTTTTCATTTCTTCAAAACCAATTTTCCATTTTTCAGCCGTACGTGTAGGTTCGCCTTTCGTGACGGAAGGGCCTGTCGAGCACAGGGCCGGGATTCGGCACCTTGTTGATGCCAGTTTTACCACGCGTGTACTCGACCTGTACTCGACCTTCGCTGTATCCTCACTAGAAACGTCTCACTTTGCGCTTGGCTTCCGAATTTTACCTACAGCAGTCTGCGATACGGAGACCGGTCGTGCACCTGATGTATGTTTCTATTTCTGAAGGTGTGGTAAGTCTTTAAGGGTTCGAATTATTTTCTAGATGACCCCCACGACGCCGACTACTCAACCCTCTGTTGCCAAGACGTTATCGACATTTCTTCCTGCAAAGCGCACTCATTCTCGGTGCAAAGCCATGAGCTCACGGCTTTGCGCCGAAAATTAATTCGCTTGGCCGCAAGAAATGTCGACATCTTCCAGGTTTAGATCCATCTGGTGCTCACCATTACGTGCCGCGCCGGAGTCATACGCGAACGTGCGTGTGGGCTATTCCCCCAGAGTTTAAGCGGTTCGCGCATGTACTACACCTCGCAGAAACCTTTGCTTAGAACGATGTAGCACGCTGGTTGCTCACGACAGCTGAACGTAAGGTGTCGGAAAGGTTGTGTTTTTTTTCTTAGTCGGCGTTCGCCATTGGTTCCGGCCTGACTGTACACGTGGCGCCGCTGGGTGGCGACCAACGACGGTGACGAAAGCACAAAAAGTATAGCTTTTTTTTGCCATTTGTTCTGAAAGTGTTGCGTTACTTTTAAAAATAGACAAACGCCCTGCGTTCATATCTCTGCTACATTTTGGATCTTACGTGATGAGACCGAACCAGCTCGCACGCGAAATTCCGCTTCACTGTAACTACTAATAATACGAACGTAGCCGGCTGCTGTTCGCCAACATTTTTAACCATTTTGCTTCCGAGCACTCTCGCGCAACTCTTGCTATAGTATATGTTGACAAATGCGAAGGCCATTCTGCTTTAAGTGCGTTTTATTGGAGAAATGTGTTATATAGCTTGTGCGCCACCTTTTCGCGGACCCAGTTTTGCGTACTGACTGCATAGCTGTCCAAGTGGCTAAATTGCATAATAAAGACCACCAGTGTCTTTACAAGCGTGCTCTATACATACGTGGCCGCATAGGTATAGGAGGATAGGCTATCCGTGTTATCCAATTGAGGGTTTAGAAGAAATAGTAGATGAAGCTCATCTCGATAGACATATAGGATTCTATGGGCAGCGATGGAAAAACATTCCTGCGGCAGTTGCGCACAGCTTTTCGCATGTATAGCTGCCATCTTATTTTTATTCAATGGGTTAGCGGAATCCCCCAAGGCGAAGAGGTATTCATGTGAGGAAGTAATTAAAAATAGCACCCATTGGAGTGGAGTCAATCACCAACAGTGGAAAAATATGTGCCGTTCTCAAACCCTGTCAGTTGAAAAAGTGCATCCTGGTCCGGGACTACAACTCGCCACCGCCACGCCGGAACAACCGCTAAGCCAGAACGGCGAGCAGGTTAGAGCATTCCCCGGTGTAGCGCATGGCTTTTCTACCCCGTGTGGACGCTGTGGTCAGTCCTCATACAAACTTGGTCTTGTGCGCAGAGAAGCATCCCTTCTCGCTGGTTTATCATCTCGGGGGGATCGTCTCTCACTGCGTCTCTGTGCTGTTTTCCGTTCGCAGGGACGAGGGGTCGGCGTGCGAGTTTGTGTCCAGCGGCCTTCCGCCGGGCTACTCGTCGGCGTGCCGCCAGAACTTCGCCTACCGCAAGCTGCTCGCCATGCATCCGACCGAGAAGAAGGCTTACTCCGAGAACTTTCCCTTCCCTTCGTGCTGCGTCTGCTACGTCAAGTCCCCGCCGCTGGCCGGGCGAAGCCTCAACCCGAGCCGACGCCGCAACTGAAGGCTGATTCCACGCACGGCTCCGTGCGCTGCTCGCCGCGCTTCGAGATGGCTGGCCGCGGTAGGCGCGGCATCGCGGCCGTCTTTGTGGCGTGATGCCTTCTGCCGTAGCTCCGGCGGTCGAGTCAATCTGACGGGACGCCCGCACTTGCTACCGACCGTTTACGACGGCAACACGGGATGCTCTGGATAAGGCGGCTGCAGCGTTTCGGCAGCGAGGGGAGCTCTCTTCCTTTGCATCAGGCCTTGAGCGTTTTCTGGCCGAGCACGTGCGCGCTGCATCATTTCTCTGGGCACCGAAAGCGTGGCTGCAATAAAGAACATTATCGTAATCTTGGCCGCGTCGTAGAACTCGGGGGAAAAAAAAGAAGGCAAGCTGAAGAAAACAATTTCCTGCTGGATTCTAGTCCCGGCACTCATCTGCTGCTGTCGTCCGCACGCTTCGTGTTTCCTTGGCGATGCACTCATCATCCAGCCACCACCTAGCGACTACCCATAAATTCCGTGCTGCTGCTGTCTAGAACTTGTGGCATGCGGAACATGTGGGCGGATATCGGTCTTCTGTGTCAACCGTGCATGCCGGGCGACGTCATTTATGACGAATAAAAGAGCTGTCATCGTCCTACCAATGCATAGCGAAGCGTTTCGGAGGGCCGTGACGCTGTCCCGATGCGTCGAGAGTGCATCGGGCGGGTGGCTTGATTTTTGTTTTCTCCCACAGACCTGCGTGTGCAGTAAAAAAAATGCCGAATGCAAAAGGAGTACACGTTCACATTGCACGAATTTACTTAGTGCCCGGTTGTCGACATACTCGCAGTACATCACCACTACTTTCGTATCTTGTTCATGTACTAATGCGAATAAACAACGAGATGCCTTCCGCGGCTCCTGGAACACCTTTTGTTGACGGCGCACATTTTTAAAGCGCTATAGCTGTTGACAGCAAGCTCGCACCATTTCTCGATCATCCGCGGCTGCATCGCCGCGTCCGCGGTCTCATGACCATATTCAGATGCGAAGCAGAGTGGGAAGGCGGGAGAGGAGACAGAGGAGAGGCTCAGAGGAGAGAGCGCGTGTGAGAGGCGGAGCAACCGGGCCAGACGTCACGGAGCATTACGGAGGTCAAGGGTTTCGACGGCTCATCACAGATGTGCTAGATGTGCGGCGCCAGGGACCGGCGGAGTGACGCATAGGAGTCCTACAATGGCTAGGCGGCGCCACTAGAGCGCAGCGTTCAGCGCCACCAACGTCGGGGTCGAGTAACTTAGAGGCGGCTGGTGCGGCCGGGTTGCTTTGTTGAGCAAGGCCGCTATAGCAGGATGTTTCACCTAGTACTGTCAACAATTTTAAAAAATAGGGTTTTTGAGTTAGAAGAGCTCTTTTTCCGGCTTAGCATTGTCAATGGTGCAGTGCACCATACAGCTAATATGTGCTAACTAGCAGGATGGTTAATTGATATTGAATAGTTTAGTGCTTAGCAATTACTGTTTTAGGTGGTAGTGTTGAAAATATTTTATTGACACGTTTAGGAGCGAGGTATGGACGTGGTCAGTGTCCTGGAGTCCGTTGGCTGGTGCTGCCGCCCTTGCTCATCTGAGGAGCCAAGTCCTCGAGCTGCGAGCTGGTCAAAGCCACCTCCCACTCCTCTGTCGTTGGCTGGCAAATGCGCACTAACGCTGGGTTGGTCTTACAGACCCAGAACATATGATATAGATTGGAGATCTCGTCACAGAAGCAGTATTCCCTATCAAAGGAGTCCGCCCTTATAAAAATGGTCTATAGACTTTCTATAGACTTTTTATAGACTCTATAGACATCCTATAGACTTTTACTTTTGCCTATAGACAGTCTATAGAAAATCTATAGACTAAAGTCTATAGCTGCCTCAATTTCCGTTTGTCTATAGACTGTCTATAGACTCTCTATAGACTAAAGTCTATAGCAGCCTCAATTTCCTTTAGTCTATAGACGGTCTATAGATTCTCTATAGACTTAAGTCTATAACTACCTCAATTTCCTTTTGTCTATAGACGGTCTATAGGCTATCTATAGACTTAGGTCTATAGCTGTCTCAATTTCCTTTCGTCTATAGACGGTCTATAGACTCCCTATAGACTAAGGTCTATAGCTGTCTCAATTTCCTTTCGTCTATAGACTCGCTATAGCCTAAGGTCTATAGCTGCCTCAATTTCCTTTTGTCTATAGACTCTCTATAGACTAAAGTCTATAATTGCTTCAATTTCCTTTTGTCTATAGACGGTCTATAGACACGATATAGACTAAGGTCTATAGCTGTCACAATTTCCTTTTGTCTATAGACGGTCTATAGACTCTATATGGACAAAGGCCTATAGTTGCCTCAATTTCTTTTTGTCTATAGACGTTCTACAGACTAAAGTCTATAGCCTCAATTTGCTTTCGTCTGTAGACGGTCTATAGACTCTATAGACTACGGTCTATAGCTGCTTCAATTTCCTTTCGTCTATAGTCGGTCTATAGACTCTCTATAGACTACAGTCTACAAATACCTCAATTCCCTTTCGTCTATGCACTGTACACTATAGATAGTCTGCTGTCTATAGACCAGTCTATAACAATCCTAATTTTATCTAACAATGTTCGATACATTGACTTTCGACTAAGTATAGAACAATGTCAATTTCTTTTTGCACTGCATGCGGCGGGGACCTGCATCTGGTGACCGCAACTATGTCGGGAGTCCTCCACCTCCTTCGCTATTACGGAAGTTAAAAAAGTATTGCGTGAGGACATTACAACACCCACCTGTATATTTTCAGGAACCTTGACAAGCTCCTTTTCGTTATACCGTGACGTATATTGTCAATACAATTAAATATTTAATGCTAACAAGTAAGCCGCGGAAAGGCAGCCGTTCTTGAAGTAAGGGCGCCGCAAACTGTACTACATCGAATGAATACGCTGTCCCTTAAAGGAATCGCTCGACACAGTTCCATTCCATCTTTCGATCGTTACTGTCCAACGCGCTGAAATCAGACACATTTCATCAACGCTTCTACATTTCTCTTTAAAACGTCCTGAAAATAAAGGGGGAAAGACGGGTGTGAGAATTCAAGGAAGCGCCCATCGCTTAGAAACACCTCAGAATAGTCTCAAAGAGCCTGGTCCTCTGTGCGATTAACATCTGCCATTTATACCTTTGCAGTTTGTATTCACGTGAATAAGTTCACCGACGCAACAATCAGAAAGCCAGTATTTTTTCGTTCCTACCCTTGCACCTGTTGCTTAGGAGCCGATGACACGCTGATGTCGAGCATATCAGTTTTCTAAACACGAACACACGCAAAAAAGACGTTGTGCTATGCAACATTATAATTATTATTTGGGAATTGTACCACATACTATTCAGTGGGAGATGCGGCGCGTATACAGTCAAGCAGTTAGATTTCGGTTCTCTTTTCACGAAAACAATAAGGTTTTTAGAGGGTATGCGAAGAATTCACGCTTATAAACCAGTTACCTTCTGTGGTCTTGGATATCAGATCAAGCTCCACACGGAAAGAATGCGAGCGATAAAGATACGACCGTGAAATGGGTTTCTGTTTCACGTTTTACCGTTTTACCACGAGACGGCGGAAAATCATTCGGGCTGCAAACAACCCTGTGCGTGGCTGCATCGGTGGAGTCGGCGTTTTTTTCGCGGATTACGTTTTCTTCAAAATCCAGCTGCATCGTCCGCTTACGGTAAGTCTATACGTTTATATTTTATTCATTTGGTCTCCTAAACCACTCTAAGCAGAGCTGTGTGTGCAGAACAGATTATGTGCGCAGTGACAAACGTCCTATCTTCGTTTCTAAGGCGGAAGCCATCGGGTTCTGGACTAATGCCGCTTATCTCTGTGCCGCTGCCTTTACTAACGCGCGGAAAGGCAGTCTGTGCGATGCCCTTGATGATAAGCCGCTCCTCGCGAGCTGTCTACTAGAGTTTTCGTGTTTCAAGGTAGACGCGCGGCCAGAAATGTCGTTTAGCCTGTGAATGACGGCCGAAATGGAACTGTGCGGTAGTTAGCGCCGTGTGAGCTCAATTTACTTTGCACCTCCGAAAACGTACTTACATACACTCTCGTTCTGTGGTGGATTACATTTATTTTCTAATCTTTGTGTTATCGACTGTCTGGACCTTGGAGTGCTGTTCTTTTTGAGGTGTGCATTTCCTTCCTACGTATGGACGCTCGCTCGGTGCGCGTCGTGGGCGCCGACGTTTCAGCAAAGGTGTCTTGCAACGCTACAGACTGGAGCACGAGACGTTTGTCAAAGTTGTAGTTAAGCAGCGCTGAAGGAATGCTTTTAGTGTGATGGTATAAAATTCATTGCCCCCGCGATTGGCAGGCGTGCTCAAACACCGCGAAGAACCCACGAGCTCCATCCCGTCTCCCCGTCGTTGCACACGTACGGATTCCTCCATGTCTGTCATCAGAGCCGTTGGCCGCCCCCGCTCGCCTGCGGGCGCTTCATTTTGAAAGCTGGGTAAAGGTCGGCTCGACAAGAGGTGGCTTACATTTCTTTCCGAGTGGTTCGTTCATGAATCCCGCTCACGCGTGCACAGATTTCTCTAATACCATTTGCGCGAGAGGCAAAGTATGTGTTTCTGATTTCAGAGTGCTAACTTACGAAAGCGCCGATGTAATTCGCCGCTTATTTGTGCCTAAAATTAAATTAAGCTCTCGTGTTATTATAGCTGCACCTGTTGAAAGCGTTAATTGTTTCATTTAAATACTTCCTACTTTTAGCGCGTTCAATGCTTTCGTTGATTTTTCTAGCAGCGTTGGGTTAGGCTACCTCCATGCAAGAAACACACCTCTTTACGGCGCTGTTGGGGCTGCACTTGAAGGAAAGACTAATTGAATTTCAGACGGTATTTTATCGTGACAGTAATTTGTTTTCTTAAACTCGCGACTGCTTTTGAAACGGCGCAGCTGCAGCCTCTGTGTGCAGTATGGGTTTTCTGAATAATGAGCGCGGCATGGAAGCGCTGCAACCCGCTTGTTTCTAAGAGCACGTGCAGATGTATGAGTATGCTGTTCCATCTTTGTGCTTCAAGTTATAGGCGCAAATCTGTGGTGAACTGGTCGCTTCTGCCTGCTGGTTTTGTATAGCTTGTGCCCGTTTGAGTATCGGCTTACGTACACCCAGCCAAATCTTTAACTGGCTCTGGTGTTGCATCGATAAATGAACCTTGTAAAAAAGGTGCCTTTTGGCTACACTGCTGGCATATTCATGTTGTAATTTGACACGTGAGATGGCATTTCATAGTTTCTTTTTGTTAATATAACGTTTGAGTGGAGTACTTGCGTGTTTCGATCAAAGTTATCAGAAATATTCATCGTCTGCTGCTACGAACAGCCGAAACAAGCGGAATACGCACCAATGGTTCTGGTTGCGCATTTGCACTTACTCTAGGTAGACGACTTGTCCGCCATGAAAGGAGTGGTAGTTTACCCAGAGGATGAGGCCATATGGACCAGATTCATTGCTGCGTCTGCCGCTTGTTTCAGCTGTTGTAGTGGCAGACGAATATTTCTGATAACGTTGATCTAAACACGCAAGTGCTGCACTCAAACATTATATGAACAAAAAGGAACCACGAAATGACATTTCACTCGTCAAATTACAGCATGAATATGCCAGCAGTGTAGCTAAAAGGCACCTTTTTTACAAGGTGCATTTAGCGATGCAACACCAGAGCCAGTTAAAAATTTGGCCGGGTATACCAGGCTTCACGCAGGGTATTTTGAAGCGCTTCTTCTATAGCGGTTATAAGAATAAATGCTGCATTATTCTTCTTTTTGGATCCCTGTGTAAGGTGCACTGAATCTGTATTTTATGGAGGTGGCATTCTCAACACCTCCTTGCGAGTCAATGCAGATATGTGGCACAATTGTTCAATGTCTTCTGTTACAAATAATGTAAAAGGATTGCCATACAGAAATCAGTATCAGTACTGGATTCAGAGTAGAGTGCTCCAGGGATTACGGGTCTTTGTTACAATGTTTTATGAAGACACTTATAATCTGTCGTGTATTTACTGAAATTATTGCGCCGGCGTGATAGCTCAGTGGCTATCATGTTCGTCTGGCGACCTGAAAGATGCAGGTTCGATTCCGGCCTATGCGGTCGCATTGTAATAGAGGCAAAATGCTAAAGGCTTGTGTACTCTGCAGAGTTGGCCGAAATTATTCCGCAGCCTTTCACTTCAGTGTCTTGTAGCCTGTGTCGCCTTGGGTCTTTGAACCCCGTAAAACCAAACCAAAAGATCAAGATTGCCTTTCTAGAATGGCATAGCCAGGATATGCCTTTCATTGTAAAGCACATGTGTAGAGATGGTATGGGAATTTTTTTTTCAGTTCCTCTGTTATTTTTTTCTTTTGTGCTGTACAGGTGAACATGCCCGGATGATTGACTGCAGACAACAGGCCGCAAGAAAGCTTCTGAGGAAACTAGCGGGACTGTTACTTTCAACATTTATGTTATTGTGCATTCTTATGGTCCATGTATTGCATATTCCTGGCCTGGATAGCTTGGAAATAAAACTAAATTTGTAAGTATACTGATTGTGTCATTTGTGAACTCTGGTGACTTTTTTCAGTGGTTGTAGACTGTCTGTAGGCAGTTTATAGATAATGGTCTACTAATAGTTTAGTAGACACAGGTCTATACACTGTCTATAGACAAAGGTCTATAGCACTGCCAGGCCACACACCTATGGAATGTCTATAGACAGTCTATAGACATATGTCTACTGGACCAGTAGACTTTTGTCTGTAGACTGTCTATAGACAGTAATCTACAGGAAGTCCATGGCCATAAGTCTATAGGTCGTCTATAGTCCGTCTATAGACAAGTGTCTATAGACGGTCTATAGACAACTCTATAGGAAATGTATGACCATAAGTCTATAGATCGTCTATAGACTGTCTATAGACATGCGTCTATAGACTTCCTATAGACCTATAGACTTTCAGTAGACATTTGTCTATAGACTGTCTATAGACAAAAGTCTACTAAAAGTGTATGGCCATAAATCTATAGACTGTCTATAGACCAGTCTAAAGGATTTGTCTATAGACAGTCTATAGACTTCATAGACTAAAGTCTATAGACAGTCTATGGACTTTCTATAGAAATTTTTATAAGGGCGGGCCTCATGTACCTGTAACTCGGATGCATATGGGGATGTCTGTGTTTGTATTGTGTCTTGGAATGTCTGTGTAATCCGGCCCTTAGCCGGAGGAGGGTATTTCCGGCGTGCTAGTTTATAGTGTTGCTGTAATCAAAGGAACGTTAATTACGATCAATTTATAGTATTGTGTTATATCCATGTAGGTAGTTAGCATGTTTGAGGGGGCGCGTTAGACAGGACATGGAAGGTCCCGGGGGAAAAACGCTTAGGAAGCTGCGCACACTCGTTTCCCACCACCCCTGAGGGCCAGGTATCCACACCAGGTGTTTGATTGTAGGTGCTGGGTGTGTGTTCAGGAGGATACGCGCCTCATGTGGGTTGACCCTCCCTGTAGTGATATTTCTGTAGGCAGCCTGGGAGTCCGTAAGAATGTATTAGGAGGCAGCATGAATAGCCACGATAGCAATAGCAATTTCTTCAGCCTCCGTAGGAAAGTTTCAGCGGGTGGTGAGACCGTCCACCGTTAATATATGTTCATTAACAACTTCAGTTGTAGCGAGACCGCGATCTGGGCCGGCAGCGTCAACATAGGACGCCTCACACTGGGCGTAGACCTGTTGGATGGCGTTGACTCTTGCTGAGCGGCGGCGGCCCGGGTGGTGGGCGGTGCACAGTTCTGGGTAGAGGGGTGGTCCTGAATTTATCGCGCCATGGTATGGGAAGGTCCATTCTGTTCGTGGTGGTGTGCACGCACGCAAAATGGAAGTCTTTGAGGACATGCCTCCCTGTTTTGGTGTAATTAAGGAGCAGCGCTTCAGGAAAAACAAAAACAGGTGCGCTGCTCCTTAATGATGTCAAACCAACTAGCCCAGTCTTCCGCTTTACTGTTTTGGTGGTGGAGAGGCAAACCCTTTGAGCTGTGAGGTGGGCCTCCACGAGTGCCTCGATTGTACTGTGTACTTGCAGGAGCCGTTCCGTGGATGATGGAGACGAGGAGACCTAGGGCTTGCATGATGGCTTGAATAATGTTAGGCTCTTTAATTATTGAAAGGCTTATAGCTGACCGCAAGTAACATCCATGTCATTGTTTGGAATTTCTAAAAGGCGCAATTTTCGTCGCCGCTGCAGCGCAAGCAATTTTGCGGCCGCACACAGCCGAAACTGCGTGAGCAGAAAGAGCAACAACCACGCATGCGAGTGCGCGTTGCACATCAGCGCTCCTGCCACGTGCTCTGTGCCCATAGAGGATGGAAAGAAATAGGCAGATGTCGATACGTCTCTTTTTTTTTTTTTGAAGCCAGGCGTGAGGACATTCCTTCGCTACTTTGCCGATGTCTCAGTGCAGTTGTGCAGACGACGCGTTGCGCCGCTATCGGCTATGGCATCGGCCAAGACTCCCAGTAGTCCTCGTCACAAAAACTTGTCGCATAGAAACCGAACGGTTCTGGCGACGGCGATGGGATCCACCTGATCCGTGCTGGGGAGCGGTCGTGTACCTCACGGCAACACTACGACTCTGTTTGTGTGTACCCTGTTTGTTGGTCAACGACCCATAAACAGGTACGCGAACGAGTGAAGAGCGAAAACTGCACCGCAGCCGGTCAGGGACGCGACCGCCACAGCGAATTCAACGCAGCCGCTCATTGCGACACCAGTCCAGTTCGACGCTGTTGGGATCGGGGCACCGTGGTCGGGCCGGAGAAGGGACGAGGAAGGCCGGAGACAGGATTAGGAAGAAACAGCAAGGAAAAACTTTATACAGATTTACATTATGCACAAGTAAACAGCAATTGAGAACGCCTCTCAGTTAAAGAGAACGTCTTAGGAGACGGGAACCTCGGTGAGAAGGAGCTCTTTCGCAAACGGGCGTCTCTCGGCCGCACTGGCTGCCGAGTTATGCTCTTCATTCCCTAAAATACCGGGATAGAGGGCGGGCCTGCCGAGGAAGGCATGTCCCGAATCGTTCATCTCGGCACTCATCACGCGCTTTCTCACCAGTGGGCACACCCCCGTCATGTGATGAGCTTGAGGATGAGGGGGATGCCATCTATGTCGCGCAGGCAGCGCGGGTGGCGTTCCTATGGTCTGCAGGTGATTGCACGGGTGACGCGTTCCCACGGTGTCTGCAGGTGGTCGCACTTTTTCCCAAGACCACGCGGGGTAGGGAAGCCGCTCGCCGTCAACTTCTTTGAAGTCGGATCACATGAGGTGATTGACACACGGGTCTTCTCGGGAGGGTCATTTACTGCTGTCCTTGGCAATATTCGCCATGCACTATTCCCACAGGGGCTTGCTGTCGTCGCCGCCGCCGTGGTTAGCCCGGCCGAGGGAGTCCACGTGCTAATACACTTAGGCTGAGGGGGGGGGGGGGGGGGCATTTCGATCATAACAACGCCGCGGCGGAATCGTGGGTCCATTACGTCGAGCGACTCGAGGCGTTCTTTGACGAGAACAGCATGACAGACTATGTGAAGGATAGGTTAGTGCATTGAGCCCCGAAATGTACGCCGCCTGAGAAGCCTAATCGCGCCAAGGAAGCCGAGAGATGAAACGTATGACGCGCTCGTTTCAGCCCTCTCGCAACACCTTCACCCTGAACCTTCAGAATGTTATGGAACATTCAGATTTAAGAGCCGGGTAGAGAACAGTGGCGAAGGAGTAGCCAACTACTTGGCGGAGCTGAGAATAATCGCCGACCACTGTGGGTTTGGCGGGGCTCTTGAACAGAACTTTCGGGATCGTTTTGTCATCGCGTTGCGTGATAAAGGAGTGCTGCGTATCCTGCAGGCGAAGCCGAAAAGTTTGACGCGTTAAGAGGCGCTGGAAACTGCGTTGGCGAGCGGAACTGGCAGCGGAACAGCGACGGCAATTGTGAACGCGCTGTGAACGAAGTCACGACAAGGAAGGACAAAACTATTCCGGACACCTGGAGTCAAGTCGCCATGTGTTCACTGCAGTGAAAATCGTGCCACCGAAGTGTCCGCACAAAAACAAACTGGGACATTTGGCAAGACAGTCTTCCGGGGATCGACACTCTTACACAGGAAGGTATGGTGCAGTCAATGTTTTGTTGGAACAAGAACGAGAGAATATCAAGGTTTTTCACAGCGCAGTGCCCGCAGGTAACAGTTGAACCAACAAACATTAATCTGAACTGTGGTGGTGTGGAGCTGGAAATGTAGATTGACACTGACTCACCCGTGTGTATCATCTCGCAGGACACGTACAAGCGTTGGGCCACGTTATGGCCATCTCCAGAGGAAGCAAGCAGAAGCTTGTACTGCTATACAAGGAAACTACCACTGCTAGGAATATTGCAGCTAGTAGTGAGGCACCAAGGCAAACAAGTTGAAGGCAGCATTTATGTGACAAAGTGCTGAGGGCCGTCACTGTGGACGAGACATCATACAACAGTTGAACCTGTAGTAGTAGGCCTAGTGCAGCTTGAGGACAGTCACGTTCAAGAATCAGTGAACAGCCTCAAAATGAGTTCAAGGACCTGTTCCAACCTGGAACCGGCCTAATCGAAGGATCTCAAGCATGCGTCAACCTGAAGATGTGAATTCCAAATTCTGCAAGGCATGATCCTTGCTGCATGCCTTGAGAGTCAAAGTGGCTGAAGAGCTGGACAGGATGTGCCAAGGCATATTTTCACCAGTTGCGCACAGTGAGTGGGCCGCTCCACTGGCACCCATGCTGAAGGCAGATGGAAGCTTGAGGATATGCGGTGACTTGAAATCACGTTCGACAGAGCCTGGGAAGTTGACCAGTACCCTATACCAAAAGTAGAGCACGTTTGCATTTCTCAAAGATGGTTGCTGGTTCACAAATCCCGACTTAGAGGAGGCATACTGCCATGTGCCTTTGGATAAGAGTCAAGTAAGGCAGCAGTGCTGAACACACTCAACGGTCTTTTCTCTTACGACCGTCTGCCTTACGGAATTGCTTCTGCACCTGCAGCTTTACAAAGGAAAATGGAAACAGTACTGAAAGACATCCGAGGCACACAAATGTTTCTGGATGACATAATGGTGGCAGAGCGAAAGCAGGAGTTTGGCATGACATCGGAGAAGGTGCTGTCAGCATTACAAGAAAATGGCATCAAGCTTCTTGAGGAGAAATGCGTTTTTGGTGAACTGGGGGTCAACTATTTGGGACACCGCATTGACAGGGAAGGCCTTCACCCTTACGAAAGCAAGATGGAGGTCATCATGAAGGCTCCGGACCCATATAACATCCAGGAGCTTCGTTCATTTTTGGGCCTCATCACCTACTATCAAAGTTTCTTTCCAAAGATGTCTGCAGTGTTGTCCCCACTGCACCACTTGCTAAAGAAGGATGCTCGATGGAGATGGGGAAGAGAGAAGGCCAAGGCATTCTGTCTGAATAAGGAGACACTGCGAAACTTCAACCTTCTTGTTCACTATGACCTAGACAAGGAGCTTGCCTTAGAGTATGATGCTTCATCTGAAGGGGTGGGAACAGCGTTTCACAAGTCATCGATGGAGTAGAACGAGTAATAGCTTTCCGCTCCCGAACACTGACAAGAGCTGAGCGAAACTACTCCCAGCTTGTACGGGAGGCTTTGGTTTTGGTGTTTGCCATCGAGAGGTTCAGGGACTACCTACTTGGTAGATCATTTGCTCTGAAAACTGACCATGAGCCGTTGGTAGGTTGTTAAAAGAAAACAAAGCAGTCCCTGCAGTGGCAGCTGCCCGCATCGAAAGATGAAAGTATACGATAAAGGACAAGCAAGGGCATCAGAATTTCGTTACGTCGTTTTCTTCTTCATCCAATGCTATCCAACGTCCCGATCTCCAACTGTGCGATCATTTCGTGTTGAATCCCACCGTGTTCGACTTTCAAGGTATCATACCGATTATCGATTAGAAATTGAAATCTTCTAGAGGAATTGATGGTATAAATGGCAAATTTACACGGAATACTAACGGGTATAGTTCTATCATGATGAAATGCACATTCTGACACTTGTATCATCATGGTGTACTACCGAAGACTGGAAGACTGCTGTGGTCATACCAGTATACAAATCTGGAGATAAACAATGCATCTAACCATTGACCCATATCTTTGAGATCAATAGCTTGAAAAATAATGGTGCGTATATTTATACATCTTGTCAATTTTCTGTAGGATAACAATTTCTTCTCTCTAACAGAGTACGGCTTCCGAAAGTTTTGCTCATGTCACATTCAACCACTTTCCTTTACTTACGACTTGTACTTCTATTTGGACACCGCTTTTTCATCTCACTGCATATTTTTCTTTTACTTTGCGAAAGCATTCGACAAAGTTAATAACTCACTGATATCGCATAAACTAAGTGTGCTAAACATTTACCCTGCAGTTCTTAACTGGATCTGAGGATTTCCTTCTTCTCGTGTTGAATTTGCGAGCATTAATGACGCTGATTCCTCTACCGTACCACTAGGTTCTGGGGTTCCTCAAGGATCAGTACTTGGTCCCCTTACCTTTTTTTTATCTTCTATATTGCCGTGAATTGCCGTTCCCCTCTGTAATGCACTCTGCAGCCTGAGAGTAAAATAAATAAATAAATACCTCTTGCCAGGGAGCATGCCCGGAGGAGGGAGGGAGTGCGAATTTGTTCAATTTGTTTAAAAGATTTTGTTCAAACAGATATCTAGTTTTTGTGACAAATATAACATAATAACGCCCAGTCAGCATGGTTTTAGGAAGAACTGTTCGACGGAAACCGCGCTGCTAACACAAAAAGAGCTAATTTTAGAGTCCTTCGAGCAGAAACTTCTTACTCTTGGTATATTCATCGATTTTTCAAAAGCGTTTGACCGCATAAACCACAAAATAATGTTGACTAAGCTCGAGCACTACGGTTTCCGCGGACAGTTTCTTGACATAATTCAGTCTTATTTAAGTTCTCGATCCCAACAAGTAAAAATAGACAATGATTTATCTGATATTAAGCGCATAGTTTCAGGAGTTCCGCAAGGTAGTATTTTGGGGCCATTACTATTTCTTATTTATGTTAACGACATCGTTTGCATTAGTAATCTTCCAACATTTGTCATTTACGCTGACGACACAACTTTATTCTTTAGAGCTGCACAGTTGCCAGATCTCGAAAAACAAGCCACAAAATGTTTACAGTCACTCCAAGAATGGTCTCAAAATAATTTATTAAACATAAACACTGCAAAAACGAAAGCTGTGCTTTTCAGGCCTCGTAACAAGCTGACTAATGTGCAACCACTCAGTTTAAGGATTGGTAAGTCACTTATCGAAATGGTCCCAGCGGTTAAAAGTTTAGGTGTTATTTTTAATGAGAATTTGAGCTGGAACGATCATGTCGACATGGTGATGAACAAGCTGTCAAAGGTTGTCGGTATTTTGTGTCGATTGAGGTATTTCATGCCGAAGAGTATTAAGGAGATATTGTATAGCGCGCTGTTTTCTTCTGTTTTAAATTATTGCTTTTTAGTGTGGGGTACCACGTCTTATACAAATATTAACCGTTTGTATCTCCTTCAAAAGAAAGCTGTACGAAATGTTATGAATGCTCCTCGGCTAGGACACACTGAACAGATTTTCCATGAACTTCGAATCACCCGCCTACCACAGCTGTATGAAACTTTACTTCTACGGCGTTATAAATCCAGTGTTAATAAAAATAATTGCCCTATGGCAAAGCTGTCAGGTTTACAATGTAAAGAACCAAAGTACTCTACACGAGCGACACCCAAATGGTATGTGCCTAGGATGAGAACCAATTACGGCTATCAAATGCTGAGCTACACCCTCCCGCATCAATTAAACAAGGAGTCCGAATTGATGCATAGCTAATGCCAAATCTGTTATTTATTTTGTTTGTTTGTATGCTCGTTTGTTCTTCGGAAGTGCTCCAAAGTTTGTGTACCACTGCAATGCCTCTGTGGGGTGCGTCGGCCTTGTCAAGCCTTTCACTGGCTTTTTGTCGACGCGCCCAACATCGATATGATGTTGAATAAACATGATTCTGAATTAAAAAGAGAGAGGGTGCTAATTGCCCCCCCCCCCCCCCCCGGCAGACTGAAAACTCAAACTCGGCACCAATGCTTGAGCATGGAAGCCACCGTGGAGGGGACCGCTATAGCCCCAGAAGAAGTTTCTCACCATTATGGTTGGTTCACAGTCGGTGAATCGAAGCGATCTGGTCACGAACGCCAAATGGATGACCCAGCGGCACATGATGGAGCGGATCGCGTCCAGGGACAGGGCGGCATGCGGCGCTCTGCCGAGTCCTCTCCGAAAAGGCTCGGTCGATGACTTGCTCGGCAGTCGGTGGCGTCGAACCTACCTGGCCTACCCAAGGGGATAACCAAGGTGATACTTCGGTCATCGGGCGGCCTCCGTCTGCTCGAGAGCTGTGGCCAGCTCGGCATCTTTCATCTCATACGTGACGCCGCGCGTCTCACCTTGGCGGAATCTTATGAAGACTGTATGCTACTCAACTTCAAGCAACACACCGGTGGCCACCCCTTCCCCGGCATGAGTGGAACGCTACCTAACCATCGAGGAGCTCGCCTACGGCGAAGACAAGATCGCCATCACCTCGTAAGTCACCACGCCGGACGGCAGTGGTAAAGGTGTGATTCAAGGCGTTCCCATACAATTATCGGACGCTGCGATCCTAGCCGGCCTTCAGCATCCCAGAAATCCTCCAATAAGCGGAGTCCGGCGCATGGTTGTGCAGTCGCACCCGATCCTCATTCTCTTAAACAGTGAACTATAGTTCCCTGTTGCATCAGCTTCGGCGGTGGCTTGATTCGCTGCTTTCTTTGCAGAAAAAAATACGAGGTGTGTTCCTTGTGCGGATAACTCGGACATCGCAGAAACATTTTCCCGGACCAGAAAATGCTCGCTGTCGCGGATGCGGCAGAGCCAACCCTCCCGAGAAACATACCTGAGAGCCTAAGTGTGCCTTATGCAGTAAGGGCCATGAACTGGGCAGCAACAAATGCTGCGAGATCGACCGCACTCCATACATCGTCACCAAATGCCGCTGGAAAAAGGAACGCCAACTTCTGACCCAGCATAGCCACACAGCATTGTGGGTTGACCCTTCTTACAGACCCAGTAGCTCTCACCCGCTGCGCTAACAGTGTTTCCAGGGGCACGTCTTCCGATCTGACTTTTGCCGAAAATGCGGGCACTCCAGCATGGATAAACACTCAACAAAATTTCTGCAGCGACCACTACATATTGCAAATAGTGGCCTCAACCGGCCCCAAACGCTGTAACGCTCGAGCCCCCACCCTTGTTGGCTGGGACACAACCTGCACTAAAAGAGCCGCCAGAGAATCTGATACGCGCGACATAAACATAGATGTCGGCACAGGATCTGTGTGGAGATGTCAAGACTGCCATTCGTACCTTGAGCAGGCTGACCACCCGGAGATTGCGGACAGCCGCCTTCTTCACCTATGGGAGACAAAGAGAGGACTCAAGAAACGACTCAAACGACAGCGGTGGAACCGCATTCTGCGCAGAAGAATAGCTAGGCTAAACAAGGAGATCGAGGATCATGCAGCTAAACCAGCAAAACTGGGAGGACATATGCAGCCACATGGATCGCAATATGGGAGTCTCTAAGACTTGGAATTTGCTCCGTCATCTACTTGACCCACAGGTAGCAGGACCACTCAGAGGCAGAACCTGCAAAAGCTTGTGCCTGGATATGCAGGCCCATCAGAGGACCTTTTCCTTGAACATAAAGACAGATATATCGGCAATGCTCCTAGCCAAGCCTTCCCAGATTATGCCGGTCCGGAAAACACACAGCTCGACTCCCCTATTACTGTGGATAAGGTTAGGGCAGAAATTGCCAGAATTAACTGCAAATCCGCCTCTGGCCCAGTTGCGGTAAGCAACAAGATCATCCGTAACATGTAGGAAGACTCTCTACACTCCCTAACTGAGTACATGCAGAAATCCTAGTCGGAGGGCTTAATCCCACGAACGTGGAAAACGGCAGAGATCATTCTCATTCCAAAACCAGGCAAGGCCCTCATCCTTGAGAACCTCAGGCCAATTTCTCTCACGTCTTGTTAGTTAAGCTCATGGAGCACGTAGTTCAGACCCGCCTCAGCCGTTTTATGGAGGACAACGAGCTGTACACCTCCCCTCATGATTGGATTTCGACCAAAACTTTCTACGCAGGATGTAATGCTTCAGCTCAAGCATCAGCTTATTGAGGCGAAACACGGGAAACCAGAATAATTATCGAACTCGACCTGGAGAAGGCCTGTGATAATGTCAGACATGATGCGATCTTGGACAACCTTCACGAACTCGGGGTGGGAGGCGGCACTTTCAACTGTATCCGCGACTTTCTCTCGGGTAGAAAGGCCTATTTTAAAGTAGGAGGTCTCCACTCGGATGACTTCCCCCTCGGCCACAAGGGCACCCCGCAGGGATCGGTCCTGTCACCCTTTCTGTTCAACGTTGCGATGCTGAAACTTAAGGACATAGCGGACCCAGGGTAGGGTACGGGGACTAAAGACATTTTGGGACTTGACCTGAATAAGGCTTTTGATAATGTGGCTCACGAGGCCATTTTAAACAACCTTTCGGACATAAACCCAGGATACAGGACCTTCCAATATATTAAATCTTTCCTTAACGGTAGAACTGCTGAAATTTCGGTGGGAGAAATTAAGTCCGACTCCTTCCTTCTGGGGGAAAGGGGTAAGCCGCAAGGTACAGTGCCGCCGCCGTTCCTGTTTAATCTTACTTTAATTAAGTTGCTGCCAAGGTTGGAGGAGGTTCCGGGGCTAAAACACACGTTTTACGCCGACGACATTGTGTTATGGGTTACTAGGGGCAGTGATGGGCAGCTGGAAGAGACGCTGTAGCGGGCAGTAAATGTTATAGAGGAGCTCGCTGGGTCGAGGCTGGACTATCTTGCTCACAACCCGAGTCGGAGTCGCTTGTGGTGCTAGACAGACTCAGAGGAATACACGCGAGGCGCTACGTCCCACCGCCTTCGCTGTTGGAGGGGGGGGGGGGGGCTGGTCACTGAGGTCCCGACGATCCGGATCTTGAGGTTGTACTTGCAGGCGAACATAAAGAACAAGGAGGTATTACAGCTGCTCAAGAACACGGTCAACACGACGGTGAGACTGATTAGGAGAATCACCAACCGGAAGAGGGGGGCGAAGGAGAGAAACGTGCAAGCTGGTGCAGGCGGTTATTGTAAGCAGAGTGGTGTATGCGCTTCCCTACCTTAAGCTGGATGTTACAGAGAGGGGTAAGGCAAACGCTATGATCAGGCAAGCGTACAAGGCTGCTTTGGGCCTACCCAACAATGCATCGACCGAACGTTTAATGAGTCTGGGGGTGCACAACACCTTAGATGAGTTAAAGGACGCGCATCTAACGATGCAGATGGCTAGGCTTTCGAAAATAGGGGCTGGAAGAAACATTCTGCAGAAGATAGGCATAGGGGTGGAAGCTCTGCGGGGAGATGGGAAAACACGCTACTGAATGTGGTACGCAAGGAGTTCTACATCAAACATTTGCCTAAACACTTGCATCCGGTGCATCCTGAAGACAGAAGAAAGGCGAGTGCGAAAGCGCTGTACGCAAAGTATAGGAAACACGAAGCAGCTGCCTACGTGAACGCTGCTGAGTATGGAGACAGGCAAGCATTTGCGATAACAGTAGTGGACGCGGGGGACGCTCGACCGCTTCCGGGACGGTCAGGACCAGGTCCTCCGAGAACGACGGAGGAGACGGAAATCGCTCTAGCGATAGCTAGCAGAAAGGCTGATCTGATTTTCAGTGACTCGAAAACAGCCATCTTCAATTTCGCGTGGGGCAGAATATCGGCTTTTGAGCCGATTCAGTGTCACAAAGTTCGTGCATGCCTTACGTTTCTTTTTCGTTTGCGGGCGAGGTGGCCACGGCGCCGGTGGTTCGCAGGCATGTCGCAATGCGGCGGCGATGATTTTGCACCCCTCGCGGGGGCAGTTGACCGCTTGCGACGCTGGAGGGTCAAGGCTACTCCGCCCCCTCCCCAGGATTATCGACGGGAAGCGACGGGAAGGAGAGGGTGTTGGTTGAATGCCCCAGCACCCCTCCCGACCTTCGGAAGTTAGCCTTGCTTCTCGTTAGGACCGTAGCTTTCCCTCGCGTTTCTTCTCTGTTTCTTCGTGTTTTTCCCCCTTCAAAATCTGCAAATCATTCGTGCAGTGCCTTGAGCTTTTGTATGTTTGTTTTTTTGCCACGAGAACGCGACGGCGGGAAAACCGCGAGCCGGGCAGTGGGCTTGGAGATTTCGGTGCGTGCGGACGTGTGTGAGGTCAGCTAGGGAAGTGGTCGGCAAGCGAGCTAAGGCGGGTGTCCGACGCGTAGAGCGCGGCGACGGCGGTCCCGAAGACGCGTGGCCCAAGTTCGCCCGTATCCGCAACCCCCCATCAGCCCCGCGCGCCTCCGCAGCCCGACGCTCCCTGTGACCGGACCTTGCCACCCCGCAGCTAAGCCACCGTTTCTCACCACTCGCTTTGCTCTTTTCTTTGTCCTGTCGCTCTTTCTCGTCCGAACCTTTTGTATAGTACTGCTTTGTTCTTGTAACGTTGTATAGTTCTCGCCCTGTTGTTTTCCTCTTCCTGTTAATAGTTGTTGCTTTCCCATTCTGTGTTTGTAATTTGCGTCGCGCTTATGTATTGACGCGGCTTTGTTGGGCTTGGTAACTTTTTGTGGCTGTTCCTTGCACAAGTAAAGGTGTTTGTTAATTAACTTGACTACACCTCATGCCTCCGGTCAACGGCTAATCAGGCGTGGCCCCTATCGCCAGTCAGCAGTCGAACCTCATCTTTTGCACGCGGGGTGGAGAAGTTTGTCGCTCCTCCCTCTCCAAACTTACGGAGAGGGCAGTGGTGGGCAGGTTAGCCCGAATAATTATAATTCGTCTTCGGGACCGCCGTCGCCGCGCTCTACGCGTCGGACACCCGCCTTAGCTCGCTTGCCGACCACTTCCCTGGCTGACCTCACACACGTCCGCACGCACCGAAATCTCCAAGCCCACTGCCCGGCTCGCGGTTTTCCCGCCGTCGCGTTCTCGTGGCAAAAAAACAAACATACAAAAGCTCAAGGCACTGCGCGAATGATTTGCAGATGTTGAAGGGGGAAAAACACGAAGAAACAGAGAAGAAACGCGAGGGAAAGCTACGGTCCTAACGAGAAGCAAGGCTAACTTCCGAAGGTCGGGAGGGGTGCTGGGGCATTCAACCAACACCCTCTCCTTCCCGTCGCTTCCCGTCGATAATCCTGGGGAGGGGGCGGAGTAGCATTGACCCTCCAGCGTCGCAAGCGGCCAACTACCCCCGCGAGGGGTGCAAAATCGTCGCCGCCGCATTGCGACATGCCTGCGAACCACCGGCGCCGTGGCCACCTCGCCCGCAAACGAAAAAGAAGCGTAAGGCATGCACGAACTTTGTGACAGTCAGGCATGGAGGTATGAGAGAGTTTGAGGTGGTATGGGTACTCCGGAAACTCGGGGAACGAGGTGACTCAAGCACAAGCTCGAGGTTTCGTCAACCGAGCAGGTGAGTCACCTGTTCCGGGAGGCTTCAAGAGTGATGGGCTGGTGTCCTTCCATGACATTACAAATCACTATAAGTTGAGCCTGAGGGTTTTCCCGCCGCCGGATAAGACATTGGTCAAGGAGCAAGACTATGTTTGGAAAAGACTCCAGACGAAATCTTTCCTAAGTCCTTATATACTCAGCAAAATATATCCGCAAGAGGTGAAGCCGGAGCGTAAATGGTGTACGGACCCGGCGACATATGATCATATCCTGTGGGAATGCAAGAAAGAGCCGTCCCCTGTGGCTCTGCTGCAAGATCCTACTCTTGAGCGGTGGGAGGGCGTGTTGGCCAGCTCAGGCGCGGCCGTCCAGGTCCGGTCCGTGGAGTGCCCAGGTTTCCGTCAGTCGAGGACTGGTGGCCATCTCGCGCGGAACCATCTACACGTACTTCTGACGAAATAAAGTTTTTACCCCTCCTCCACACCAATTAGCGCAGATCCCATAACTCCACCACAGCCTCTATATGGAAGATATCACCTTGTGGACCGCCGAGGGCAGTGATGACCAAATCGAAGAGAGACTCCAGTGTGCCATGATATCGTGGGAGTTACGCTTCGAGGTTCGTTCTTCGGGCTCCATCAGAGCTGCCCCACTGTCCGAGACGATATACAGACGAGATCAGGCAACACTTGACTTGAGGGAAGGTAAACTGAAGCTTTATACATTAATTTACATATTTACAACAGATTAAGCAACGAGCACAACATGTAACTGGCTGAGGGAATATCTTCCTCCTTGACGTCGCCGAAGATGCAAGGGATCTAAATCTATAGTCGGATACAATTTAAGTCTGCAGTGAAGCTCCACCTACATTCACCCTCTGCGCACAGATTTCCTCCCCGGCGCATTGTGACAACTGTGCGTCGATAGAAACTGTGGAACAGATCCTGCTTGAGTGCCCTGCGCATGCTAACGAGCGTGCGTACTGTGAACATTGCATGCAGAAGCTCTGCCCAGTGCCCCTAACAATGGACAAAGTTTTAGGTCCCTTAGCCTGCCTTAGGCAACAGAGACTTGCAATGAACTTTCTATTTACATATTTAAAAGGCATTGGACATCTCGATAAGCTTTAAATTCACTTGCATGTTACCTTCATGCATTCTTCATGCAGTGAACTTCGTCAGCCCATTTGTCGGACTATGCACTCCATCATTCCACAGGTTACATCAATACTCGCCATTGCATCCTTAGTACCCATTTCATGGCCGCATTTTATCTTCGTTTCTTTACCTCTTCCACACTGCTCTCCTTCTGTCTTTATCTCCCAAATTCCCCTCCCTACGCAGAGTAGCATGCCAGCGATTTTTAAACGCCGGCTAAATTCTCTGCTCTTCATTAAAGAGTCTCTCTCTCCCTGGCGAAAAAGTAGTCCGCTGCTTAAAACGTTTCTTGTTACCTGAACGAGAAGCTTGTCACAAGAAAAAAAATTATGAGCTCTAGAATTTTGACATGTGGATTGTTTGATATAGTCAAGAAATAAAAAGCTGATTTCGTTTACTGTTGCGATTGGCCAGCGGAGTAATACAGGACGCCGCGGGTCGCGGCCCAGTGTTAGCAACTGCTGTTTTTTTTAAGCTGTACCCTACTATAGCTCAGAACAATTTTCCAGGCTCTGGGGCCCGCTTTTAGAGACCTCGGAGCCTGGCCCACATTTTGCATCACCCAATCACACAACAAGCTGCACACATTATTGGTTAACAAACTGCATGGCACGCCTTCTACTTTCCGTCAAGGTTCCAAACCCTCTCCCTAACGAAATAAAAAGGAAAGCACATGACAAGACTTCAAAAACATCCCCACGTGTCGCCGGCCTCCTGAAAACTCTAGACCCTGGCGCCCCCCCCCCCCCCATTAGGGCAATTATCGGCCTTCAACGAGCCGCTACCACCTTGAGAGGAAGCGCTGAAACTCGTTTACATGCCACTCGTCTTCAAGACGACTGTTGACAGGCGTCTACCGAAATCTGGGAAGTGGCGCAAACCCTGCCGTTACTGCCCTTGCACGTGCGGGGACATCCCTTTTGTCCGGCTTCGTTTCGTTCTGACATCCCGTTTTCCGAGAGCTGTTGACATACACTGCCACAATGTCACGGAACCTGCTAGCCGCGTCCTTGCTGACCGTACGTCACACTTTGCTCCCAGATGATTTTGCTACGTCAGGACGAGGGAGCGGTCGGCGTATGGCGGCTTCGACGGGGCGACGGCCCCTACCATTGTTGGCGCCTCTGGCGGGAAGCAGCTCCGCGGAGGACAGTTAGCAAACCGTGGGACTCAACCCGCGTCTGCGCGCAGCCGCATTGTTCCCGCAGACAGGACCTCGGGTGGTTCCGGGAAAACGTGACTCTGTCGCGGCCTTGAAGGGTCAACCTCTGCCTGCCTCGCCTTGTGCACTTCTTACCAACACACACGACGGGGGCAAGGAGATCACCGCTTCATGCTGCCGGGATAGCAACAAAAGGACGGATGGTCCTATGTTGGAGAAGAAACATGTTGGAGAAGAAACAGCCATTGCTCTAGCCACTGCGGGATCCTCAGCAGAAACCATTGTCAGCGACTCAAAATTGGCGGTACGTAACTACACGATGGGAAGAATCTCCCCACGAACAGCATGGATTCTGCAAAATTCTCAGCCCACACGGCGCATTCGCCTAGTCTGGACGCCTGCTCATACCTTCCTTGCTGGTAATGAGGCAGCTCATAACCTAGCTTGAGAACTGTCCCGCCAAGCTGGGTCGTGGAGCCCGCCCGGACTATACTCCTGCAAGGATAGGTTTGTTTCCTTACAGAGAAATCCTGCAGCACTACAGGCTTGCAAGACTCAGATTCCCCCTAGGAGATAAAGCGCTCTCCAAGTGACAGGCCGAAGCCTGGCGTACACTTAAAGCTAACATCTGTCGGAATCCCCAATTATATAGCTTGTATAGAAGGACTGTACTCAGACAAATGCAAAAATTGTGATTGCAAAGCCGATCTAAATCATACGATCTAGAACTGTCCGAGTCCCTACCCACGAGTCACTTTATTACCTACTCTGATCATTGGGGCGCTCTAATGCTCAGCCCCGACCCGGGGACACGGATCAAGCTCCTCCAGCTGGCTGAAGACGCCGCCGCTGCCCAAGGGTAGCGGCCGTCGTTTAAGGGGGGGGGGGCTTCGGGTCGCTGCTCTCTACCCGCTGGTAGTTAAGTTTCACCATCAGTGTCAGCATTATGCCAAGTGAATCCCAACTATCTAGGACGCTCCGTTTTTTTTTAATTTTAAAAACACCTTGATTACTTTTAGCTGAGCCCCCTTGCATAAAAGGGAAGAGGTTTACCAACGTGCGTGCATTTTTTTTTCACGCAACTTTACAATGTCAGAAGTCATTCACCAACTAGCCCGACAAGTTTTTACCAGATTTACGAAGTCAAACAGAAAGCGATGATGATGCCCCTGTTTTCACACAAGATAATGTAAGTTATTTTAATACCAGGCCCTGGTGTGCACTACATATATGACGAGGAGGAAGCAGAGCGAATGACACGTGAAGCCCAGTCCACGCGAGCTGATTCTTTACTGACGCCATGTTCCATACTGCTATCCTGCTGCTGCGTCAACCAGGTAGATCGGTAGCTCTACGCCGGTCACCGTGCAAAGCTAGCTGCACAACTCTGAGCAAGAGCTGCGCCTAAAAGCGCATTTTAACGTGCCAGCAGCCCTGTGGACATGAAAAAAAAAACGCAGGTTTTAACAGAAGAACCAATAACGTAAATCTACTCGACGGTGTCCAGTGCCAACCAAGTCCGAAATGGATCATGTGGGCCCGTCAGATCCCGAAGCCTCCAAGGAAGATCATGAGGTGCGTATACATACCGGCGACATTTGCCGCTTCTATCGTATCGTAACGTATCTCATCGTGTTGGCGTCGATGTCGTTCTTAAGCCTGGCGAGTATGCGTTCGGAACCATCCATGTTTCAGAACGGTGTTCGGTGCCATCAATCGCTAAATGAAGCATTCGGTCGGGTGAATGGAAGGCTGCAAGAAAACTGGTGAATGGGCATGTCGTGGAACATTGTGATCAGGAACTTTGCGTCATTTCAGCTCCAATGCGTAAAAAAATCACCCGCCGCGGTGGCTCAGTGGGCTGCCGAGCACGAGCTCGCGGGATCCAATCCCGGCCTCAGTGCTAGCGTTTAGACGGAAGCAAAATGCATAAAACGCCTGTGTGTTGTGCGATGTCAGTGCAGTTAAAAATATACAGGTGGTGAAAGTTGATCTGGAGCCCTTCACAACGGCATCACATGGCATCGCTTTCTCGCCGCTTACTGCAGTTCAAGCGATTGAAGTGGTGGAAGCATCTAGAAGCATTTGTGTCCACCAAGAGTGAGAGAGATGCTGGGCTTTTTTAAAAATCTCATAGCATTATTATTATTATTATTATTATTATTATTATTATTATTATTATTATTGCAGTTTTGGAGGTGAGGTGCGGAAAATCGTCTGCTAGCTACTTTGTTCCAAATTTCTCCCATGCACTGCCTTCTTCATAGCAATTCCAGTGCATTCGTGCATCTTTTATTAGACAGTTTTAGCTGAGCGTTTTTGCGGCCAGCGGAGAGGAGCGGGCGAGCGCAGGCGGCACTGCGCATGCGCACGTCGCTGGGCCGGCCAGCGTTTTTACGGAGCGAAGCTTACGCCCGCTGGGAAGCCCTTTGGAGAAGCGGAGCGATAGGCAGCGCGCGAGCGTGCGTAAGAGCGCGCGGGCGTGTATGGGTATTCAAGGTGGCAGCCTTTTTTGTACATCTAAAACGCAACATTTACCCAATAAATAACTAAAAACACAGAATCTACCTTTACTAAATAGTTTCAGCGCATTATTAGCTTGCTTAATTGATATTATTTTAACTCTAAATCGAATTGCGACCTATAGGTGAAGCAGCACAGCAATTCGACTCTAGTCCGCTCGAGACAAGAGTTTCTTACTATTACCTAGAGGGAAAGCTGGCGGCGCTGCACTTCAGCCACCATGGATGCTCAAAGCATCATGGGGCGGTGAGCTACTTGTTGCGGCACAGTCGTAATTTTTCGGGAACACGGAGTGGCACTACTAAAATGTTTCATTCCGAAAACGCTGTTCGTGAGTGCGCAGACGACTTTCGCGCGAACGTAGTGTGCAAAACCTATAGTAGTGAAAACGCGACGACACACGATGCCAATAAAAGGCTTTACTTTTCTGAAATGTCATTAAAAACCTCTTATAGTGTTTAAGCAACAACATTTTTTTAAAACATATTTACTTTTAAAAGTGCGCCTGTTAATTACGAAATATTAGTTTTTTTAGTATTCATTACTGGGCCAATAGCCATGCCTTATTTTGGGCGAACTTTGCACTTAAATGCTTTTCTGCTCGTTTGTTGCAATTTACATACAGGATATTGAATGTTAGGACATTCTTGATTATCGAATAGCGTTTATTTTTGCATTATTTTTGGCCAAAAGTTGAAGTTCTGCAGTCGGTAGCTCACCGCCCCATGATGCTTTGAGCGCCCATGGTGGCTGAAGTCATAGAGTTTCTTACTATTACCTAGAGGGAAAGCTGGCGGCCCGTCTATGGGAGTTTGCATGGCGACCCCTCGAGACCACTTCAGCTACCATGGGCGCTCAAAGCATCATGGGGCGGTGAGCTACTTGTTGCGGAACTGCAACTTTTGGCCAAAAAATAATAAAACAATAAAGCTGTTTGATAACTATAAACGTCATAACTATCAATATCTTGTCTAATTATTGCAACAAGCAAGCAGAAAAGCATTTAAGTGCAAAGTTTGCCCAAAATAACAGACGACTCGCTCTCCTATTGGCCAAGTAATGAACACTATAAAAACTAATATTTCGTAATTAACAAGCGCATTTTTAAAAGTAAATATGGTTTCAAAAAAAAATTTGTTGCTTAGATACTTTAAGAAGTTTTTTAATGGCATTTCAGAAAAGTGAAACCTTTTATATGCGTCGTGTGTCTATGCGTTTTTACTACTATGGTTTTTGCACACTGCGTTCGCGCGAAAGTCGTCTGCGCACACCATAGAGTTTCTTACTATTACCTAGAGGGAAAGCTGGCGGCCCGTCTATGGGAGTTTGCATGGCGACCCCTCGAGACCACTTCAGCCACCATGGGCGCTCAAAGCATCATGGGGCGGTGAGCTACTTGTTGCGGAACTGCAACTTTTGGCCAAAAAATAATAGAAAAATAAAGCTGTTTGATAACTACAAACGTCCTAACATTGAAAATCTTGTCTAATGATTGCAACAAACGAGCAGAAAAGCATTTAAGTGCAAAGTTTGCCCAAAATAAGAGACGACTCGCTCTCCTATTGGCCTAGTAATTAACACTATAAAAACTAATATTTCGTATTTAACAGGCGCACTTTTAAAAGTAAATATGTTTTCAAAAAAGATGTTGTTTCTTAGATACTATAAGAGGTTTTTTAATGGCATTTCGGAAGAGTAAAACCTTTTATTGGCGTCGTGTGTCGTCGCGTTTTCCCTACTATGGTTTGTACACTCTGCATTCGCGCGAAAGTCGTCTGCGCACACACGAACAGCGTTTTCGGAATGAAAAATCTTAGTAGTGCCACTCCATGTTCCCGAAAAATTACGACTGTGCCGCAACAAGTAGCTCACCGCCCCATGATGCTTTGGGCGTCCATGGTGGCTGAAGTGCAGCGCCGCCAGCTTTCCCTCTAGGTAATAGTAAGAAACTCTATGGCGCACACACGAACAGCGTTTTCGGAATGAAACGTCTCAGTAGTGCCACTCCATGCTCCCAAAAAATTACGACTGTACCGCAACAAGTAGCTCACCGCCCCATGATGCTTTGAGCGTCCATGGTGGCTGAAGTGCAGCGCCGCCAGCTTTCCCTCTAGGTAATAGTAAGAAACTCTATGGCTGAAGTGATCTCGAGGGGTCTCCATGCAAACTTCCATAGACGGGCTGCCAGCTTTCCCGCTAAAACTGTTTTCTCGCGCACGCGTCTCCGCTGGTATATCCACTCGCCCGCTCCGCCCCGCTGGCCGTAAAAACGCTCAGCTAAAACTGCCTATTCGCTAATCTATTTGCGCTGTGACATTGCGTACTGCACGGCATCACCGTAAGATCAGCGCGTGCTGCCTGTGAACGCGTCCTGAGCGCAGAAATTGACAATAACGAAAGGTACGAGTGTTCTTTTAGCGTAGCTGGCTGTTCTGCGTACGCACGGCAGTCGATTGTGTGTGTGGTTGAACTAGTTTAACGCGTTGTTTTTTTTTTCGCTGCACTACGAAGGCAACGAAGGCTGAGCTTGCGCAGTTTAGCAAACGATAGATGTATTTTCCTCAAAGCGTGAAAAAGCTGCCAGTGGGCAGTCGACTGTAGCCGAAAGTAGCGGTAGCAGACCATAGAGAAACATACTTACGTAAGTATGTTTTTCTATGAGCAGACGACTTTCCCATGAGCCTCTGCTTTGAATCTGGCGGGCAGGTCACGTGACCGGCGCTCGCAGCGCGCCCGCGCGCCTATGCCACCTATGGTCCTATGGTGTGGTGCGTGTACCTGTGGCCTGTGGCACCCTTGTGGTCGTGTGGCTGGTATTTTCGAATGGGAGACTGTGTGTTTGTGCGTGTCGGCTGTTCCTGCTGATGTTTAACAATGGTAAGTACTTATCACGGTAATTATGTAGCTTGCTGTCTGTCCATTTCGTGCCTGAAACGTTGTTGTAACTAGGATTATTTGAAGCCGCTGTCGCTTGCGTTTTTGTTTTGAACAGCGTTTGAAATTCGCGCAGCTCGGACGCTAGTTTCCCAGCGCCCGAGCTGCTCAGCTTTAATACCATATGAGAAAAAGAATCGTGCTAGACAATTTAAATAGCGCTTGTGTAAAAGAAATAACTACACGATGTTGTAAGTGGGTTGCGGAATTAACCACTGCGAAAGAACAAAGAGCTGATGAGCGTGAAAAGTAATCATCTGATCGCACTTTTGGCGCTTTATTCGGTTTAAGTAGCCGTACGTGTAAAAGTGTGCAGTGCTACTAGAGTGTTCAGCAGTGAGCGTCTGAAAAAGCAGCTTTGCTGTGCTGTTCTTTTCTAGTTCGTTTCCTTTGCGTATTGAGCGTTCCGACTCTCACGTGTCTTTCTGCGCGTGTCGCGCCCGTTCTGTTTGGCTTGCGAGAATTATTGGTTTGGGATAGCAGTATTTATGGCCTAATCGCGCTTTCGCGACTGATTTCAGAGTTTGCAAAGTATCCCGGCGTGCACGAGCAGGCAGGAAGAGTTGCAAAGACGCCTAGAAAAAATTCATGAGGAAAAGGACTCAATCGTGAGCACACTGGAGCAGATGGTAAAAGGGGTAAGTCCTTGCTGTAGTGCAAGCGCGCATGGTTGAATGGATGTTTTTCCTGAACGCATTGATGGCCAACACACTGTCAACCAGGTACTTTGAATGAAAACTTTGGCATTATTTGGGAATGCGTGAGGTTACATTTAGCACGGTGTTCGAAAAATGGGGCTAACAGGATTCGCGTTGTGAAGTGCAGTGATGTGTTGCTTGTCAGCATTCGTTTGGGTCTGTATTTCACTTGTAAGGCCTTGAAACAATTGCAGCGTTGAACTGCTTCACATGGGAGGCCTGAAAACAGATGTGGCCTTGGAGCAGACTCATCTTTTGCGTAATTTCTAGGCCAAGAATGTACTAATAGTTCTGCATTTCACACAGTGTGACATTTGTGCAAGTGCCAGTTTTCTGCTTTTGATAAACTTGTTTGATGGCAGAAAATCTAAACCATGTCTTTATGCGGAATGTCAAAAATACTGCGGCTCAGAACAAAAAGTGCTGCGTAGTTTACCATTTTTGGCTTTATTCTAGTTATGCAGGTCCTTCCTTTGTTTTCTATATTCTGGAAGCTTTCTCAACTTGTTTGATTTGATTGCCCACTTCAGTGTAGGAAGCATGTGGTGAGGGTTCTGAGTAACAACTGCTAATCGCGGCATAATTCACTTCTTGCACTTGTTCACCATGAAAATTAGTTTCAATTTCTAATAGGCATCTGTTATTGGAGCTTTTTTCTTTTCTTGGAACTATTATGCATCATCAAGGTCATTGTCAGAAAATGATCCAAGGAAAAGAACAGCTCCCTAAATTTTATCATCTATAAGTAAGTTCTTGAAAATTGGCAACGTGCAACAAAGTGTCAAGCAAGTTGCAGTAGTTCATTGTAGTTGGAGTAATTATGTGTTATGGCAATAGAAGTTTGAAGGAAAATAACATAGTAGTAATTAGTTGGTCTTCTGTAATTGTTCAGTTACTTTTCTGAGACTGTAATAGACCACTTTAAGCAGTTAAGTTGAAATGGATAAATTGTAATTATGATTGGTTACTTACCTTCTGTAATATGTACCAAACTGTTTCTTGCTTATGAAGAGTCCAACTTGTGTGTTTTCTGGCACTCTATATCCAGTTTAAAGCAAGTAAGGCTTGCCCAAAGCATTTCTTTTTTGTCTGCAGACAGATGGTAGCACGGGTATTAAATGACCGTGTTGGTACCATTAAAAAAAAAAAGTGTTTATTAGGGGATTATAAAGGTTTGTGCACTATTTTCGCTCGGAAATTGTCAAAAGCAAACAGTGTGACAGGGTCTACAAATAGCAGTACATGTTGTTTGATACTTTCCTGTGGGGAAGAAGTGTGGAGGCTAATGAAAAAGGTTCAACCTAAATTGAGGAGAGTGCAGCAAGCTATGGAAAGGAAAATGATGTGCAACGGTAAGAGACAGGAAGAGGGAAAGTGGGTCTGAGAAGAAGTGTTGATTAATCACATCCTTGTTGAAATAAGAAGAAATGGGCTTGGGGAGGGCATGTAATGTGAAGGCAAAATAACGGATGGTCGCTAAGGGTAATTGACTGGATTCCAAGAGAAAGCAGGTGTAGCAGAGGGCAGCAGGAAAGGGAGAGGCCTTTGTCCTGCAGTGGCCGCAGTGAGGCTGCTGCTGCTGCTGCTGCTGCTGATGATGATGATGATGATGATTGCCCTCAAGATTAGCAGTACTTCACACAGCTACTACATGTGCTGAGACAAATGGGCTTGTCTGGTTCAGGTTACTCCTGCCATATCTGGGCTTGTCTGGTTTAGGTTACTCCTGTCATATCTTAAGTGCAGCAGCTTATACATGTCCTGTCCTCATAAAACCTTCCCCCAGGAAATTAGTGCTGCGAATGGATTGTGCCATTTATTAAAGCATTTAGTGGGGCAAGTTGGTACTGGCTTCCTGAATTTGTGGTTGGTAGTGAAATAATAGACACAGACAGGACAAAGAACTAGAGGACAATTCCTAGGTTTCAATTGAACCTTTATGGCAGGCCTACGTGACATATATACATTCCACCAAGCACTTACAGGTACATTGTCATTTAAAACAAATCTGCCTTCAATTGCCACCCCCTTATGAACTTGGGAAGCCATGGGAATTTAGGGAGTGTGCCCCATTTTAAGCACCCTCATGGCATTGCCACTAAGTGATCACAGAAATTTTTTCCTGTTCTTTACTTTGCGCCGCCGCGGTGGCTCAGTGGTTATTGTGCTCAGCTGCTGACCCGAAAGACGCGGGTTCGATCCCGGCCGCGGCGGTTGAATTTTTTTGGAGGAGAAATTCTAGAGGCCTGTGTACTGTGCGATGTCAGTGCACGTTAAAGAACCCCAGGTGGTCGAAATTTCCAGAGCCCTCCACTACGGCGTCTCTCATAGCCTGAGTCGTTTGGGATGTTAAGCCCCATAAACCAACCAACCAACCAACCAATCTTTACTTTGCGTATTGCTTTAAAAAAAATTGGCTGTGGCTTAGCTCAGCTATGCCAGGATATACGTAGCGAAAGCTAAGGCATAGCTTGGTTAGCCTTCTAATCTTGATTGCACTACCAGGTTAGTCTGGTTGTCTAGCTATGTTGTTGTTGCATTAAAGACGAGACGTCCATACTGCCGCCTCAACTGTGGTTGCGGTGCACGCGAAGTCTCCTTTTCAATCCTCTGACATGCTATCAGGCATGCGACACAGCTGGCGAAGCGAGCAGAGGCGAGCGCAACGACGAGGCAAGCGGTGTGACGTCATACCAAGTGGCAACGGTGGGGCGCAGGGTGTGACATCATGTCAGATGGTGCGGCGAGCGCGCGGCGTCCGCCATCTGGGGCGGTTGTTAGGCAATGGCTCAAGGTCGGTCTCTGTGCCTCCTCGGAGCACCGCCACAGCGAAATCGCAAGTTCATGGCCAATGTAGCTTTTGCTACAAAATGCACATCCAGAGGCAAGCAGCAGTTACGTGCGGACGCAAGCTGTGGAGCAGCATTTTGCATTGCACACTGGATGGCGGCCCAGAAAGGCAGAGATGGCGGTGCTAATAGCAGCATCTATTGTGCACAGCATGAACTGGTACCCATTAGAGGAGTATCAGCATAGCATATTTTGTTGCATGTTTTCTTCTTTGTAATGATGCATAAAACATTAGTACACATGGATCACCATGCGGTATTCGCGAATGCTGAATAATTTATAATCAGATTTCTTCTCTCACCTGTTTTGAATTCTGCTTCAACAGCCGAGTGATGGCTATGATGCCAAAGCTCCATATAGGTCATGTGGAGCATGAGAAAAACAGTAATGTAATTGCTGCTTCTTCACTTGTTGTGTTCCGGCCCTTAGGGCAGGCTAGCTTTAGCGCTGTAGTGAGTTAAAGCGATGAAGCCGTGATCATATTGCAGTTCTTCTCATGCTTCATGGGATATACTACACGAACCTTTGAAGTCGTAGCCATCGTTTGGATAGGTGAGAGAAGAATTTTGTTTGCAAATTATTTAGTGGCTGTAGGTAAATACCGTGCGATGATTCTGCATAGAAATGTCTTGTGCATCATTACAAAGAAGAAAGCATGCAACCGAAATTTGGTGTCCGTACTCCTTTATTGTCTGTATACACAGTTCCCTGTTGCCATGCTTCCACTAAATTGCTTGCCTGTGTTGTTAACGTGCGACTGCTGCTTGACATGTGTGATGGAAAGTAAAAAGTGTCTTTTGAGCAAAAAGTGTGGCTGCTGCTCTCTTGATTGCATATGATGTTCAAGGTGCCTTGCATTATCAGAAGTTGTTGCTAAGCATGTAAAATGCATATTCAGCAAGGAAATGAAGTGTTTTTTTGGCTGTTGCTGCTGAGTGATGCTGGTCATCATGGGGTAAGTGGCAGACTAGTCATCTTGTCCTGGTTGACTTATCCACTGCTTAGTTTTCTTTCTAATGTGTGTGCGCATCCCACTTCATTGTGAATTAGTTTTTTTTTTGTTATAGCAGAAGAGCTGATAAATAATACTGTGCTGTAGTGTAATGCAAATAGTATTGCAGAAAACTAGTAGATGGCGGTGCGTGTACTGCATTATTGGTAGCATTGACTTTACATCTGGAGGCATGTGTGTAATGCACTGCCATTTAGGCTGTGCAACTGTGTCATGCAGGCATGTGTGTAATGCATTGTCATTTAGGCTGTGCAACTCTTTTTCATGCAGGTGGACTTGCTTGTGTCTCATGTGTGTTCCATGACAAACGTCGACCGCTTTTTCTATGGTGTTGTGGACGCCAGTGTGGCGATTGAGCAGCTTTACCTCAAGTTGTTCAGAATTCAACTTTTGCTCACCACAGAAAATAATTATGTTGATGCTGCACAGCAGAGATCACCCCAAGTAGCCATCACATTCCCCAGCAACACTGATGACAGTGAAGACGGAGATTCTCAGGTGGCTGTAATTGATGGAAATGAAAGTCAGCACGCCTTTCAGTCCAGTGTAAGTAGGACCTTATTGTTGCTTATAGGGGCTCTGAAAGGGGCTCTCAATAAAGATGCGGTATTGCTGGGATGAATAAGGACGCCACTTCACGAATATCCTCCAGCAAGCTGAGTTATCTGTGGGCAGAACTTAAATTCCAGCGTCTTCGCGCCTTTCCCTCTCCTCTCGTTGCTTTTTACGCTCTCAAAAGTTGGCACTGCACCGCTGGCCCCACTGCATGAATTCCACAGGGGGGGGGGGGGGGCAATGCGACACATGAGGGCATGAGCATGAAAAAGTAGTCACTGGAAAGGACTTGCCAACTTTCATGCGTGGTTGTAGGTTTTCTGCTGCTTGTAGAAGTGTATTATTTGGCTCGGGTGTTCATGACGAGAGAATCTAGTGATTCAGTGAGTTTATGTACTCCCTCAGGAGGTGTTTCAAAGCCAAACTTCGTGTTTCATTTTAGTGACAGCTGGTGTTACCGGCATTCCTAGTCCAGAATTCGCATAATCTGGCAGCCATAATTTCATGAGAGGTGTGTACGAGCAAATGGAAAGGGGAGTACATGACAGCTGCTTGTGTAGGATGTGGGCATCATCAGAAGGAAACAATGTGTTAGCAATGGTGAATGTGTTTAGAGTGTGTTCTAATATGCTCACTGATAGGTACAGAGGTCAACAGTGAGCAGTTTGTAGTATGGTGAGAAGCATTTGCTGAGCCAAGAGGAGGAATGGGAGCTGAAAACTAGCTGAGCTGAATGAAGCACAGATTCCATGATGTGCTGCTTTCACAAAACAAGACTGGCAGGCTGAGTTCGAAACCCAGTGGTTGTGGTGAGCCTCACGAACCAAAGTAGCAAATATTGGGGATCAATGTGAAGTGCCGACGCTGTGCTTCAGGCGGAGTGCTATTGGTGTTGCAAGCAGCCCTTTATCGCCCCTGTAGGCATACAAATACACATGAGGGGTACGGCAGAAATGATTACCTTGCCTAAGAAAATTAACATCTAGCTTTGCTCTTCATGCAGACAAACACTGCACTGACAGCCATATTCACTGGATAGAAATCCTGTGAATATGGCTGTAAGTGCAGTGTTTGTTTGCATATAGAGCAAAGCTGGCTGTTAATTTTCTTACGCAAGGTAATCATTTCTGCCGTTAAATTTTTGTCCATTGCGACTGAAGAGCCCAGTGGGGTCCACAGCACAGTGTACCAGATAGGTTAAAAATAGCCTTTGCCCCAATGCCATGACGCATTGAAAGGCCTGTTGTCTGCCGGTATAGCTCGCCGGGCCAGTTCCAGAAATATGGATACAGTCATGGACTTTTCAGTTGAGCATTTTCAGCATACAAAACCTCCCATGAAACAGAATGGTTGCGCTGTTATGGAACATGGCAGAAACATGGCAAATACTATAAGGGTTTCCGAGGAGTACGGGGAACTGCTGCTTCGACCATCACAATATATCAAGCACTGCATATCTTGCTGTGCTATTATGCATCACTTATCCATTTGTCGGAGATAAATGTTTAGTTTGTGTCAGTGGCATTTGAGTTGTGTGTGCTATTAGTTGAAATACCTTAAAAATCAAAACAGTCATCATTTAGCATTTTGCTTGCGGAAAGGTGCCTAGGTGCAGCAGGGACGCGTGCTTGCTTCGTCCAAAATACTTCTGCCTGTGTACCGTTTTAGGCCTATAAGGCTTTTGCCTTACTAGAGAGTGTTCAACTGATTAGTAGTATTGTGTGCTGCAGCCTGCTATGAAGGGGAGGTGTATTTTAGAAACAGTCATGTCTGCACCCCCCTCCTTTCCTATCCGAAAAGGTCTGACAAGGTTAATTTTTTTTTTTTTCAGCCGCAACACACCTCAGAGGTATCACTGCAGCATCTGTCTGTCTGTGACGAGCTGCTCGGACTCACATCGGCTGCAAGTCTTGTCCCTCAGCAGCAGCAAAATGTGCCAAATGTGTTGGCACTGGATTGTGCACTCTCCGAAAGTGTGTCCTCGCAAACACCACCACCTATTGAATATGCTAGCAAGACACCTGCTTTGCCTGAAAATGAAAGTGTGACTCCGTGCACTGAAGCATATGTTACCGATGTGTCTGCTCCGATTAAGCAGCAGCCTTCAGCTGAACCATCCAGCATCGCCGGCATTGATCAGGGTGAAAAGGACCGGAACAAATTGTTCAAAGTTAGAGCATGTGCAGTACAACCAAACATTCGTCATGTTGCTTTACCGCATTCTGTACAAAGACAGGGTGGCCGAACTCGAGCAGCCGGCGGCCGCACTTCCGTCTTCACGCCATCACCAGAGACAGTGGGTCACAATAGCACAGTAGTTCCCAGCGCAATTGCTGCTAGGCTAGATATAAGCCAACCGGTGTATCATGAAATTCCCACATTTTTCCCAGATATTATGCGCTCTACGCAAGACGTTGTTCTTTCGTTCTACAAGAACCCTGCAGAGTTTTGGCTTCAACTGGATACATCTGCAAAAGCACTGGAGATCTTCCTGAAAAAACTGCAGTAAGTCTCAGTCTCAGTTTGCTTCGTCAGCAGTAGAACCTATGGGTACCTAGGTTTCAATTGGTGAAGCCACTGAGTTTTTTTATTCCTGCAAAAAAGAAATGCTCCGCTGTTTGCTTTAGCATAAAATTTAAATATTTTTGTCAAGAGCATCTGCTTGGTAGGGATCCACAAAATTTTTATATAAAAGCATTTCAAACAGTTAATAAAGATGGCGACATGCTCCTGTTGATAAGCTTGTTGTTAATAGCAATTGCATTTATGTCTTGGTTGTTTAAATCCTTGTTCCTGAAACATTTTGCTGTAATTTATCAGTTTTATGTCGAGGAATTGATCTACTCTTATTTTGTGGTTGTGTAGGGGGCCCCAGATTTGTACACTAGCACTAGTGAAGATGTAAAATGCTACAAAATTCAGTAGCGATTTTGGAGTTGTGAATGAGCTTTTTTTTTTTTTTTGAAGATTTTATTTTTTCACCTTGCATTATGTGTATCCACAGTGAATACTATAGCTGCAGTGATCGACGGCAAGGACTTACACCTAAACCAGGAATGAGCTGTGCAGCGTTCTATGCAGAAGATGGCCACTGGTACCGTGCTAAGATTGTGCGGGTGTTTCCAGGTATGTCTGCTGCTCTTACTGTTCTGTCAAGGTAGTCCTCATTACTGCATTACATCCCCTTGTCTTCTCACAGTTGGGCAGGCAGCCAGGGTAGAGCGTGGGGACCAGCGCTCGTAGTAATATTTAATGCTTCCTTTATTGTTTCTCCATGCAAATTTACGACCTGATGGGTAACCCCTTTGACCAATTAAAATTTCCTTTAGTCTCAGCACTCTCTCTTCTCTGTACAGTAAGTTGCCATGGGCCTCTTCTGAAAAAAAAAAAAAAAAGACCTATGTGCCTGCTCACAGTGCAAGATGTTATGCACAGGACTGAGTTGGGGGACCTTTGCCAGGCATATGTCTGGCGTGTAGAATGTATGAAGTGACTGTGTGGCCTATATGTATTCTTATGTGTAAAGATGGTGCAATGCAAGATAATGGTGCTTTCTTGTATATGCATTCATGCATGTTTAAATTGTGGGGTACAGGGAGAAAGCTGTATGCTTTGAATTCAGAAATGTGTTATCTGTGCTTCTAAGACACTGAAGGCCATCTAGGCATTCGGTGGTGCCAGTGATAATGCAAATATGTTGGGCTCTGCTGCCGATGGTGCAGTTATTGCTTTACAGTTTCAACCCCTTATAACTATAGTTATGGTAATTTAGCAAAACACTACGGTGCCACTGATTTGACCTTTGTGATTCATCAGAACTGTTTTTTGCAGTACCTTGTCTTGTCAGCATGGTGTAGCTTTATTTCGTACTGAGGCTGGCTATGAGATAGAAATAGTGACGCATAATTTAAACCTTCACTGAGTGCTGAAATTCATGTACCTACACTAATATTATATACTGACAGGCATGTGTGTTTTCAATTGTCATTGAGAAGTTGCAAAAAACGTCCGGCCGGTTCCTGTGTTTTGACCTCTCACTTGTTTGTTTTCAAAACATACTTTTCAAACTTGTGCTCAAGTTGTCATTCCATGCATATTGGTATTAAAAAAGGCTTTAAATTATCTGCATGTAGTTAAAACACAATAGGAATAAAACATACTCTACTTTTCATGCGGTGACTTCAGTTTTGTGCATGGCAAACTGTTTTGAAGACATTTTTATAGAAATCAGGTTTAATCCGTTCTTTTCTTTTTCTAAGAAATCTGCTCTGGGTACAACAGTGCGGTAAAACCTGGTTGTACCTGAAAATGAAGGGCCCTACATGGCACTGTAGTAGGATACAACTCTGGAATGAAGTGTCAAACACCCCTTCAAGGAAGCCCTCCAGCCAATGGCGTCAGCCATTTGTGATGACTTGGTGGTCAATCCCCCCAGCACGACATAGTGAATGGTTGGCAGGTGCCCTCGTGAAATGGGATTAACCTTGACACCATAACAGTCTGTGGACGCGGTTGAGCGCAGGGCCTCCTTTGGGGGATGTCTGCTGCTTTGCTCTTCACTTGTATCCAGCTGTAGGCAACTTCCCTTTGTGATTTGCAGAGTTGCCGACCCAAACTCTCTGGGTTATTGTTTTTTTATCGAGCTCACATCTGTTGTTATCATAACGGCTATGGCCACCAAAAACTGTGGTGCTTTTATTGCTATCAGTACATTCACTCGACAGTTAGCAGCTCTGAGCTTGTGCTCATGTGCTTGCTTTCTGGCAGGAGGTAGCAGTTGACAGAATGGACAGAAATTAGCGGGTGTCAAAATGTCTTTCATTGAAGCTTTCTTTTTTCTTTGCTTGTGCGCTACTGTTAAAGCTCGATTTAACGAATGGAAGAGCAGCCGGGAATTAATTTGTTAAAGGGGGAATTTGTAAAATTGAGGAAGGCTTTTTTCCACCCTCAGAAATGTGAAATGGTAGCGTAGCGGCATCCGAAAGCAAAATCTCGGCATCGTATTTGCCGACAGCCTGCGCCTGCACTTGTGAAAAGTCAGTGAAAGTGATCCGAATCAGTTGTGTATGAAAGCGCCATCTGGTAAAAAAGATTCGAAGTAAAAGTGGGAAGGGCCGCCGACTGCTGAGTTCTATGTTCTGCGCAGAGGTGCAGCTTGCAGCCCCATCAAGACAAAACCAGGGCCGTGCGTTGGTCGCCTATATGTTACTGCCATGAACCTGCGAAACTTGTTGGGCAAAATAAGTGAAAAATCGCCTTTTTTTTTACTCAGTTATTCCCAGAAAAACTCTGTTAAATTGGGTTTAGTGGTCGTTTGTTTTGTTATTTCGGGTTATTGAGAACACTGAACCCTATGGGTACTTGCCGGAGAATCTAAATTTTTTGGTATTGTCATTTCAGTGAAAGCAATTTTTTATGAGGACATTTTATCTCATTTCATTGCAGGAAAATAAAGTATCTAAGGCTTATTACCTTTTTATAATGGAGTGTAGACACCAAACTTCTGGTGATGTTTTTTTTTATTTATGCTTAAGACATTAGTGTAAATTGATCACCAGTGGTATTTGCCTACGACCAGTAATTGACAAGGAATGACAATGTCTGAATGGTAATGAATGAAGCAGCAGCAACTCATGGCAGCAGCGGGGTCACGCTGACATCTCGCCATAACCGCTGCTCTGAACTTTCGCAGTTGACGTGCTTTGGCACCTGCGTTGGCCAGCAGACGTCTGTGATGCACAACCTTGACAAGAAAAGCGACTACCTTGGTTTGGATTGGTTTATTGGGGTTTAACGTTCCAAAGCGACTTCAGACTATGAGGGACGCCGTAGTGAAAGGCTCCGGAAATTTCGACCACCTGGGGTTCTTTAACATGCACCTGACATCGCGCAGTACATGGGCCTCTAGAATTTCGCCTTCATCGAAATTCGGCCACCGCGGCCGGGATCGAACCCGCGTCTTTCGGGTCAGCAGCCGAGCGCCATAACCACTGAGCCACCACGGCGGGTTGCGACTACCTTGATAGCAGCGCATGGATGACCAGCTCATCCTGCACCTGGTTATGTCATTATCAGCAGCGCCTTCACGGAATTCCTGCCTATAAAAAGACCGAAGGAAAGCTTCAGCAGGCACTCTTGGCAGCAGCACAGCCACGCTGACATCTCGTCATAACCGCTGCTCTGAACTTTTGCAGGTTGATTTCGTTCAACTTGGTTCATTAGCAACCCCTTGCATTTGCGGCAATGTGGCCCCCGCCATCAATGTGGCCCCCGCCAAATGGCCCCCGCCATCATAGCTGCGACTGTAGTCTGGTGTTTTCGTAGCCTTTCGTTCAGGCACTTCAAGTAAAAACAACAAGCGGTAATGAAGTTTCAAGTAGAAACAACAAGCAAGTAAAAACAACAAGGGATAAGTTTCAAGTAAAAACAACAGGCGGTAATGAAGAAAAATGCGTTCCACTCTTTAGCCACACGAGAGTGCTGAGGTGGCTTCATAGGCAGGGTGATAGGGAGATATTTGAAGCATTTTGCATTGATAAGGCAGGGGACAAGTGCGTGAGCACACCCTCAGTAGCCCTCATGAAAAAAGAGATAATCTATCTGTCAAAAAACTTGCGCATCAATTTGGTTTAAATGTTTACTCTTTGTTATGACAACCTGCCTCGTAATAAAGAGAAGGGGGCGGGGGTACAGTCTCCTGAGCATGCGCCGAATACAAGTTTAAAAATCTGTTCTGTGTGCATTAAAACGTCAGTTGAAGTCTAGCGTGCTGTCCCATCGGTTCCTTTTGTCGCTGTCCTTGTGCTTTCCACACTAGTTGCAATGTCGCAGTAACTAACGAATTCACACCAACTAGCCCAACTGTCTTCCATGATCTTTCTCTTATTGCCACCATCAGCACTTCTCCATCTGCCGTAGACTGGGAACGTCTGGCCCGTGTGTGGCTTGAACACCCTGAGCTGCAAGCGCTGCGTGACCATTCTCGTTCCCTCCGTCTGCAGCTCGTGCCTCACCCGTTTGTGTCTGAATCGCTTTAGTGCAACACATCAACGGCTCTACCTCGCCTCTTCATTCCGGATGCTTTCATCATGCTATTTTCTACTCTCATCACGACATATGCCATCCCAGTGTCCAAGCCACCACCTCGTCACGCAGCGGTACGTCTGGCCAAGCATTAACAGCGATGTTCTTAAGTGACCTGCTCGTGCCTCGCTTGACAGTACGCCAAAGTGACCCGCCATCAGAGACTCCTGCACAGCCTTTTCTGTCACCTGGCTGTCACTTTGACCATGTCCATCTCGACCTGGTTGGGCCGCTTCCTCTGTCCCACGACTGCCGGTATGTCCTCACCATTATTGACCACTTCCTGTGTTGGCCTGAAGCTGTGCCCATTCCGGGCATCACTGCAGAAACAGTTGCACAGGCCTTCATCTCGACATAGGTTTCATGTTTGGCTGTCTTGGCATAGTCACAACGGACTGCGGCAGTTCGAATTTGTCCTCTTCTGTTCCCTCAGCCATCTGCTTCTCACCAAGCACTGCCGTACCACCGCATACCATCCCTGTGCCAACGGAATGGTCGAGTGGCTCCATCACCAGCTCAAAGCTGCCCTTTACTTCATGCCTGGACAGAGAGCGCTGGGTTGACCACCTTCTTGTGATGCTTCTCAATCTACAAGCTGTCCTGCATAGAGACCTTCGCTGTTCTGTGGCTGAACTAGTCTTCGGCACACCCCTACGGCTTCCCGGTGACTTGTTTCTTGCTTCGGCTCCATCACCCCAGCCCCAGAAAGACCTCCAGTGCCTACAGGACCACATACAGTACCTCTCGATTACTCCAGCCTATGATGGGCAGTATTGTATACTCCACAAGCCGACCAGATCTGCAACCATACTTCTAGTGGTCGGGGAGAGGTTGTCACGTGAGCTGGACTGCCTTAAATCAGCATACCTCGAGACTCCTCCCAAGGAGCTCCCTATGGATGTCACTGGCGTATCCACCAATCTGTCTACTGCCAAGAGAGCCCCATCTTTGCCTCTTTGGCATGCCCGTTTCGCCATTCCGTCTGGGTGGGGGGACCCTGTAGCACCCACCTACATCGCACTACGCTGACGGTAGCACTCGCAACAGAAGAGAAAAAAAATTCCAGGGGTGCACTTAAGTCTGCTTAGGTGCAGTAATATGAAAGCATTTTTCCTACTGCTGCCAATTATGTTGCTGCATGTTCGCTTCTTTATACCTTTGCCGATTCTAAATAGTGTTTTCACTCAAAATTCGGCGACGTGGGCACTCGCTTAGGTCCCATTACAGTCCCATCGCATGTCCTTTCTCTTTATATGTGTCTGCCATCTCGCCTACACGCACGCCATCTGCTGGACGAGTGCCACACATTGCAAGGGGGGGGGGGGGGGGTTCAGTGTGTGCCGCATGGTGGTGCTACGACTGCACTCCAAGCACGGATGAAATTTACTGGAGGTGTACATCTGCAATTTAGATGCTCATAATTACTCATATATGCCTTGGTACATATTTTGAAGATACTGTGACATAGTGGTGACTACCGTCCGGCGAGCAGGAAAACAACGAGAAGTGCTTCTAAACGAAACTCTTTATTTGGGCTGACTTGCGCCCGCAAAGAACTGGATGACTCGGCTGCGGTGTAGCAACAGGCGAGCTCGGCGGTCATTGAACAGAATGCCCGCCGCTCTTGGCCGTGTTCAAATTATAGCTGATATCAAACTGAGATAAAGCGTGCAAAGTTACTAGAACATTCTGGAACAACATAAAAGCGGCTCCGCCTGGATGCGATCAGTCGAGATGGATCTGGTCGTGTCTTGCATCACAAACGAAGTGATGAAGTGGCGTGCCGGCATCTTTGAAGAATGAGTAAACAAACGCTACAGAGATTCGTGGCAATATGTTTCTGAGACGTCTGTGCATTCACTAGACTCGCCTTTATTCATCTTCAAACGTTCCCGTCTCGCACGCCGGAGGCCCGGGTTCGATTCCCACCTACACCGTCGCTTCCTTCTCATTATTTTTATTCAGTTCATGGGACACGCTCTGTCCACAACTTCTGTTCACGGCTTCTTTCCACAGGTTCTCGTGACGCCACTCATGAGACAAGAAATGCTTTCTCATTAATAAATTAAAGTGGCGCATACTGTGCACATGCACAGCACGGGCAGTTCAGTTTCGATTGCCTGCTACGCCGGTTCTCATATGGATGGATGGATAGGAGCGCCCCCTTTGAAAGGGGGTGGGGGCAATTGCCACCATGCTCAGCTTTTCTTTCTTTATTTTTGTTCAACTGTGTTGTCAATTCTCATTAAGATTTGCCATCTTCTTTACCTGCGGTTTCCTACACTTCTGACCTTATGTCACGTTTCTGCTTTTCAGCCACCAATCCTCCAATCGCTTTTTGCTAACTTACACTGCAGATTTGTTTACATGACCATTGTATCTTTAAACCCTAGGGCCTCAGGAAGAGTGACTGCGCCTGCATCGACATCCGGATGGATACCATCACATTTGATTATGAGGTGTTCAATTGTTTCCACAGATCTACCACACACTGCACATGTGTGTCATCTTCTTCGTTAAATTTTTTTCTGTAGCTGCGCGTTCTAAGACACCCTGACCTAGCTTCAAAAAATAGGCCACTGCCTCTTGAGTTATCATAGAAAAATTCTTTCCTGATCTGCCTTTTCCAGTATCGGTATAGTTCTACACTATGCTTCTTTTCCATTTAATTAATCCAATTTTTAACTTCCGAGTTTTTAACCTGTCGTTTAATGCTCTTTCTTTCTCCGTCCTCATGACCGGCATACTTACTGGTTAGTTTTCTAGTTTTTTTCCGCTACTGTGAGTCAACGCTCCTTCTGTATAAGTATTTAAATACCTTAGCCGCCCACCTGTTATCATCCAATTTCCTCAGGCTTTCTTCATATAGTATTTTACTCTTAGCTTCCTGTGCTTCGAACGATGCCCAGCCCATATCCCCTTGTACTGCCTCGTTTGTGGTTTTGTCGTGGGCACCTGGTGCTAATCTTCCAACAGCTCTCTGATTTACGTCTAATCTTGACTGAACTTCTGCCCTTAAGCACCGAACCGCATTGCTGAAAGTAAGCCCCGGCACCATTATTCCTTTTCAAATACCTCTTAGTACTTCATATTTGTTGTACCCCCATAATGCCCTGTTTCATTATCCCGGCGTCTCTTCGTCCTTTTACCCTAAGAGACTCCCAAGCAACCACCGATATCCTTCGGACGGCCGACAGAGGTCTGTTTTGGATGATCCGTACGTCCGCTGAACATCCACAAACAGCCGTTAGACGTCTGTCGGCCGTCCGATAAGAAGTCAAAGGTATATGTTTCGCCCGCCGACAGACGTCCAGTTGAGTACGTCCATTGGCGGATCTTTCTCAAATATTCGCATATAGGTATAGTGCATGTGTGCTTTTTTCACTTCGCGCGATGCAGTAAAATGAAAAACAATTTGATGCACAGCAGGCATGTTTTATTTTGGTTGACGATAAATCAGCAGAGCAATGGGTTATATTCGAAAAATTTCTTAAATGTGACTTCAAATGTGGCAAGCTTGGGACACACATCTATAATCTTCCCACCCACAGGATTTCTGAAAAAAAAAAACGCAGCAAACATCAGTCATGTGAAACAAATGGCACAGTGCAGCCACCCAAGTAAAAACATTGGAACCAATTAAAGGTGCACTGAAGAGGAATCTGAACTCGTCTTTTGGCCGTGGGAACTCAATCTACACGTTCCGAGCATTCTTAGAAACGTCGATTTATTGGCCTGTGTGGCCGATTTCCCTAATTAAATCGAATTATCGCCCGGCTCCCGCCTTTTTTTGTTTAATTCTCCCTCGTACGGTGGGCAGAGTCTACCAACGCGGGGAGTGCCTTTCACCCAGTCCCGTGGCGGCTTGCCGCTCTGCCATCGGCGGAGTAATACGTAGTAGTCCGTAGAAGCAAATAGTCCGCGCGTATATTTATCTCTGCGGGCTTATTTTGCGGTTATATTATCTTCAAATGAAACTATTTATTCGCGGAAACCTAAAAAACAAAATGAAGCGAAAGGAAAGCCTCCACGGAGCTGGCTGAAAGGCGCTCCCCGCGTTGGTCGACTCCGCCCACCGTACGAGGGAGAATTAAAAAAAAAGGCGGGAGCCGGGTGTTAATTCGATTTAATTAGAGAAATCGGCCACACAGGGCAATAAGTCGCAGTTTCTAAGAATGCTAGGAACGTGTAGATTGAGTTCCCGCGGCAAAAAGACGAGTTCAGATTCCTCTTCAGTGCACCTTTAATAGAAGTGTTTAATGCTGCAAGTATAACAGACAATGCACTTTAACAAACACCTCAATAAGTATAAGACAATAACAGCTCTCACTTTTCCACACCATATTTCCAGAAAGCCGCAAAGCTTCCGTTGCGAACCACTGCGAACAACACGTGCTCCCTATGGTCTGCCTTTCGCGCGTTGTCACTCTTTAGGCACAGTGAACCTAGCGATGCCTTAAAAATTAACAAGATGCGAAAATACTCTGTCCTGCAACTTTGAAGAGGAGTGGGAATTAGCCGCGCGAGTTGAGGGCTCCCGCAGCTGTGTGATGTAGGCTCCTGAAAGTGTGAGAACAGCACGCACTTGTGGAAGCCATCTCCTCGCGCTTACTGCCCCCACTGTCCTGTGCGATGTTAAAGAACCCCAGGTGGTCGAAATTTCCGGAGCCCTCCACTACGGCGTCTCTCATAGCCTTAGTCGCTTTGGGACGTTAAACCCCATAAAACCAAACCAGTCCTGTGAACGAATGTTATATGATCATGCTGCATTGTTTTAGAAGCAAGTTCCAAGAAGTGTACTGGATACATACCTTCGTAGGCAATCACATGTGCACTAAGCCGCCTTTAAACCAAGGTCGACGCAGTACGGTAGTCCAACATTCCAGAAGAGCCTCAGGCACTTCCCGTATCTTTCGAATTGCTTAAGTTACATACTACTTTCATCCACTGACCGAACAAAGCCACGCATTATAATAACAGAGCTATAAAGCAGCACAACACTACGCATCAAGTCAACAACAACCTCACGGAGCTGTACTGATGGATTGGATTGGACTGGACTGACCCCAAACCATTGTCTATGTTGATGATGATAGCAGAAGGCGCGGGAGTTTTGAATTCACAAATGGTTTCAGTGGCAAGTTTAGCTAACAAAACGGTGGACATATCGCACAACTCCACTAATTTGTAGAAGTTTTCTAAATATAAAACTAGTAATTGAGTTGCTGTAAAATTCTGCAAGAACTGCTTTGCCCGTGTACTGCGCGATGTCAGTGCACGTTAAAGAACTCCAGGTGGTCGAAATTTCTGGAGCCCTCCACTACGGCGTCTCTCATAGCCTTAGTCGCTTTGGGACGTTAAACCCCATAAACCAAACCAAACCAAACTGCTTCTCCCCTTAACTCTTTCCGTACCGTGGGGAAAATGACCATTTTCTGAAGGTTTCAGTACATTTTTTTTTCTGTAAAAACTATTAGATTCAGTATTGATTGCAATACCCAGAAACAGAGCTGAATAAACGTGCTTTATATTAATATACGTTTAAACAATGAATTGCATGTTGCAACAAAAAATTTTATTTGCTAAAAAGATTTCAGAAAAAAATTCAACAAAACTTGCAAAAACACGCTTGTATTTAAAAAGAAAAAAATGTTAAAAAATTTTTGAAATATGCAAATTGTTTGTTACTCTATTGGCTACTCTTTGCAAAAAAAAATCATATCTATCTTGAATAGTATTGTTGCTACAAAACAGTAACTGGAAACCCCATAGTTGTGCATTGGAGCGTGGCCGCCTGTGTTTCAGGCTGGTTTCCATCATCACCGATGTGAAAACGTAATCATCTTCAGCACCTTGCAACATTTTCAGGCTCGTTGTTGCACAGGACGTCAATTAAATCACTCGCAAACGAAACGGAGTCCTGAGATTTGCTATGTCTTAGAGCGCGTGCCTCGCATGTGGAGGCTGCCAAGCGACTATCATGGTACCTCATCTTCGGAGTGCGTTCAAAAAATGCCGTTTTATAGGGTAAAAAAAACTATCGGAAACAATACTTCAGTTCTCCGGCTACAAGCCAGATGCGCATCGTCCCTGTAAGCAACGCGGAAGGCTTCGAAGGCGAAGGCGTCATCTGCGGGCAACATGGCGGTCAATGAGCGCAGGTCCGCGTCTTCATTTCTTCGCAGCGCATTAGAAAGTGTCCATTCGCGGGACAGAACTACATCGGAAACAAAACTTTGGTTCCTGGCCTACAAACTACATCTGCAGCGTGGTCATTAGCAACGCAGAAGGTTCTGAAATCGGGGCATGAAATGATCGTTAGCCCGCTAACGATGCTCAGTGGGTGCGGTAGGGAGTTAAATTAATTTAGCGCGTTGGTGGCTCTTGCACTCAAGGTAGGACGGGAATCGCACCATTTAGAAACGTCTTCGCATCAAACCCTCCAACTGATGCAAATAATTTGTTGAAAGCAGATTTGCGGAATAAGTCTTTTGCAGTTAAAAAAGCAAACTGCATAGTATAGACAGTATACATACACGAAAGGCGCGAATTTTTTGTGGGAAAAAACCTCTATACTCCTGGCCTGGGAAAATACTCTTCCTTACATCCTTCGGATGTACACCTCGTCTCTCATATGGATATACAAAAGTGGACACAGTCTGTACCTTCAACGGATATATGGCAAAGGATATCCAAAGCCGACTTGCGTACGTATGTCCTACGGACGTCCGATCTCGGCGCAGGACGTTAGGATCTGGCTCGGACGTACGACGGATATCTGTGGTTTCTTGGGCTGTTCATTCTTTTCCGTGTATATCTGCCCTTCGTTTGGCCATATCCTGAGGTATTTGTATTCGGCCACTTTGGGTATTTCATGGCCTTGTATTGTAAGCACCTGCTCAGTTGTATCGTTGAAATCATCACACCTGACTTAGTTGCGCTAAAACTGAATCCTAGAGCGTCTCCTTCATCTCCACAACAATTAACCAAAGTTTGTAAATCTTCCTGGCTATCTGCTAACAGTACAATATCGTCCGCATACATTAAACCCGGGAGTCGCTGCTCAACTACATTTCCACCTAATCTGTACGACAGATTATAACCTAGATTACTTTCTTCTAGCCTTCTTTCCATATTTATCACGTAAAGCATGAACAGCAGCAGTGATAGAGGACAACCTTGCCTTAATCCTTTGTGCACCCCCACAGTTGTGGTACTTTTTTTCCCTTCCCATGTAATTTCAATTTCATTATCTCGGTAGATTTCCTGTAGAAAATCAATTACCTCATGACCGATACCTAAATCTTTCAATATGCTCCACAGGAGTTCCCTGTTCACGTTATCGTATGCACCGCTTATGTCCAGAAAGGCTAAAAACAGAGGTCTGTTTTCCGCCTTAGCTATTTCTATGCATTGGGTAAGCACGAACAGGCTATCATCTAAACGCCTACCCCTTCTGAACCCATTCTGAAGTTCTCCGAGTATCCGATTACCTTCTACCCATGCCTGCATTTTTAATTTCACCGCCTGCATTTCCAGCCTGTACAGACGTTATCGTAATCGGACGTTAATCGTAATCGGACGGTAGGAAACATCCCATCCCCCTCATCCGCGCCCAGCGCCGCCACCGCAAGTTCCCCTCCACTTCCTAGCTTCCGCAAAGCGCTGACGTAACACGGGTGAGGGAGAGCCCGGCGGAAGGTGAACGAACAAGAAGGGAACTGACAGAGCCGGCACGCTCGCCCTCCTACAAATGCAACACGATATAATGCCGCGCGGAGCCTCAAAAAGCTACACAGCGCGCATATACCGCACACGTGCTTCGCAGCACACCGCGGAAACCCTTTCTCATAGCCACTCGCAAGTACAGAGGACATTTAATCGAAGGAAGGGGATTAAACAAAGCTAAGCGAATGGATCGGTATAGAGCGAAAATAAGAATATATATGTATATATATGCAAAATGCACAGTCCTGGTCTGAAGTCTCCGGCCCTCACGGTCGGTTTTGAGCAGCACAGTGGGGCACTCACGGCGTCATTAACGACCAAAGGGCCTTGAAAGGATAGGACGAGGGTCTCGCCTCACATAAATTCACAGCTTGACGGATGTCTTTCACGCTACTGTACACGGCTGAAAGGAAACTATGCCCTGAAGGTTTTTGCCGGGTGCGTATACATTATACGGAATACAGGAATGCAAAGTGGGGTTAGAAGGAGGAACCTATCCAGTATCATGTACAGCCTTTGCCAAAGTAACCAGGCTGCACGGTGTGCTTCTCAGGCGTATATTAAAGCTATATTATGCCAGCCCTCAAGCTCTGAATATCTATATGCTAAGGAGAACCCCTGTCCTCACTTTCAAAGAACTTTTCGATCTTCAGGGAAGCCGTAAGGGCTGTACTATACGAATGTGAACCAAACCATACACAGCCTGGTTACTTTTGGAAAATACAAATACAATACACTTGTTTTAATGTGGCAGTGTGCTTAAACATGTTGATGAGCTGATGAAAACTGCAGGCATCGTGGCTGCTACAGAAATAGTTTGCAAGCACATTGAGTGTGAGTAGATTGGTATGTTATACTGTGTCAAGCTACAACTTATTATTTTTTGTGAGGCACTCGTGAATGCTCTTGCCTGTCTTTCCAGGAAGCTGATCAGGGGTGGCATCCTATTTTTAGTGATGAAAGTGTGGCGAGTGCTAAGACAGGGGAAACAGGGGTGCTGTTTTGGCTTCTTGAAATGCTTGGCATGCCATTGGTTGCTTTGATGCTGTGGAGCTTAGCCTCTTATATTTGAAGTCGGGCAAGTCTGTCTGAACAGGGCAGTGTATAGTTTTGGAGAGGCCTTTGTCCTGCAGTGGACACAGACTGATGATGATGATGATGCCTTATTTCTTCGTTTGTATGCTCTTTTACTCTTTCAGAGCATGCCACAGTCCACTATGTGGACTTCGGCAACACTGACAGCGTGGACCTCAACAGTCTGTGTCTCCTTGAAAGGCAGTTTACTAAGCTCCCTGGAATGGCTCTTTATTGTGGTGTTAAGGGCGTAAGTGTGCTTTTGCTATATATATTGTCATATTTTCAAATACAGTAAAAGCTCGTTAATTCGAACTTCAAGGGACCGGGAAAAAAGTTAGAATTATCGAATGGCCTTGAAAATACTGACATGAACCATTTGCATTACGGTGTACGTGTACCGTATTTACTCGCGTAACGAACCCACTCGTATAATGAACCCACCCACTCCCCATTTTTGCCTAAGAATTAAAGAAAAAAAAGCGTCAGTCGTTAACGCTTCCCTCCGTTTCGCACCGTCACAACAGTCCACACCGTCACAACAGTCCACGACACATTTCTTGGCAATGCGCCAAGATGCTGCAGGGTGATTACCTTTTGACCTTAGCTCTAGCAAGGGGGGAAGCAAACTTGGCAGAGTGCCAGCGCTTGTCCGGTTGTGCAAGCCTCGTTTTCAGTACGTTCGCCTTATCCTTCGCTTTATCAGGCCTTAGGCGATTGGATTGGGGCCGACGCTGTCTACTGCCACTCAATCATCGGAACGCGCGATAGCAGCAAACGCCTGCTGCTAAAAGCCGGCGTCATGATCGCGGCTGACCGTGTGCTTCCGTTGGCGGGCGATGGTTGGAAGGATGGACGACACTCGCAAAGCAAAAAAGTTTTTCGCACGTAATTTGTCGCGCCGTCCGAAGTCATAGCATTTCATGGGCGTTGGCTGGGACCGCGCCGACAGTACTTATCCTAATTTCCGAATTAACAGGGCTCGAATTAACGAGTATTTTGTTCCAAGTTTCTGAGGTTGTGCGGAAAAGAGGGTAGGCAGCCGCCACCGCGGCCGCCAACCCCTACCCTCCGGCGCCGCCGGCCGCCGCGCCGGTGATGGCGCCATGTAGGCTTTACTCACTCTTCCATCTTCTGTCCCCGTTTAGGACGTGCGCAGCCTCCAACTATGCGGAGGTGCCTTTTTTTTTCTTTTGGCCACGTGCTGTGTGCCAAGCCACCCAGACACGGTGGTGCGTAGTTCGAATTATCCGTAACTGAACCGACTCGCTTTCGAATTAACGGGCTTTTTTATACACAGATCTCTATGGAGCTTGGCCGGACCAAGTAGTGTAGCTCGAAATATCGAGGTTCGAATTAGCGAGCTTTCACTGTAGATACTTTTAAGTTGAAAAGTTCCAGTGTGTTTCGAAAATCACACATGCAGTAATCAGCTACATTTGCCAGGTGTGAACTTAGTGGCTTGTAGAGATCTGAGAATTAGCATGAATTAACCTTTTAACTTGGTGTTACATGAATTAATCCTTTAAACTTGATGGCGCGGTAGAGTTCTGGTAATTCATCCGAAATTTGTAGGAATTAACCCTTTGCTAGATCGGACGAGTACTCAGGATGCACACGGTTCAAAATGCCACCTTTGTTCTGTTGGCAGTGTTTTATTTGCGGAAAAGCAAACTGGGCGATGAAAAAATATTTTGGTACAAAAAAATGTTGAGAGCACTAGTTGATGAAACACATTAGTCCCACAAGCACTTCGGTCACTTTCACAGGGGAACTCTTTTATTTTTTTTAATTTTATTTTCACAATACTGCAGACCCTCATTTGGGTCCAGGCAGGGAGGGCAGAAAAACACATTCACACAACAGTGTAGCACATATACAATCTAAAATAGCTCACAAAGTGCATTGTCAAAATCAACAGCCGATATCACTTGTAGCGGCAGGGTGTTCCATTCGTCAATAGTTCTCGGGGAAAAAAGAAGATTTAAAAGCGTTAGTATGCGCGAAGTATGGTGCTAAAGTGTGATTATGATGACGTCGAGTTCTACGTGTTTCAGAAAACTGCACATAGGGGGCTGGAGAGATGCCTAGTTTTCCGTGGATTAGTTGGTGAAGGAAAGATAGGCGGGCTATCTTGCGTCTGACGTGGAGAAGTTTAATATTATTTTCTGCCATTAAAGAGGATGGGGAATCAGTTCTGTTGTACTTATTAAATATGGGCGTGTTCAGATAAGAATGGTAATCGAGGTCCCATGACCATTTTTTGTTTTCAATGAAATTTTTATATATGATGGGCAAATGTGTCCACACAAAGGAATGAACCTTAATTTTGCAAGAAGCTTCGTAGTTTTCTCGCAAAAAAATAGCACGTCACAAGAGGTGGAGAACGTCGTTCTTGGCACTTCGCAAAGTTGCAAGTTTGAAGCCTCATTCCATGCATAAAAAATTTTTTCCGCGCATCAGCATTTTTTCAGAGCCTCTCTACAACTTGTACAATCCGAAAAAATAAAAAATGCTTTCTTGCTCTTTCAACCTTCCGAGTAAAAAAATTGAAAACTTCGCTTCTGGAGCTATGCGGTGCAAAAAAGGCACTTTTCAGGGCAGCCTTAGGGCAAGATGCCTAAAGATCTTCCCACTGAATATTTTTCTCAGTATTTTTAAGCTCTTTTTATGCACCTCAGGCAAGTTCTGTTGCTCTAGACTTGGCAGATAATTTTCAGTACGTTCTCAAAATTGGCCAAAGTTCAAAAACGCCAAAAAAGTGACAACTTTGACTTGGGTTAAAAGAAAATCATCATCGAATTTTGTTAAAATTTGCCTGAATAATCCTCAACACATGATAATTTTAAGGCACTAGAAAAGTGTCGCATTATATTGTTTTAAAATACAAAAATAAACACAAAACTGAGTTCATGTTTTTGTTATATAGGATTGCTTATTAATGCCTCTTAGAAATAGTAGCTGTCAGAAATTTGATTTAGCGCTCATTGAACGTGGTTACATTTTATTTATCCCAATAACCAAACCATTCTCAATGCTTATAGAGCTTCTATTCGCTTGTTAGCGGCGCTCTTAATGCGTGAAAATGGGAATAAATTCGCTAATTTGCCTGATGTCATAAGAATTGGCTGGTGGCGGTCAAACGTTGTTTGTATTCTCTAATTTATTCGTCGTACAGTCTATTGGTATATATAATCGATTCTTTAAAGATATTAGATCATTTCTCGGTTCTTAGAAAAATTTTTATATATAAAAGTTAATATTAATACGTTTCTGAAGTCGGCGTTTCCGAACCTGCGTCTGTTTACCTCTGTGTTCAAAGGTTCTACAGGGCACTGTCAGGAGATAAAACGTCGGTTCCTGAGGGGAACGATTTATCTGCAAGGTTTTTAATCGGGAGTCAATTTAAAAATTTGATGCCGCTTCCTGTGCACATTGTAATTCAGAAAATTGTAACAAGAAATAAACAGCGGCAGTTGATTTCGGTTTTGCGCAGAGTATATTGTCCAGTACGAAGCACTAACCAGATCACAGTCTCTTCCATTCAGAAGCAGCGGTGGAGGCCACGTAGGATGCACTGCCTTCAGTTGACTGAACCTAATTCCACAGGTGGAGTGTCTGAACTCAAGTCACTTCCTTTGCCAGTTTCCATTGTTCCTTCTTCACTTCGCGAAAGTCTGCAAGCTCCCTCTGTGGCAGCTCCAGAATAGTGATGTTCATTACTGTTTCTTGAATTGCGTCTAGAGAAGCCTCTGGCTGTGTGTATGGCCTCCCTTGCAGGCTTCCGCAAGATGTGTTGTGATGCTCAATGTTTCACTAGCCCACCAATGCCGTCACAAGCATTTTTGCAGTGTCCAGAGGCCGGAAACATCAATATCGTCCGTTGACATTCACTGCGCTGCAGCTCATGAAACTGGTGGTAGCGATGGCCTCAGTACTAAATTCTTGAAAAATACCGTAGAATATTCTTCCATTATTCTACATTGTATTTTTTCGCAGTCTTTAAACCATCACACCCTTCCTAATGACTGGCTCACCGGCAAAGTAATCCCAGTGCACAAATCAGGGGAAACGCAAGATCCACGTAATTATCGTCCCATCTCACTTACTTCCGTTCCATGTAAAGTTCTAGAGCACATCATATTTAGTCATCTTGTTAATTTCCTAGAATCAAACCAGTTCTTTACTCCGAAACAGCATGGTTTTCGCAAATTCTTCTCGTGTGAAACGCAGCTAATGATTTTCACTAACGACTTGCATGTTTCTTTAGACTCTGGACTCATTACTGATTGCTTATTCTTAGATTTTTCAAAAGCCTTCGATAAAGTCAGTCATTCTCTTTTACTTTTAAAACTGAGCCAACTTAACATTGACCCTAATGTACTCAATTGGATTCGTGCCTTTCTTAGTAACCGTACTCAGTTCGTCTTCGCCAATAACCACGACTCATCACCAGTGCCAGTACATTCAGGTGTGCCCCAGGGGTCGGTTCTTGGCCCGTTATTATTTCTAATATACATCAATGACTTACCTTTAAAGATTTCATCTAACATGTGCTTGTTTGCTGACGACTGCGTAATTTACAGAGTAATTAATAACACTGATGATATTATTCAGCTACAGACAGACTTAAATAAAACTTATGACTGGTGTCAATCGTGGAAAATGGACTTAAACATATCTAAATGCAAATGCATGCGCGTAACCCGTAACCAGCAAACGAGCCCAGATTATTTTATTAACGACACTCAGCTGAATCCAGTCTCGTCTTACAAGTATCTTGGCGTTAATGTTTGTTCTAACCTTTCTTGGAAAGCTCATATCAGGTTCATTACTTCAAAGGCTAACCGCATGCTAGGGTACGTCCGCAGGAATTTTTCATCCTCTCCACCTTCATTGAAAATGCTATTATATACTACACTCATTCGTCCGAAACTAGAGTACGCATGTTCAATTTGGGATCCTGACACCATCACATTAACAAATGAACTCGAGGCCGTGCAGAATCGAAGCGTCCGTTTCATCGTTGGAAACTACCATCGCACTGCCAGTGTAACAAAAATGAAATCTAATCTTAAACTCCCCTTACTCTCCACTCGCCGTAAGCTATCACGCATTTGCCTCTTCCATAAAATTTACTATCACAATCCTTGCCTGAAAGCCATCTGTGTAAAGGCACCATCTTTCATCTCGCCTCGCATAGACCACAATCAAAAAGTAGCTGTTCCACACTGCCGCACAGTGACCTGCTCTAATTCCTTCCTCCCTAAAACATGTCGTGACTGGAATAATCTTTCATCCACAGCCACCTGTGTTAGCGACACTGCGCGTTTTAAAAGCAAATTACTCGCACTGTTAGAATCAGACCAATTGTGATATGTTGTTTACTCATATATAAACTACATAAGGTTTCTTTTTTTGTAATCCTTTTATTTATTTCTTTTTACTCCTGTACTTTTGTTCTCAATGTTTTCGTCCTATGTCTCTAGGATCTTTCAATATTGTTCGTATATATAGCCCTGTTTTTGATCTATGTATTGCTTTCTTCACTGTCCCACCCCCTCTGTAATGCGAAAGCCCTGAGGGTAAAATAAATGAAATGAAATGAAATGAAATTTATTCCTGAAGTGAGCGGGAGCCCCGTCGCTCAAATATATTATCTTCGTGTAGACTGGCGCGTTTTCTTCGAGATGTGCTTTGATTTTCGACAGAGCCAAGCATGCATGAGCGGAATCATGAGACATATCGTCGAAATTAACGGCGTAGTTACGAGTCGATTTTCTTGACATGACAACGCAGGTAAACACGGTTACCTGCTTTTTCTGCCAATGGTACGCTTGTACTGAGTCTGGAAGCACAACTGTTCATTTTTTGGCGAAATCAAAATGTAAAACAATTGCACCTCTCTTGCAGCCGTGTGTTTTTTCATGTATTGCTCTTTATTGCACAGATATAATATAGTTGTAGGGAATGCATTTCATGGCCACTCTTAAAAGTTCTCTCATAAACGATGAAGCGGTCAGAGTTTCTTTAACTAGCTCTCCGTATTCCCATGTAGCAATCAACACTTCATCCTCGCTGCTCATTTCAAAATTTTCCAAAGTGAAAATGCCACCATGTGGATAGTGGTACAATTCCTGAGGAAACATGACGTAGCATCACACCATTGAGCATTACAACACATCTTGCGGAAGCCTGCAAGGGAGGCCATACACACAGCCAGAGGCTTCTGTAGACGCAATTCAAGAAACAGTAAAGAGCATCACTATTCTGAAGCTGCCACAGAGGGAGCTTGCAGACTTTCGCGAAGTGAAGAAGGAACAATGGAAACTGGCAAAGGAAGTGACTTGAGTTCAGACACTCCACCTGTGGAATTAGGTTCAGTCAACTGAAGGCAGTGCATCCTACGTGGCCACCGCTGCTTCTGAATGGAAGAGACTGTGATCTGGTTAGTGCTTCGTGCTGGACAATATACTCTACGCAAAACCAAAATCAACTGCCGCCGTTTATTTCTTGTTACGATTTTCTGAATAGGGGATATTCAAAATTCCGCAAGTGCGTTTTCCCGCATAACAATGTTGTCTCAAACAAGATGGCTGACCATGCGTTTCCAGCTGAAACAAAGCAAGAACGACTGGTTTTTTGTTTGATTCTTCCAAATACGTTTCTTACATTCTATCCACACCTTTAGCGCCTGTCCTGTAGCCCACGTAGTTACTTTATAGCGAAGTCGGCCATCTTGTTTAGGGCAACATATTTATGTGGGAAAGCGCACTTGCGGAATTTTGAAAGCGGCATCAAATTTTTAAATTGCCTCCCGATTAAAACTCCCCTTGATTAAAAACTTCGCAGATAAATCGTTCCCCTCAGAAGACGACGTTTTATCTCCTGACAGTGCCCTGTAGAACCATTGAACACAGAGGTAAATAGACGCAGGTTCGGAAACGCCGACTTCAGAAACGTATTAATATTAACTTTTATATATAACAATTTTTCTAAGAACCGAGAAATGATCTAATATCTTTAAAGAATCGATTATATATACCAATAGACCGTACGACGAATAAATTAGAGAATACAAACAACGTTTGACCGCCACCAGCCAATTCTTATGACATCAGGCAAATTAGCGAATTTATTCCCATTTTCACGCATTAAGAGCGCCGCTAACAAGCGAATAGAAGCTCTATAAGCATTGAGAATGGTTTGGTTATTGGGATAAATAAAATGTAACCACGTTCAATGAGCGCTAAATCAAATTTCTGACAGCTACTATTTCTAAGAGGCATTAATAAGCAATCCTATATAACAAAAACATGAACTCAGTTTTGTGTTTATTTTTGTATTTTAAAACAATATAATGCGACACTTTTCTAGTGCCTTAAAATTATCATGTGTTGAGGATTATTCAGGCAAATTTTAACAAAATTCGATGATGATTTTCTTTTAACCCAAGTCAAAGTTGTTACTTTTTTGGCGTTTTTGAACTTTGGCCAATTTTGAGACCGTACTGAAAATTATCTGCCAAGTCTAGAGTAACAGAACTTGCCTGAGGTGCGTAAAAAGAGCTGTAAAATACTGAGAAAAATATTCAGTGGAAAGATCTTTAGGCATCTTCCCTAAGGCTGCCCTGAAAAGTGCCTTTTTTGCACCGCATAGCTCCAGAAGCGAAGTTTGAAATTTTTTTACTCGGAATCTTGAAAGAGCAAGAAAGCATTTTTTATTTTTTCGGATTGTACAAGTTGTAGAGAGGTTATGAAAAAATGCTGATGCACGGAAAAAATTTTTTATGCATGGAATGAGGCTTCAAACTTGCAACTTTGCGAAGTGCCAAGAACGATGTTCTCCACCTCTTGTGACGTGCGATTTATTTCTGAGAAAACTATGAAGCTTCTTGCAAAACTAAGGTTCATTCCTTTGTGTGGACACAATTGCTCATCATATAAAAATTTCATTGAAAACAAAAAATGGTCATGGGACCTCGATTACCGTTCTTATCTGAACACACCCATATAAAACGTACTGTGCACCTCTGTATTTTTTCTAATTCTCTTAAGTCTTTTTTGCATGTGGGTCCCAAACGATGGCGGCATATTCAAGTTTTGGTCTTATAAGAGTATTGTAGGCTAATCGTTTGCAAAGCTATTAGCAAAACTATTAGTTTGCAAAACTTACATCCCAATGTTCAGTTTGGGTCCTGTGTTAATGGCTGTGAATGGGGCAAATGTACTGAAGTCATAGTGGCAAAGCCAGGTTTTGCACGCAAACATAGTCTCCATGTCCTTCATCAACCATCACCAGCACTGTCAAAAAGTTTGCTTTAACGATGTGGCTGGCCTTTTGTGCCATGTGTCTGCAAGTTTATTTTTCTTTTAGGGAAGGAGTGGGGTCAAAAACATGTATGCACAGCTTGACGCGGGTTCTGCCACCCTACAGGTTGGATATACAGCAGTTTCAGTACCGCAGTTGTTGCATGAAAGAAAGCAATGTCTTGTACACCTAATTATACAAGTGCAGTATGATGGTCTGCAATCAGGTTAATGTAATTACAGTTAACAAATACTGTTTAGAGTTATAAAGAAAACATGTACATGCCTGGTAAGTCATGTAACTACAAGATGGCAGATGATGAGTCCCGTTGCTGAAAAAACTGTGCTGGTCTTAATTCGAACACAGCAAGATCAACATGCCAGCAATAATGGGACATGAGAATAACGACGCAAAGGTAGAAGAGTAAAACATTATGCAATGGATAAAAGTTTGGAGTTATACAGTACAACCTTATGATCTGCGGCAAAAATTTTTGATACCAGAGTTTGAATGGCGGACAAGATCACATTTTTCTTCATTTAGTGCATTCGGTACGATCGGCGCAGTATAGGACAAAGATTGCTTGCTGTAATTTGCATGAGGTGCCGGGATGCTCCATATTACGCCTTATTTGACGAGTGCCGATATTTTCCTTCAGTTTTGCTAGAGGTGTAATGCATCTTTTTCTGTTACATATGATTTGTAGCACAATTGCCTGTAATTATGCAATGCACATAATGGAAGAATATGGTACTTTAAAAATAAAATCACTTGTGGGATAACAGTAGGAAACATTTTCTGTGCAAGGTACAGCTTTTTTTCTGCAACATTTTTTTGTAATTTTCGCATACACAACTCTTATAAGGCCTAGGCTTGAATATGCTTGCACAGTGTGAGACCCCCATACGATGTTTAATATAAATGCTCTTGAAAAAATTCAAAGACGGGCAGTGCGTTTTATTTATTCCAAATACGGTCGCACCGATTCGGTACCTGAATTAATGGCAGAAAATGGTATTGTCACTCTCCAAGCAAGAAGAAAATTCCTCCGTCTTAAATTATTATTTCTCTTACTTAAACACAAACTCGCACTTGATCCTAGCCCTTATGTTTGCCCTCTTACCACTAGGCAGACACGCCACTCTCATGCCCTCTCTTTAACGCCTCACTTTGCAAGGACTAACTTATACAAATTCTCCGTTTTCCCTAATACAATTTCAGATTGGTATAGTTTGCCTGCTTCTTCCCTCCAGTCTTTAGATATGCTGGAATTAAGTATGTAATGACTATGAAATCTTGCCGCCTGTCAGTTCTTGGGTGTCGGTTTTGATTGTGTCAGTTTTTTGTTTTTTGTGCTTATATTTTATGTGCAGTAATAACCGCTTGAACTGGTCTGCTCAATGTGTTGATGTGTTTTGTAACTTGTGCTTTCATGCTTTTTTGAATTTTATGTCTATGTATACCACTCCTGCTTGGGCGCTCAGCCTGCAGTATGTTCGAAATAAAAAAAAAATAAATAATTTTAACAAGTTTGTAATGCCAGTCGTACGCCATACAACACTACAGTACTGTAGAGAAGACGCAACTAAAGCATTATGCAGCAGAATTTTAACTTCGACAGGAAGAATATGCCTTGCGTGCTCAACGATCCCTTTAGCAGAAGATAATGTAGAGCCTAGATACTCGGTATGCATAATCCATGTCAGGTACTTATACTGCAAGAATTTTAAGAGTCTACAATTTCTAAAAGATCAGTACTGAGACATATATGCATTGGCTGTTTTAATCTTTTTCCTTCTGTTGAATACAGGACTGGTTCTTTTCTTTTCTTTTCTCAAATTTTTTTTGCAAAGAATTGACATCTGCCCATACCTGTATACTACTAAGCATGTTATTTGTTACGTTTTCTATTTTGACCTCGGAGGCAGCTGTTATGAACATTGTTGTATCATCTGCATATGAAATAAACGTAGCACCGGATGTACCAAGAACAATATCATTAACATGGATTGAAAATAAGAGCAGTCCAAGTATGCTGCCTTGTGGTATTATGCCGTTGTTAAGCACCCGAATTGCTGATGTGTAATTATTTATATCTACATGCTGTTTCCTATGGAATGGGCAAGACTCGAGCAAACTGTGGGCTATTCCTCGTGCACCATTATTTATTAATTTTGGCATAAAAATACAATGATCTAAAGATCAGATGCCTTTGAAAAGTCAGTGTAGACCCTAAGGGTCATTTTGTTGTCGTTTTGTTGCTGCCAAATGCGACCAGTATAATTTATTTTTGTCTACAAAGCGCTGTTTCTGCTGACTGATGTTGTTTAAAACCATGCTGGAAAGAATACAGCAACTTATTTTTGTTTTTTAAGGAACGAAACAGCGCAACTAAAACGACTCGTGTCTCTTTTTCTTGGTCCTTCATTTTAGTTGCGCTGTTTCGTTCCTTAAAGATGGAATACCAACTCGCCCACTATGCTATGTTGCTACAAGTTATTTTTGTTGAACTACGAAGAAATTCGAATGTGCATTATTTCCTCTATTACCTTTGAAAAGATGTTGTAGTACTGAAATGGGGCAACAGTTGCTCACCGTATTTCTATAGTCTTTTTTAAACACAAGTGACCTGCATCTGTTTTGGATATATCCCTGTAGATAGAACTAAATTATAGATATGTGCTAACACCGGGCATAGTTCTATGTCAAGTACTATATACGTTATGGAACCTATTTGCAAACCATTGGAGTCTTTTGTCTTACTATTTTTGATATCGTTTATGCAGTCACATACTTCAGTTTTATGTGTCAGAGCAAAATATAACTGTGCACTCTTATTCACTGGCACAGATTGAACAGCTTCGCAGATTTTGCTGCTACTAGGCTGCCTATAGAGACCGCCATGCTGCAAAAAAAATATATATATATTAAAGACATTTGCCAGTGAACTGCCAGGGAGACAATTTCCATCATGCTGGATAGTCTCTGGGATCGTGGGATGGCTGTTTGCATGAAAGAGTAACTTTTGCCAGAGTAAATCTGGATATTTAAGGTTTCCTCAGAACATTCATTGACATATAGTAAGAAACCTAACATGTTCTAGTTTCACTATAAGCTTGCTTCTGTATTTTTTAAAATTCAGTGAAAGACTCTAGTTGCCCCTTATTGACAAATTTAGCATAGTACAGTGCATTTTTATGCTTGATCGTTACAAGTAGTTGATACGTGTGCCATGGTTTTCTTGCCCTGCGGGGCCTTTGAACTTTTTTCAAAGGAAAACTAACCTTTTACATGCGCACAAAGAAACTAATGAATGTTTGTATGCTTCATCACTGGTATCTGCATCATAAACAGAATTCCATGTTTCTTGGTTAATAGTGCATCGGAACGATTCTAGTGTCTACGCATTATATCGTGAACATAATTGGCTGCCGCTGCTTTATAACAGATGCATCTTGTTATGTTAACAAGCAAAAATATTTCCTGGGGGTCACTTATATCAGTGTATATGATACCTGGTATGTCTCTCGCAGCTCCTCATGTATTTGCTAAGGGCAAAGGTTTTTCAGTTCAGTACAATGGAACCCCGATTATCTTTCCCCATTCATGTGGCTACCCGCATTTTACAAGGAATTAGCACGGGTCCATCTAAACTCCCCCAAAGAGATAATGAATTTACGGCACGAAATTACATCCCCACATCGTATGGTGACCAACAGCAACTTTGTGGAATGAAAGAGGTCAGTGACGCTCTTACTAGCAGATGTGGCATCACCCTGAGGTATGCTGAATTGGAATTAAGGTGGAGATGTGTGCATATCGAAGTGATACGGTTTATGGTTTATGGGGTTTAACGTCCCAAAGCTGCAACTCAGGCTATGAGGGACGCCGTAGTGAAGGGCTCCGGAAATTTCGACCGCCTGGGGTTCTTTATGCCACACTAGCAGAGGCAGTTTTGCCGATAGCTTGGACTCCACCCGTGCAACTCATATTTGTTGGCATGTGGCCACCCTTGCCTGGCCTGCTATTTCACTTGCTTCACTGACGAAGGTGTAGTGGAAATTGCGTTGGTGGTAAACTGTTAACAAGATTAAGCCTTTAGTGATAAGTAGTGGTTTGTTCTAAAACACTTTAGCTTCGGCACGGATTATGTTAAGCCTAGTGACACTGAGTGAGCAGCACTCTAGCTATTCGCTGTCACCTGGCATACTGGCGGGAGGCACATCAGTTCAGATAGTGTGTCGCCGTTATGGGTTGGCTGGACACGAGGCGGTAGGTGACTATAGCTTAGGTTCTAGGAATAGTAGGGGAGAGTAATAATATTAGTAGAGTTCGCAGATAGAAATAATTTACGGATTAAGAATACCTTCTTCCGCAAACGAGAAAACAGGAACTGGACATGGGAGAGCCCCAATGGTGAGACTAAAAATGAAATAGACTTCATACTGTGCGCTCACCCTGGCATTGTAGAGGATGTGGAAGTCCTCGGTAAGGTCCGTTGTAGCGACCACAGAATGGTAAGGTCTCGTATTAGGTTAGATTTGAAGAGGGAACGGAGGAAACTAGTAAAGCGAGAGGCTTTTAACGAGTTAGCATTAAGAGGGAAGGTAGAGGAATTCGGAATATCGCTGCAGAACAGATTTTCCGCTTTAACTGAAGAAGACGACCGTAGTGTTGAAACAAAGAATGATAATCTCACAGCTATCGTTACAGAGTGCGCCACAGCAGTAGGTGGTAGGATGGTTCGACAGGATACCAGCAAGCTATCTCAGGAGACATCTGATTAAGAAACGCCAAAGCATGAGGACGTCTTAACTCCTCAGACAGGATAGAACTGGCAGAGCCAACGAAGTTAATAAATAAGCGCAAGGTAGCCGACATAAGAAAGTTTAACATGGAGAAAATCGAGCATGCTCTAAGGAACGGAGGTAGCCTAAAATCAGTGAAGAGAAAACTGGGCATAGGTAAAAACCAGATGTATGTGCTAAAAAACAAAGAGGGCAATGTCATTAGCAATAAAGATAGTTAAAGTTGCCGAAGAGTTGTACACAAATCTATACAGTAGCGAATGTAATCATCAAGTTACTGAGGGAGGCAGTCGAGCGCAGCAATGGGACATCCTGCCAGTAACGAAGGAGGAAGTAAAGAAAGCCTTAGGAACAATGCAAAGAGGGAAAGCAGCTGGTGGGGATCAGGTAACAGCAGATTTGCTGAAGGACGGTGGAGAGATTGTGCTACAAAAACTAGCCACCCTGTATACGCAATGCCTCGTGACGTTGAGAGTACCAAAAGCTTGAAAGAACGCCAACATTATCTTAATTCATAAGAAAGGAGACGTCAAGAACTTGAAGAATTACAGACCGATCAGCTTATTGTCCGTTGCCTACAAGGTATTTACTAAGGTAATCACTAATAGAGTTCAGTCAACCAAATGATCAAGCAGGCTTTCGTAAAGGATACTCGACAATTGACCACATTCACACGATCAATCAGGTGATAGAGAAATGCGCAGAATATAACCAACCCCTATATATAGCCTTCATTAATTACGAGAAAGCATTTGGCTCAGTGGAAACCTCAGCTGTCATGCAGGCATTGCGTAATCAGGGTGTGGTAGAGTGTTATGTGATATATTGGAAGATATTTATGACGATTGCACAGCTACGATAGTTCTCCATAAAGTCTGCAATAAAATTCCAATAAGGAAAGTGTCAGGCAGGGAGACACGATCTCGCCAATGCTATTCACCGCTTGCTTACAGGAGGTAATCCGGGGCCTAAAATGGGAAGAGTTGGGGATAAGAGTTCATGGAGAATACCTGAATAATTTGCGATTCGCTGATGACATTGCCTTGCTAAGCCACTCAGGACAAGAACTACAAAGCATGATCAATGAGTTAGACAGGCAGAGCAGAACGGTGGGGCTAAAAATTAACATGCAGAAAACCAAAGTAATGTTCAACAGCCTAGCAAGGGAACAGCAGTTTGCAGTTGGTAGCGAGGTGCTGGAAGTAGTAAGAGAATATGTCTACTTAGGGCAGGTAGTGACCGCAGATCCGGATCATGAGAGGGAAATAACTAGAAGAATAAGAATGGGGTGGAGCGTATATGGCAGGTTTTCTCAGATCCTGAATGGCAGTTTGCCAATATCCCTCAAGAGAAAACTATACAACACCTGTATCTTACCGGTACTCACCTATGGGGCATAAACGTGGAGGCTAACAAAGAGGGTTCAGCTTAAGTTAAGGACAACGCAGCGAGCTATGGAAAGAAAAATGATAGGTGTAACGTTAAGAGATCGGAAGAGGGTGGAGTGGGTGAGGGAACAAACGCGGGTTAATGACATCCTAGTCGAAATCAAGAGAAAGAAATGGGCTTGGGCAGGGAATGTAATGCGAAGGCAAGATAACCACTGGTCCTTAAGGGTAACGGAGTGGATTCCAAGAGAAGGCAAACGTAGCAGGGGCAGAAAGTTAGGTGGGTGGTTGAGATTAAGAAGTTCGCAGGGATACAGTGGCGGCAACTAGCAAAGGACAGGGTTAATTGGAGAGACATGGGAGAGGCCTTTGCCCTGCAGTGGGTGTAGTCAGGCTGATGATGATGATGATTATGGGTACACTCGTAGTGTAGCTTCTGTGCCACAGGCGGAACTTGGTGATCTCGCGTGCAAATTCCCCGTAAATGCGATCCTGCATAAATGGTGGAATGATGGGGTTTCTATGCAGAGTCTGAACAGGATGGCGTGTTGCTGGCATGCTTATACGATGTGCTGCAAAAACAATCTCTTTGAAGATAAGATTCTGAGGAGCTGTACTCCTGACACATTGACTGAAGCGTTAATTTCGAGGCACATGTCACCCCTGGTTATCATGCAGTTATGGGAGATCACGCGCATCTTGTCAATGCCGAAATGCCTCCCGGCAGCGCGCTGAACAATATTTCTCTCGGGGCAAAACCAGGGGCAAAAAAAAAATTTATTATGACAACCAGATTGCTGGGAGCATTTGTTACTCAGATGCCCTTATTATGCAAGATTTCTGGTTATACGGTGGTTTTGTGGGGTCCTATGAAAGTAGTATAATCAGGATTCTACTGTGATGTGTTAGGTTATCTCCGTGTTGTCAGTTTCACTACCCATGCATTACATTCATTGGCAGGAATATGCTCCCAAGCATGGCTGAACCACAACTGAATACTATAAGTGGGACCAGTGTATCCCCCTGTCCAACAAAGGGTTATACCTGCATTTTCTCAAATGTGGTGTAATGGCAGTCTGTACTGGTGTTTGGAACTGGCCTCTGTTACAAACAGCTCTGAAATAGCAGCGTACACTGGAAAGCCTGATCAGCATTATTTTTGCATGCAAAGGACTGTTCTCTAAATTGAAAGTGCAGCTTCTATTTTGCCAGTGGTTGGTTGCAGTTACCAGAAGACTTCGTTTTTACTATCACTGGTGAGCTGCTGTCACTAAAACCATCCAGTGTTGTGCATCCTAAAGTTTGTATCAACTGATAAAGTGCCTGAGATCATGCAAGAGCAGTACATGGCTGGTCAGAGCTGTGCACTGGCCAGCTTCCATAGCCAACCCTGAGGGCCGCCGCGGTGGCTCAGCGGTTATGGTGCTTGGCTGCTGACCCGAAAGACGCGGGTTCGATCCCAGCCGCGGCGGCTGGAATTTCTTTGGAGGAGAAATTCTAGAGGCCCGTGTGCTGTGCGATGTCAGTGCACGTTAAAGAACCCCAGGTGGTCGAAATTTCCGGAGCCCTTCACTACGGCGTCTCTCATAGCCTCAGTCGCTTTGGGACGTTAAACCCCATAAACTAAACCAAACCTAGCCAACCCTGAAGGGCAGAGCAAAAGCAAGTCAAAAAAACTTTCATATGTGGGTAGCTTTGTGAATGTGGCCACTAGCTCCTGACCAGTTGTAGTTTGCATGCCTTTTTTCTCTTCAAAAGGATGCTGCCCTAGGAAAGTTGAAGGGTGCATACACATCTTTACCCTTTTTATTGCAGGCAGTGCCCTTTGTCAGTCCGAGTTTTCCTAGATTCTGCTGATTTTAACTTTTTACTGCGTGTGTGCACAACGGACGGCTTGCTGAGAGCATGTAACGTCAAATTAACTGTGTTCATTGATGCAGGCTCAAAAGTACTTTATACGCTTTGTAACCTACTTTCTGGTGATTCTCGCTAGTTGGATTGATGCAATATTTGTTGCTGCCGCGGTGGCTCAGTAGTTATGATGTTCGACTGCTGAACCGAAAGACACGGTTCGATCCTGGCCGCGGTGGTCGAATTTCGATGGAGGCGAAATTCTAGACGCCCGTGTACTGTGCGATGTCAGTGCACGTTAAAGAACACCAGGGGGTCGAAATTTCCGAAGCCTTTCACTACGGCGTCTCTCATAGCCTGACTCGCTTTGGGACGTTAAACCTCATAAACTAAACCAAGCAATATGTGACATTTAAAGTGAAAATTATGAGCTTTTTCTCATTAATAAAGCATGGGTGCTTGGAACGTTTGGAAAGGAAACAAGGGAAATATACAGTGCTAAATTAGTGGAAGAGAAAGTGCAGAAAGCTTGGGGTCATAACCACGTGCTCCAAGTCAGAATCTGTGGCTGTTGTTGCAGGTGTTGGCTGCTGTTGATTAACTGTCATATATAACGGCTTAGGCAACAGGGCTATATGGTAACACTTGAGTAACATCTTGCTTCTCTTTGCAGCTGAAGGTACCATGTGGCACAAAAACCTTTTCTCTGGAGGCTACGCGCTCATTCCGAGAAAAGATCTCTGCACAGGGCGTAAAGCTACAAGCCTATTTTCACGCTCGAGATTTCTCTTCCCGCTACCATGTGGACATTACAGCTAGGACAGAGGGAGAGCCTGTGAAGAACTTGTCTCAAGAATTCCTCGCTGTCTGCATAAAAGAAAGATCACCACTTCTCCGTGTGAGTACCGATGCTTTACATGCCAATGCTTCACTAGCTTGTGGTGCGAAGTTTTTATACTGTAAAGCCTCGCTAATTTGAAGTTCATTAGGTCATGTGAAACATTAAGATTAAGTAAGTTTTCGATTTATTAGAAAACATGGCAAAACTAAAAAAAGTAAATGCAAAATGTTCAGTTGTGCATGGCACATAGGGTGCATCACTGTTGCTTTTAGAAAAGCTACAACTGCTGCTACTGCAGGAGCTCGGTTGAACTTGCCGCAGTTGTCACCATCAGTGGGTCATCAGTTTGAATGTCTTGAAAACGTTATTTGTTTGTACCTTACATGCCTACAAGGGCATTTAGTAAGGCAGTTGCAGGTTAAAAATAAGCTTGAAATTGCAGAATTGCTTTAACATCTATGTCAAGCTACCGTAGTGATTTGAAAAGCTTTTCGCTACTCGGCGGCAGTTTTATGCTACAGTGTTCTCAACAAGTGTGGGAGTGGCGGCCGAGGTAGGATACATCAGATTAGCAGCGCCACGTGTAGTGAAAATTTAACCCCTTCCATTATCTAGCCAGTATGACGTGTTGCAGCTCCAAATTCACAGCATAAGCAAAACATCATGTGTTTAGCTTGCCAGGTGTCAAGAAATTTGCAAAGCAGCCCACCACAGCAGATGGAGGGCAGCCTGAGCAGCTGTTGGGAGCATACGTGCAGTCTTTCTGTATGGCCCCAGGCTGGCACAGTACATAGAAATGATGCATTTCGCGTGGTGCATACAGCCAACCAATTTTTTAACTGCAACAATTCACACTTGCCCAATATTTTGAACTTTTTTGTGGAACCATTGTCACCTCATCAAAAGATGTACATATATTCATGACCAATATTTCATACTCTGTTGAGCCTGAAAGTTTGATTTCTTGGACTGAAATAGATGTGAGCAAGGGCCCGAGAGGTTCAAAGTTTGATTTTTTCACTTAACATAGACGTGAGCGAGCGTTGTTACCACAACCAACCGACTCTTTGCTGCCATGGAAGGTACAATTTTGGATTCAAGTAGATTTATTTGGACAGTGATTGGTTTCGATAGGCTTGGTCTATCGAGTCAGCCTACGAAAAAGATTGTGCGAGCCTGTGCGTTGATATGAGAGAGTGCTAGCTTCCCTCACGGCTCGGATGACCTTGTCTGTGGTGTGTGGGTGATGGGGAAATATTTGGTTGGGGGGGGGGGGGGGGTCGCACTAATTCCTGCAAGTCTCCTATCTCCGCGTTCACGACTGTCGTTGCCCAGGGAAGCGGACTCTGTTCTCACTTTGTGTGACGAGCATGCACTTCAGTGCACTAGCGCAGAATTCGTGGCATTCGAGGGCATGGGAGTTCATTTGGGAGTTTGTGTGGAACTCATGCGGAGTTTGAGTGGAATTCATGGCAGTTCATGGCATGGTTTGCGGTGTGACCCGTGGCTGTGTTGCACGTTTTGGTATCGGTGACGTGAGGTGTGGTACAAACATGGCGAAAGCATGACTTGCAAGCGGATCATGGAAAATGGTGAAATTTGCAATTTTCTAGCCTCGTTTCGGAGCAAAGCGATTTTTTTCTTTTTTTGAAGTAGGATGGATTTTTTGGACTGTTTGATTGTTCAAGCCATTTATTGGGTCTCGCTGAGTCTGAAAAAGTGGTCAGAAACTGTAGACAGGCTCCAGGTCGTCACTAAATCTAAATGCACTGGATGCCGCCAGACATGTTGGCAGTTGAGGGAGGACACCAGTCTTGGACCAGTTTTTCTTAATTTTAGTCCAGTCCTAATGAAACTATATGTAGCTTTAGCAGATCAGGGCAAATGCAGTGTGCTGAAGCTCAGCATATGTGTGTGAGGTCGCCCGACGGTCGACAGGGTTTTTTACTGCTTACCCAGAAAAAACTTCACCGTCATCCAGCAGGCCTTCTTCCGCCTCGGAGTGGCACCAGACGACAGTGTCGTGGAAGGATCCGGGTCAACGCGTGTCGACGGCCAGAATATGCATGTTCGCTTCACAGATTTGAGAAAAAACACACACAGCACGAACTTATTCTCGTTGCCGAGGCCTGCACTTGTAGCCGAACTCATGCGGTCGAAAACAGAGGCCGAGGTATACTCACTCATGTGTACAGTGTAGAACCCCTTGCTACTTGCTCGCAGCGCTGGCCCGCGGCTTCTTGATAGCGATGAGTGTGTCATCGACACACCTGACGAAGCCGGGAATACTGCCGCGGCGAAATTTTAAGCGAAGGAAGCCCCCCTTCGCCGCCGCCTTCTCTTCGGGTCTCGCCGGAAAGTGAACACACCCCCTTCTGCGACCCAGCGTTGACAGTGGTCTCCGCCACCCACCACAAACACGTGCTCACAGTCGACTGAGCTACGCCGACGTTTGCTTCATTTCCTGCGGTGCCTTAATTTGAAACCCAGCGGTGGCGAAGAAGCGCAGCACACACAGCACCTGCCGATCCACCGATAGCGCGCTCACCCGCACACTCCCAGTTCAACGGTGAGGTCGTCACACAGCCATTATGCACATTGTGGAATCTCCTCGAAGTGTCGAAACAACTCGTCTCGCACATCAAAACCGTCTTCATGCACCCTCCTACACCGTTGCTCGAGCGGAACAGCCGCAATTTTCGATCACAAAGATTGAGAGCGGTTTATGAGCTACCTTTTTCGCTCTCAAGTTTCAGCCCGCATAAGTAGGCGCGCAACGTCACCACTTCAGCCGTGTTCACTACGTCACCGTTGACGCAAAAACTGCCGGCCAAGGCCGACCAATGGGAGCGTTGTATATGGCTGCATTCGGACTGTTTTAGTAACTTTTTAGTATTGAGAGCGGTGCAGAATACGGCCCCAGTTGTTGTTTGATTATTGCAAGCACTACACGTCAGCTTCCCTCAGCAAACAAAGTATCTCTATTTGTCCTAGATGCCGAAATATTGACGTACTAAGGCAGTCAGGTGCCCATAATTTTCATGCCGTTAAAATCAGCTGCTCCTGTGCAAATTCCTGCGAAAAAATTTCGCATGTTGTCGACATCTCTTCTTTGAAGTGGGCCACCGTTGAGCAGAGATACCTCATATGAACGCTTGCCAATCTGTCTGGTGACGCTGGCAGCCAACCACTTTGGTGAGCCGGCGAAATTGCGGGTAAACACAGGTTGTTCTACCACGTAGACGGGAGCGGATAGGTTCTCGTGTTCCTCAGCGAGTGCACTTGTCGGATGAATCAAATCCAAGGCTGTCCTGAGCTGACGTCCAAACATCAGCTTGGCTGGCATCTGTCCTCAAATTTGCAGTGCGCCACTTTAGTCTCTCGAACTATTCTCTCGGCTTGTCCATTGGTAGCAGGGTTGCATGGCGTGCTTGTGACATGTCATATGCCATTCCTCTGGCAAAATTCCTTAGCTTCGGTCGATGTAAACAGTGAGCTGTCGTTGCTGACGGTCATCTCTGAAATGCCAAATGTGGCAGACATTGAATGTAGCTCTTGGATGACCGTAGCTGACGTCAAAGTTCGGACATGGCAAACTCCAAGCCAGTTTTGTTGCGTCCACCATGATGAGGTAACGGTTCTCGTGGACTGGGCCTGCAAAATCCAGATGAAACACTGACCTGGGAGTTTCAGGTCTTGACCATGTTGGCATAGGGGTCGCAGGTCTTGCTTTGGCTTACTGACATATCTGACATCCAGCCACACACTCTTCGATGATCTGGTCAAGCTGTAATCACCACAAATGACTGCATGCAGTTTGTTTCATAGCTGTCATTCCTCGATGACTGGCGTGTAAAAGTCGGACGCCTGCATCCCGGAGACCAACCGGAATGACCCTACGGGATCCCCATTGAACACATCCCTTGTGTGTTGACAGTTCAGATTTCCGAGCCTTGTACGAAGCAAAATCTGGTCCAACCCACTCTGTGTAATCGCTGGCCTGAAGACTGCGATAAACAATGGCCGGAACAGGGTCTCTTCTAGTGAGGTTCGCTACATTAGCGGCCATTAAAGGAGCTATGTGTGCTGCCTCAATCATAGGGGTATCCCCTGGTGCCGTAGGCTCTTCTTCGGGGCTAGGCAGCGGCAAGTGACTTGGGGTGTCTGCATTTTGATGCTTCATTCCAGGTCGATATCACAACTTGTAGTTTTAAGCGGCCAGTACAAGGCACCATCGCAGCATCCATCGAAAAAGGAGGTCAGAGTTTCACGATCCGGTCCCATTCTACCCAGAAGCGGCTTGTGAGCCGTGTAAATGACAACCTCCTGTCCAGCGACGTACTGGTGAAAGTAGGTCGTAGCTTATTGCAAGTCCCTCCTTGTCAAGTTAAGAGTAATTTCTTTCTGACTTGCCCAAAATTCTGGACGCATAAGCCAGTGGAACCTCTCTCCCATGAACATCTGGCTGTGCGAGAACTGCGCCAAGACCATATGGTGACGCGTCACAGGAGAGGAAAATGGGCTTGTTCTCGTTGTAGGGCTGTAGAATCGGAACGGCGCTAAGCACCTCCTTCAGTTTTGTCAAAAGCCAACTGGTGTTCGGAAGTCCACTTCCAACTGACTCCCTTATCGAGTAGCCGATGCAGAATCTCGGAAATCGTTGCACAGTCCTTGATAAACCGGCAGTAGAATGCAAGTAGTCCCAAGAATGTTTGCAGCTCATTCTTGTTGGTAAAGGTGCTTCAACAATAGCTCGCACCTTCTCTTTGGTAGGCTGCAGACCTTTGGCGGAGATCCAGAGCCCCAGATACTCCAACCTAGGTACAGCGAACAAACACTTCGCTTCGTTGGCTTTCAAACCGGCCTGTTGTAGACGTTCCACTACTACAGCAAGCCATCGGAAATGTTCAGTTTCTGATGAACTAGTGATGATAATATCGTCCAAGTACGCAGTGACACCATCCAAACCAGCTAGAAGAATATCCATGAATTGTTGGAAAATAGGGTTGACGCCGAAACACCCAACGGCTGACTCACTGGCGTTGCCCAAGAAGAAGCCACTGGTTCAAGGATGCCTTGATTTTTCAAGTTTTTGCAGCATCCGGGAACACTTTCGCGCAGTGTGAACGTAACCTATCGACGTTTCAGAAACATGGGATGTGCGTCCGGCTTCAGAGGAACATGGACCTCTGTTCCAACATGACCGTCCAATGTGTCCTTGAATACGGTCATGTACTTTATGAGAATTTCCTTTGTTGATGTTGAATACACCTTGTGAATGCCACTTTTCCACTTCCACTTTTGACACCATCTTGTACACAACAACTATTAGGGAACAGGCAGATATAGTATTAGGGGAGCACTTTGCTGCAGTTTCTAGTTCGTAACATTATACACAGTCATTTCTAAAGCACAAAAATATAGCCAAAAAGCAAAGACTCCCAACAAGTGGAGGTACTAATTAACAATACAATAGATTAATAATTACCCTCCAGGAAATAAATGGAGTACTGTCTGCCGGCAAAAAAACTGCTCCAGGACCTGACCGAATACACTATGCAATGCTAGCAAATCTTTCCCAGCCTGCCGTAGGGGCACTTTTAAGAGTCTTTAACAAAGTTTGGGTATCGGGGAGAATACCCAAAGCCTGAAAAAAGCCAATATTGTACCATTTCTTAAACCTGGGAAACCGCCAACCTCTCCTAGCAATTATAGACCCATAGCCCTGACCAGTTGCTTCGCCAAATCCTTCGAAAGTGTCCTTAATTTAAGATTAACTTTTGTCCTTCAATCCTGTGAACTTCTTGACAGCCATAAGTGTGGTTTTAAAAAGGGATGCTCCACTACAGATCACCTGGTTCGTCTCAAAAACACTGTTCGAGAAGCTTTTGTTCAGAAGAAGCACTGTCTTGCTGTCTTTTTTGATTTGGAGAGGGCATATGACACGGCCTGGAGGTTCAAGATTCTTCAGGACTTGGCTGAGCTTGGCATTCGTGGCAGGATGTTGAACTGTCTAAAAGATTTCTTGTCCAACCGCTTATTTCATGTGCGTCTAGGTTCAACACTTTCGAAGAAATTTTGGTTTGTGTCTTTCCACTGGTGCATACAGGACGTCGCCTATAAACAGTCTTTATGTAGAAACTAACGAACCATCATTTGCAGACAGAAGAACAATGCTAACGTGTTCTTACATTCTAAAAATCCTTTCACTACCTAAACACATCTGCCGCAAAACAGTCGGAGTGCCAATCTAGGACACTTTTTAACAATAAACCGCAAACTACCAGACAACTGCTCTTGCGTTTTGAAGAGATGTGCCAAAACCTCGGCGTACTAGACATATTACCTGGAATTGCTCAAAGGCAAGATCCACTGCTTCTATGGTACAATATTCCTTCGATCTGCGATTTCACTCTTACACAGTTCCGTAAAAAACAAACTCCACAACAACACATAATACAAGAATTTTTTGCACTCGAGGAAAAATACAGTACTTTCACACCTTTTTATACAGATGGCTCAAAAACAGATGTTTACGTTGGAAGTGCAGTGGTGCAAGGGAAATGGAGTGAAATAGTAAGGCTCCCACAGTGTGCATCCATCTTTACTGCTGAATGTTGCGCTTAAAAAAAATAGTAAACGAGAACCTCACAAACACTATTATTTACACAGACTTCCTATGTTTGTTCGCAGCTCTGAACTCTAGAAATGCAATCACTCCTATACTTGGTGACATTATACACAATATAAAAATAGCCACAACTCAAACAAAACATAACTCTGCTGGATACCGAGTCATATTGGAATTAAAGGAAATGAGAGAGCTCAAGCTCGTGACAAGCAAATTAGAAAAGTAAATATTCCCTTTAAAGATTGCATGAACTTAGTGCATCGTAAAGTTAGGAAAAAATGGCAGTCCGCTTAAAACAATGAAGAAAATAACAAACTCCACTAAGTAAAACCAGTTTTAGGTGAATGGAAGTCCTGCATCCACCAGGAATGTTTCAAAGAAGTGATTATCTGCCATCTGCGTATAGGACACACACACCTCACACAATTTCCTACTGACAAAGCAAGACCAGCCCAAATGTGAATTATGTGAAGAAGAGCTAACAGTAAACCATGTTTTATTTTCATGCAAAAAACTCGAAACACTGAGAAAAAAACATTTTGCAGTTTTTTATAATGAAAACATACCATTTTATCCAGCTTTGCTCTTAGGTGAAGATGCACTTGTTGACATTTCACAGGTTTTTAAGTTTTTAAAGAGGGCATGTATTTTAAACAAATTGTAGATTTAACAAAATATATTCAATTTATTACAACAAGCGAGACTCTTTTACCCATGCCTCAGCCTCTCTCATTCCTGAGAAGAAAGCTGAGGTTTCTTTTTTTTCGATCAGTTGAGAGCCTCGACATCCTTGCCCAGCCAAGGATGGTTGCAGAGGTTTCCCAACTTTTAAGCTTTTACTACGGACGATTTTTAAAATGTCTTTGCCTTGGCATCACTAGGTAGTATAGCTAACGTTTTAGGCCTTGTACACCACCTACTACATTTTACTCTTTTTATAAAAATCTGCTGAAAACTTTTCTGCACCTTGTGGCTGGTGCATGATGGCCTTAGTTGCCTATGTGCCATTAAACCCAACACACCAACCAATCTATACGTAATGGTAAGAACCAGTCGCGTCCCAGCAGGCTCGAACCAGCTCCTCTGAGAACTCAGTGGCGGCTTGGCTGTCTTCGCTGCAGTTACGACTGTCACCAGGATCTTCCCAGAAGCAGCAACCTCTCACCCGAACAAGTTCGCAACGCTACGTTCTCTTCCTCAAGAAGTGACAGCCTAACCTGCCATAACGCGTGCTACATATCTTCGGTGATGAGTGAGAATGCCATGCCAGTGTTGACCTCCATCACATGGGAAGTGCTGTCAAGAAGAGTTGCATGGCGAAAGACAGTACGGCATTCGTGGACACGATGTTCAAAGTGTACAGAAGTAGAGCTGTGCACGGGCTCGGGCCGGCCCGAAAGCCCGTACCCGGCCCGGCCCGCGGGCCGGGCCCGGGCCTTGCGGAAGACTATTCACCCGTGCCCGGGTCGGGCTCGGCCCACTGTATATTTGTCTCGGACGGGCCGGCCGGGCTTCGCGATCGCGATTGCTCCAGCGTGGCTCCAGCCGCCCTACTGTTGCAAGGTTCGAAACTAATCTGCAGGAGCGCCGCACTTGCCTCAAGCCGTCACCAATGGACGATTTGTTGTTTTTACATAATAACTTGGAGTGATAACTCTCTACATGCGCCGTGTTTGCATACACTCACTAATTTTCATCTAGACCATGAGAGCCGAGCGTTTTAAAAACATTGAAATAAACTGATTTTCCTTAAATTATCTCTTTGTTCCATCGTCACTTCAATTTCAGTTCTGCAGGTCGGGCCGGGCCCGGGCCGGGCCTTAACTCGGGCCGGGCTCGGGCGGGCTTAGGTTTCTTCAGTGTCGGGCCGGGCCGGGTCTCCGTCAGTAGTGTAGGGCTCGGGCTGGGCGCGGGCTGAAATTTGCGGCCCGTGCACAGCTCTATACAGAAGTCCCTCAGCAGCAGGAGTATTGTCATGAGGCTCCACTTGATAGGCATGCTGCTTCGCTGTGCAAGCCTTTTTAATATGCCCTTTCTTCTGGCAATAATTACATGTTATGCTCTTCATACGACACATATAAGCGGCATGCTTCCCGAAACAGCAAAAAAGCTGACCCGAAAGACGCGGGTTCGATCCCGGCCGCGGCGGCTAGAATTTCTTTGGAGGAGAAATTCTAGAGGCCTGTGTACTGTGCGATGTCAGTGCACGTTAAAGAACCCCAGGTGGTCGAAATTTCCGGAGCCCTTCACTACGGCATCTCTCATAGCCTCAGGCGCTTTGGGACGTTAAACCCCATAAACCAAACCAAACCAAACCGAAACAGCAAAAGCAGACAGAATTACGATGTGGCTTACCAGGGTGGTTTTGATTTCACCTAACATCGTAGCTCTTCGTCATGAGAACTTCTTCGGAGTCAGCTGATGGCGCTCGAAGTTCAGCCTGTTGACGACATCCTGAATCTGCTGCTAACGCCAAGTCCAACACCCTCTGAAACATGATGTCCTTCCTGCTGAGAAACCGCTGCTGCAGGGTCAAGTCCTGGACATCACACACCAGTCTGTCACGAAGGATCACTTCGAGTGGCAGCTGGGTTGATGTTGAGCTTGGAACTACCTGCAGCTGTTGAAGTAGATGATGACATGTCAGCCACTGCAGTAGCAGATCCAGTGGTTGCGCCAAAGTTGCATTTCTTGGCGATTTTCAGCTCCGTGGCGTATTGCGAAATAGTCTCGGACGGCAGCTGGTCACATTTGTAGAATTTGTGGCGTCCGACGAGCTCTGACGGCTTGTTGTCAAAGTGACAGTTCAGTAGCCGAACCAGCTCGTCATAGCCCACCTCCGCTGGGCGATTGGGTTGTAGGAAAGCACGGATGATCCTGTATATGCGCTCATTGCATTTGCTTAGGAGCAGCGCCTGCATCTTTGCCAGAGCAGTAACGTCATTGGCCTCGAAAATGAACTCGAGACTTTCAAGCCAGGATGACCAGTTGGAGCCTTCTTCGAACTCCTCGGTCCTGATGTTACCCAGGATCCAATCGGTTCTAGTATCATGAACCAACTAGCCCAACAATCGTCCCTTTCTGTGTTACTCATGCTGCCCGAGGAGTCGTGGGGTCGGTTACCTTGTTGCCAGTGTTGTATCTGCTGAGGTGGGGCTGGTACAGGATTTATTTTAGAAATGCAGAGCTGATGCCTGTAGCCTGACCTAAGTGAGCAAGTGCACCAGAACATCCCCCGTGCGCGCACACTTCAATGTTGTCGCCAGGAGCCCAAAGGGACCCTTGGCAGGATATAACACTTATAAGCTACTCAGGTAAAAGTGACCATGCAGAACCTGTGCAGCATTTCCTGTGTCAGTAGTCGGAATCCATTACCAAATTCTACAAATTATTTGGTTAGTGGTGCATTGGCTGCTCGAATTGTCTGGCAAATTTCACATGGTAGATGTGGACCCACCGAAAATATTTAACTGGAATTTCAGATGAAGCAATATTCATTTGTCGATGTGTTACTGTATTTAGTTTGATTTGGAGACTTGTAGCTGGTGCGCGAAGAAACGTTTTACTGTGGCTGTACTTTTTAAAATTTTATTTACGTAATAATACAGGAGGAGGTTCGGAGGTTTAAAACTGTCGGGGTTTTTTGACCTGCATTATCTGTCGGTTTGCTGGATTATTGGTGCAAACCTTCATCTTTCTGTTTCAGATGTCGGAGGACATAGAAGAACGCATGAGGCCCTGCGATTCATTTATCAGTCTAGTGGCTCCCAGAGCGAGAGCCACTTCATCTTCAGCTGATGCACCTCCAGCCGATGTGCGTTCTATGTCACCTGGAATGCCCCTATCGTCTATGGCCACAGCTGGCACATCAGCATCTGGTATGATCACAACTAGCGTGCATTTATCCTGCACAACTCCATTGTGCGTACCTCCAGCTGGTGCACCTGCTGTCACTTTGGCTCCACCTCTAGCTGGCATGCCTCCGGCTCACAAGCTTCCAGCCAGCATGCTTCAAACTAAGGTGCCTTCATGCACTACACTTTCATCCATCTTGTCTTCAGCTGGCTTAGTTACACATTGCATGACTGCACCCAAAATGTCATTGGCCAGAATAGGTCAAGTTGGTACGACTTCAGCTGGTATGGTAGCATCTGACATGGCTCCGCCTGCCATGGATCCAGCTGGTATGGCTGTATGTGTCGCAACCACAGCCATTGTAGGTGCACTTAGCTCGGTTTCAGAAAACATAACTGCACCAAGCATATCTTCTGCTGGCATGGCTCCTGCTGCCGTGGCTCCTGCTGACGCGACTACACCTGTCTTGGCTCCAACAGTTACCTCTTCAACTGGCAGGGATCAGGCCTGCTTGACTGTACCTGTATTCACTCCAGCAGTCACGGCTCCATCTGGCGTGACAGCTCCTGGCTTTATTCCTGCCAGCATGACTGCGCCTTGCTTGGCAGAACCAGGCTTTACTCCTGCCAGCATGACAGCACCTGGCACAACTCCAGCCAGCATGGCGGCACCTAGCTTGACTGAAGGCGGCATGGCTGCACCTAGCTTTACTCCTGCCAGCATGACGGCACCTGGCACAACTCCAGCCAGCATGGCGGCACCTAGCTTGACTGAAGGCGGCATGGCTGCACCTAGCTTTACTCCAGCCAGCATGGTGGCATCTGGCTTGACTGCAGGTGGCATGGCGGCACCTAGCTTTACTCCAGCCGGTATGGCTCCACCTGGCATGACTCCAGCCGGCATGGCGCCACCTGGCATGACTTCAGCTGACATGGCACCACCTGGCTTGGCTCCAGCTGGCATGGCACCACCTGGCATGACTCCAGCCGGCATGGCACCACCTGGCTTGACTCCAGCCAGCATGGCACCACCTGGCTTGACTGCAGCTGGCATGGCACCACCTGGCTTGACTCCAGCCGGCATGGCACCACCTGGCATGACTCCATCCAGCATGGCACCACCTGGCTTGACTCCAGCTGGCATGGCACCACCTGGCTTGACTCCAACCGGCATGGCACCACCTGGCATGACTCCAGCCAGCATGGCACCACCTGGCATGACTCCAGCCAGCATGCCACCACCTGGCATGACTCCAGCCGGCATGGCACCACCTGGCATAACTTCAGTCAGCATGGCGCCACCCAGCATGACTGCAGCCAGCGTGGTTCCACCTGGCTTGACTGCAGCCAGCATAGCGCCACCTGGCTTGACTGCAGCCGGCATGGTGCCACCTGGTTTGACTGCAGCTGGCGTGGCTCCACCTGGCTTGACTCCAGCCGGCATGGCTCCACCTGGCTTGACTCCAGCCGGCATGGCGGCGCTTGGCTTGACTCCAGCCGGCATAGCGGCGCTTGGCCGGACTCCTGCTGGCATGGTTGCGCCTGGCCAGACTCCAGCCGGCACTGCTGCACCTGGCTCGACTCTAGCTGGCACTGCTGCACCTTGCTCAACTCTAGACTGCACGGCAGCACCTGGCTCGACTCCAGCTGGCACTGCTGCATCTTGCTCAACTCTAGCCTGCATGGCAGCGCCTGGCTTGACTGCAGCTTGCATGGCTGTACCCAACATGAATACCTCTGGCACGGCACCACCCGGCCTGACTGTACCCAACAATGTTATACCTGGATTGGGTATATATGGCTTGGCTACACCTGGCTTTGCTGGTGCCTTGGCTGCATATGGAGCACCTTTACCAAGCCACCTTGTTCAAAAAATATCTGCACAAGTGGCTTTATCCCGGGTGGCCCAAATTGATATGGAGGCATCCGGAATTAAAGCACCTGTGGCTTCTCTTCCATTTCCTGTAGGCCTCCTACCACCGGTTGTTGTGCCTCCACCCATCATCCCTGAGGGCAACACTTTTTCTGTGATCCTCTCTGTGGTATTCAACCCAGCAGACTTCTATGGCCAGATCATTGATGAAGCAAACACTACTGCCAAGGTCAGTATCTTATTTGCTTTCTTTTGCTACCTTATAGGTTGAAGCATGTAGCGAGTACTATGCAGTGAAACCTTTTTAAAGCATACTTGCTTAAAGGGGCCGTGACAGCCTATTTTCGCGCATACCCTGCTTATTGCTTATTATTCTAGACACGTTAAACTACAATTCCCCGAAGTTTCAGTTGATTCTGTGCAGTAGATATTTCTAAAACGATTTTTTTTTTCGTTTCTTTTGCAAGCTGCTTGCTGGTCTGGCAACCTCTGATCATTGACGTCATAAGAGCGTACCTGCCCTGTGTCTGCTGCGCGCGGTTCACTACATTGAGATGCTTGCTCGCACACCGTGGACAGAAGCTGCTCGAAAAGTTTTTTTTGTTTTGCTTAGCGAAACAAAATGCATTTTCCGTGCTTTCTTTTTGGAAGCCTTCAGCTTAGTACCCGAGCTTAGTGATCCTTGGGAAAGCGGACTTACTGGTGGCACCTGTTTTCTGATTATTCAGGAAACAAAAAATCGATGCACCCGTGCTTTATTATTTGCACTTAAAAGCAGTGCAGCGCTCCCGTTTGTCGAAAACGGCACGTGCCATGCATACCTTCGCCGATGTGCTCCGTGAACGGTGTGGAGATCTGTCGCTGCCTGTTCTTGCCGCTATTCGTCGGCTCGATAATTAAACTCAAATTATCATAAGGTGGCACTAGAGTAAGCTTGCAGCACGAAAGGAGCAGAGAAAAGTGCCAAATGCGACTGCCGCCCCGCTGCATGTGTGTGCGTGTGTGCGTGCATGTTCGTGTGTGTTTGTGCGTGCGTGTGCGCGTTTGTGTGTGTGTAAGTTGAACATACATTTCTTTCAGCTCGTAGAACACTTTTGCAGAACCAAGCCGCTACCAGAAGCCAACACAACTCTAATATTTCACTCCCCGCACCGACGAACAGTCGCCGCCACCGAAATGAGTGCTTCAAGATAATAGTGCATCATTTAGCATCTACTCTGTGCGCTACTGCTGTCCCGCGCTGAGGTTGTTTACATAGCTGTGCTCCAACAGTACTGATCGTTTGCTTGGCATGACACAAGGTGGGCTCTCCATATCTTAAATATTATCTACTCTTGCTTAGAAAATGTAGTTGGCTCATGTACACACTACGATAACAATGCAATAAGAGCCAATGCTGCTATCGCCTGCTTGGGAAACGCTTTGCGTACATACGGCACTTCTTGCTAATTGTATCTGCTTCCTCCAATGTCAACAATACTTGATTTTAAATCGCTTTACCTGAAAATACCCGCCACGGTGGCTCAGTGGTAAGTCGCTCGTCTACCAAGCCGAAATACCCGGGTTCGAACCCGACCACGGCGGCCGCGTTTCGATGGAGGCGAAACGCAAGAGCCGCCCGTGTGCTGTACGATGTCAGTGCATGTTAAAGATCCCCAGGTGGTCGAAATTATTCCGGAGACCTCTACTACGGCACCTCTTTCTCTCTTCTTTCGCTCCCACCTTCCCCCCTTCCCTTACGGCGCGGTTCAGGTGTCCGCCGAGATATGTGAGACAGATACTGCGCCGTTTCCTTTCCTCAAAAACTAATTTACCAATTTTACCACTTGCATTAGTGAAAACAGCCAAATTTGTTGTCCACAGTCGACGCCGACGACTGTTGCCAGCTGCCAACCTTCAACACGCATGCTCTGCAGACCGGGTCACATTGATGCTTCTCCCTTACTGTACGGGCGTCCTGCGATGTAGGCATTCGTCGCTTTCAAGTAACTGTAGCTAAGACTACGCTCGATGGCTATTTGCATGTGCTAGAACTTGTGAATTCACTCTCCGCAATCGCCGAAATTGCACTCTCGAATCCTGCGGACTCTCTAGGCCTCATCACAAAAGGGGCGAGGGGCCAGCAGTCTGCCATCCACCGAAATTTTAAAATCTGGGAAAAGTTCACTGAAGCGCACTCTTTACACTACTGCGATACGCGATAGTTGGTCATGCTGACGTCGTCGGTTCCAGCGTGACATACCGGTGCATCAGCGACGGCATCTGCATAGCGACCAGCCCACCGACCGTCGGATCGGCCTAGTGTGACCGGACCCTACCTGAAAACTACGTTACTGTATTGATTTTGCGGCACTAGTCACTTATATATGAGGGACAGCTGCTACTGCTATCGCCCGCAAAAGTACAGGGGACAAGAGACCTCACTGCCCTCATTGCGTCAACGATAGCAGACGACGTTGCTCCGTGTATACCCTAGTAACGTCACGAGAGCATTCAGTATGACGGTCGTTGCCGGTGGGAGGAGTTTCCTGGTATCAATTTCGATCACATTTTTTCGAATATACTGTGCGCCCTGGGCACCCAAATTGTGGAAACTGAATCAGAGGCTCTTGTTTTAATTGCTGAAGTACAAAACTGCAATGTGAAGAACGACCCTGTCGTGGCCCCTTTAAGTGGTAGTTCCACTTATAACATCATGAATTTGCTATTCACTTAATACCTGCTGGCTTATCGCAAACATTTTGGTTAGCGCGTACCTATCATTGCACATGAGGCTGAAAGGTACGCTCTTATAGCAGCCATGAACTACGCTGCACATTGCAAGGAAACTTCATGTGTAGGTTGTGGCGATGAGTTGAGAGAGAGACATGCAAGAGACACGGTGTCACACATGATGAGAGTGCTTCCAGTTGCTGACATGCCCACATGCATTATCCTCTCCCTTTGTTGGGGTTCCAGCATACCTCCGCCACATCCAATGCCCAATCACCATCCAGTTTGCAGGCACTGGTGTCTGAGTGGTCATGGTCTGAGCCACAAGGATGTGTCCATCGCTGAAACTATCTCTTATTATTGCCATATGGCTCAGCTTTTCTGCAGCACGGTGGTTCTTCAATTTATGTTAGCCAGAGCACACATTCATTTTCCTTATGTGCCGCAGCCACTATTGCCGCATTGCAGGCTGACCAGCATCACTGCATGGCTGTGGTTTGCCTCCATCTCATTGCTGGGAATATTTATGTTTTAATCTGTGCCAGAAATGATTGCTCCATGCCAGTGGTGATGAAACGCTGCGGTGATTTTCGACAGTGGGCATGAGGTGACAGCTAAATTGGCCGCACTCTTTTTGATTGGTTGGACGTACAGTTAGAACTTAATTTTTATATACTCGGGAAAGGGGTATAAAACAGAACGTCTCGGAGTATTATCACCTTTTCACTCAAGAAAAGAACTACAAAAGATAAGCAGTACAAACGAGCGAAAGCCAATAAGAGTCAAGCTAGGGCAACAGTTTTCGTTTCGCCTAGAAGTATCCTGCAAGCGAGTGCTATTCAAACTGCCAATGCCACGAAGTCATCGAAGAAAAAACCATCCGACGGACATCATAGCCAAAAATGCAACGAGAAGAGAGCAGGAAACTTTGGGCGGGGGTGGGTGGCCAGAAGCTTTTCATAAACAGGTCGAAGGGTGCTGGCATGTTGGGCACTGGACCGTGCTCGTGGAACGGGAAAGAGTTGAAGATTAAGCTCTCCCCGAAGTCCAAAATAATGTTTCTTTTTTTTCTTTCTTTCTTTGTCTTTTTTTTATATGGTCATGAAAAGGCTCTCGTCAGCAGTTATATACACGGAACAACGCCGCCGGCAATTTGAGCTGCTCGGGGCTGCCCTGGCAAGTCAAAGTGCGTACAAGCTTCCGCTGTATGTATGCAAGGCGTGGTTCTGATTTGTGGCGCCCAGTCTTTGGCCCTGGGCGAGTGAAATGGGCTGGTGAAATACGATTTTGTTTATTCTTTGTCTTTTCTGTACAGTAATTGGAATAACTTCTGTTTGCACGCTCTGTTTTCAACAATTCTACCCGCACTGATATCTGGACAGCATCAGGAACCCTTTGAACCGTATACTATGATTTCCTCTTAAAACTTCTGGGTAGGACTTTTTCCCATTAACGTCCTATCATTTCAGGAGGGCATGGGCTACATAATGGCTTACATTTTAGCTGCACACTCATTCTTACGAGGGAGACATTGGAGAATAATCAGTGCAATTCTAGCAACCCCTTTTACCACGCGAATGCGCACATCTCCTCAAGCACCGGCCAGTGAGAGCACCGTGCCGGCTTGTAAGGCCTCCTTCAGACAGGGATTATATGCTGTGCAGAAAATGCACTGCATGGCAGGCATGTCCACAGATAGGTCACACATAGTAAGCTTAGGAGATTTGTAAATGGATTGATAATGAACATTCCCCCTAGCATCGTTTTTATGCGGTTCAAATCTATACTTGCGGCCCATTCCAGCCATTTTCCTTTCCGTGAGGAACTCACTTGAACTTTTCAAAAACACGCTCCATTTTCCATGCCGCGAAAAGTATTCATAGTCGCCCCTCGACTCCAGTTATTTCATCAGGACACGTCATTGTCAAGGCAGACCCAGTATAGGTAATTCGACACCATCCAAGACCATTGTCAAGGCAAACTCATTATAGTTACTTAGATACGTCACATAGGCGCGCACGGGGGGGGGGGATTGCAGCTGCCCCCCACCCTCTAACCATCTAAGCCCCCTAATCGCCAAGTCTGCCTCATACATTTACTCTGTCGGACCTGTTCAATCATTGTTTACAGTGCAGTGCTATGGCCATGCAGGTTTTTTAACGGCCAAAGACCCGTGATGTTGGGTTCCAAGAAATCCTTACTTGCTGGGTCATTTTGAGACAACAGTTTCAGGTTCTTTTTTGCAGTTACCGAAAGACAGATCTGTCATATATTCTGGGGTTTAGAGAGAATGGAAATTCCTTCGGAAGCGCGGTGTTACATTGATGCCTTAGCGATCCAGGGACTGCCTTCCTCTGCCGGTACTCGCGAGGGGAACAAGGGAGGGAAAAGACTCAGGGTGCTTGCGAATGTTTCAACAAGAGAACTTGTCTTTGTCTGGGTGATGACAAGACCTCTTGTGGAAACGTTGGCAAGCACCCTGAGGCTTTCCCCTCCTTTGTTCACATTGTGAGTGTAAAAAAACCATCCGCTTATCCTCTCTCTACCATATGTTCCTCTGCCGGGTTTACACATGAAAGTAAAAACTACTGCTCTATAATATCTTGCATATTTTGCAATTCCATCGCATTGAAATAAATATTTTATTATCATTCCTTATCTTTGCGCTCCATCGTTTTGGCCGTAGGGGCCTAGGTGAGAGGAGGTTGGGGGGGCACTGTGCTGAAATATGGCTCCCTCTCATGGAGAACCCTGCGCACGCCTATGGACACCGTTGAGAAACCAGTCTAAACATATTAGCTGCTGATGCTAGACAGGCACTCGTCGTCTCGGCAGCAAGCGCGGGAGCACACGTGCATAACATTGGTTCGGGACGTGCAACTGTGAAAATTGGCCAAATAGCCCGACAGCACCTGGGTGGCTCACCACCATATCTTTGCGACTCGGGCCATAGACAAGTGTCAGGCCGTGACGTCACGGAGATGCGGCGGTGCTGGAGTCAGCAGTGACTTTCGTTGTGTAGGCAAAAGCCGGTACCGCGTGCCTTGGGTATGCCACGCTTCAGCGTTTTTGAACGCATTTTGCAATATTCTGGCGAGTTGTGGTGTGGTTGGTTGAACCGCAATGATGAAGAAAGGCAGCGGCACAAGTTTCCACAAGTTTATCGCATTTAGATATGGGCCAAAGCGATGTGCAGCAGCCGTGGAGCGGGAAAAGTTTGGCGACGGATCAGCTGCGCGGCTAGTATTGCATTTCTCCATCGAAATTTGATAGTTTGCGTCTCTTAATCCACATGTCTGCGCTTCAGTTGCGTGGTGAACATTGCAAGAATCACCGTCTGCAGCTTGTTCGCGTTCTGTCGGGCTCTCATTATGAGAAGTCTGGACGTGACATTCTATGTGGATGTGACCGTAAATTGAACGCAGGGGACTGTTTTCAGGTGGCAATCACCCGGACTACGTCCCGGGCATCTCTTCGCGCTAAAAAAAAAGAAAAGCTGCTGCCAGTCGCCTTCAGCATTCATCGGGCCACTAAGCACGACATTTGAAGCAGCACTGTAGTCTGGTAGTAGGAGTATACGACGCATAGCTTTTTCTCTATTTTCGCTTCCGCGAGCTTCAACATGTACGTTTTTTCACCACCTATTCTAGAAAATGATTGAATGTCGCTAAGGTATCAGCAAAATCATGCAGTGTTATTTCCCATATTACCTGAATTTTACAATTGCTGGTCAATCAGAACCTGGTGAAAACAGCAAATACTGGACCGAAAACCGGTTATCAAGCAGAATAAGGCCTGCAAGCAGAATGACTTAACATATTTAGCTCTGCAGAGCAAACGTAACTTCGTTGTAGCTCGAGGTAAACTTCTATCCATTCACCTGTGCACCTCCAGCTCTTAAAGCCAAGTGAATAAAAAAGCATTTTTTTCAGACATTACCAGTGAAGATCGCATTTTCATGACTCATTCAAAGTAACTGCATGGCTTTAGTGTCCAGTAGTGCTCGGCGTTCTCCGCACTGAAGTGCTAGACGAGAGCAGGCACATCACAAAGGTGCGTCATTGAAAAAAGCTGCCTCGCATCGTGCATCTCGTCGTCCTTCTTCTTGCACTTAGTGATCAGGTATGCTGCGTCGCCCCAAATGTTCAGACTGCAGACATACCTCGTGCTTTCTCGGTTTCATTTAATAGGTCAACCTAGTCGACCGTCGTAGCCGTGCCGTTGCTGCCAAGTATAGGAGCGCAGAAGGAAGCCTACGCAGCGCCTCGCCATATAATTCCGTCTGGCGAGCAGGTTGAAAAAGTGCTGAACTGCTCTCCGGTCACCAACAGAAATGTTTCTAACCACAAGCGATGCGCACGCTTTGAAATATGCGCTTACGCCAGTTAGTTTCGAAGGCAGCATCGCTTGGCGTGGGGTGGGCATCCTATGTTTTTACTTAAACCCTGCGTCGCTGCCGACCATAGCGCCACCTCTGTTTACAAACGTGACGCTTGTCTATACTAGGGGTAAATCTGAATATATCTCACAGCAGTTAATCTCTCATCCTCTCCGTTGTCAACGAACAGGGAAAGAGTGAGTGAACGTGAATGAGAGTGAGTGGACATGAGCGTGAGTGAATGGTTGTGAGAGTGAGTGGTCATGAGTGTGAGTGGTTGTGAGTGCGAGCAGACATGAGTGCGAGTGTGAGTGGACATGACCGCTCCGAGTGTGAGTGAGTGGTTGTGAGTGCGAGAGTGGTTGTGAGTGTGAGTGGACATGAGTGCTAGTGGGATTGAGCCACCTCTCATGGTGCCAAGGTATGCTTCTGTCTCACAGCACCTTTAGTATAGTCTGGCCTTTATACTTTGATGTACCGTGCCAACATAAAGCCACACAGTACAAACTTAGGCAGCTCAGTGCTGCCATGCTTTGTTGTTTTTAGAGATGAAGTGCTGGAAGATAATTCTTTTTTTTTTAATTTTTTTTATTAGCAGCTTAAATTGCATTTAAGCAAAGCGACAGCATAGCGACAAAGAAGGCAGTCAAGCAAAGCCCTCACTTTGCTGGAGCATCTTCTGAGAGCTATATTTTGAACTGTTGGATGAGGTTCTGTGTCCAACTAACGTTGACAAGCTTGACAAATTTTTGCAGCAGATTTTCAAGGGATACTATTATTAGCGCAGTATTAAATTTTTTTCTGAGGGAAGGAGATTGCATTGTCATAAGTCATTTAAATATGTGCTGTAGGTGCATAATAAGTGCAGCATTATGCATCCTGGAGGGTTTTTCTAACATAGCACATAATTATTGCTTTAGATAAGCTGTATTGGTTTCAGCCCCTGGGCCTTAATTTATGAAATGCTTAAAACTGGCTTTCGTGCTGGTTACTGACCTCAGAACTTGTACAAGATGGGTTGTCTTGGTACTCTGCCCTGCGATTGTTCTTTCTCTTTCTCTCTCGCTACAGGTCTGTATGTGCGTGAATAGAAACAGACACATTGTTAACTACTGAGCTGGTTAGGTAAATTCTGTGGTAGATCTTATAACTGTTACAAGCACCTGCTTGTAATTAGAGATTTGTTGCTGGCTGGCCATTGCCAGATGTTGTCAGAAGAACAGCAATGTGCTTACTGGGTGGTTCCTCTCTTGGGCCTCTCTACCTCAACCCACAGGTAGTGGAAGAGATGCAGCAGCAGCTGAACATGCATGGTATCCAGACAGTGGCTCCAGCAGAAGAATCGGTGGGCAAAGGCTCTTTCTGGATGTGCTTTTATGAAGGTGACAAGAACTGGTACAGGGTCCAAGTCCTTGATATCTACCGGACAGCTGGCGGTGTAAGTATGACTGGTGCCAACTGAAGATGGCATATTGATCTCGGTTTACTGGAAGTTCCACTTATTTTGCTGTATCAGTAGATTCTGTGTTCTTGTAGTAAAAAAAATTAGTGTATTGTAATATCATCCAGCACACCCATTGTAGCAGCTTCTGTTTTGGCCAAATGTAACCTGACATCAACTTTACTGGCAGGAAACATGGAAAAAAACAGAAATGTAACACGAGGGTCACTTTTGAGGGTGTGGAAGAGGGGGAAAAAAAATGTATGCTGATGTAAAGTGAGGAACAAGGCCGCTTTGTCAGGAGTGGATTTATGGGAGGGGCAGTCACTCTCCCCTGCCTCCCTACACCACAAGCAAGAAATTTTGCATAGGGAAACCATGCCGAACCCCATTTTTCAGCCAAATAAGTCTTAAGAAATATATGGCTCAGATGCTCTGCTTGTCGCCTTGAATATTGGCTGCTGAGATCTTCCATTGGTGGGCCTTTATGACATTCCAACTTCATTTTTTTTTTTGCATTTCCTGATGTTTAGGGATCTGCCTATACGATGCATCAACAAATACGCGAGTAAATAGGGTACTGTATGCCTTTGTCTCTTCATAATATTCGATTATAAAGGGAGCCTTTTTACCTCTATTTTTGGTTTAAAAAACTCGTTACATTCAAGTTAATACAGTACTTGATGATTGCTCCATTCTGTTGAGCCGCCGTGGTGGCTCAGTGGTTATGATGCTCGGCTGCTGACCCGAAAGGCGCGGGTTGGATCCCGGCCGTGGCAGTCGAATTTCAATGGAGACTAAATTGTAGAGGCCCGTGTACTGTGCGATGTCAGTGTGCGTTAAAGAACCCCAGGTGGTCGAAATTATTCCAGAGCCCTTCACTACAGCGTCTCTCATAGCTTGAGTCGCTTTGGGACATTAAACCCCATAAACCAAACCAAACCAAACCATTTGTTTGGTTTGGTTTGTCAAGCCTAAAAAGGCTTGACAAAGTCCTGCACCCGCTGTTTGTAGGTGGCGGAGCGGCGCAGAGCGGGCATGATAAAAAGTGCATGTAAGTTGCACAGAACAAGCTAAAAATAGAAAGCACATGGCAGTAAGAGCGAAATTAAGTACAAGTACATTAACATCAAAACAAGAATTACAATGCAGGCGAAAATAAGGCAAAAAAATATAAACAAATAAATAAGAGCGGAAAAAAGCTGGTTACAAGGTAAAACTGATGCCATGGAATTTTACAAAAATTGAAACTTGAGAAAAAAAGCTAAATATGCATGTAAAATTAGAATCGTAGAAGGGTCATAAAAAGTGCAGAGTGCATTGTTTGGAAATGAGCTGAATTTTCAGAATTTAATACACCCGGTAAGGTGTACCATAGCATCTGGGGACCGTAATTTGTTCATGTATATGGTAAATGTCATTTTTCCATGTTTCTTGTGTTATAGACACTGTGCCATAGTTTCATAGCTGCAAGTTCTTTGAGATAAGGGTTATTATTTTTATCAAGGTCCAGTATCATGAGACAAGCACTGAATTGTAGAGATTTGGTTATGGGATGAGGTTCAGTTTTTCAAAATTGGGCTTGGTGTGTGCATCATAAACTGCATTTGAAATGATGTGCACTGCTTTCTTTTGTAACTTGTGTATTTTATCTTGGTTTGTAGCAGTAGTTGTGCCCCAAACTAAATAACAATATCTTCATCGGAAAATCTTCATCGCTCATTGGAAAATGAACGTTCCATGACATTTTTTCTTGGAAAAGAACCCCGAGACTTGCTTTTCACAACGAACACCATTTCTCCGTTAGATCCAGCTAGGCTAAGATTGAAGTTTGCATTTATTGGCTTGTTTCTGGGGCAGAATAGAACTGCTTTCGTTTTAGGCATTTATAATTAAAGAGTTTACCATGCTTTATTTTGCTAACAGTGTAAGTACATCATTGGCTTTAGATTCGAGCTCAGTCAAACTAGGTCCTGGAAAGAATAAACTTGTGTCGTTGGCATATATGATAAATCTAGTGTCAACATTAACTTCTACTATGTCATTTACATAGATGTTGAATAGCAGTGGCCCAAGAATACTGCCTTGAGGGACGCCACTCCGGAAACATGTGAAATTAGATGTGTAACCATTTATTTGTACTTGCTGTGGTAAAATTTTTAACTCTGAAAAAGATTCAAGAATGTGCCTCGAAGTCCGTAATATTCTAGCTTAGTTGTAAGAGTAGTGTGATTAATTTGGTTGAAGGCCTAGGAGAAGTTCACAGATATTCCTAGCGAAAGAGTCCAAGATAATTTCTTTTTGTTTTAGTAATGTTGTCTCGGTTGAACGGTGCTTTGTAGATCTAAACTGCAAGGGTGTTAATATGTGGTGGTTTGCCTGAAAATGGTTTAGTTCTTTCGTGCATCAGTTTTTCTGTTCCGTTAGAAAAGATTGGTAAGATCGATATTGGCCTGTAATTGGACATATTGTTTTTATCACCTCGTTTAAAAGTAAGACACTTTCGCCATTTGTAAGCGGCACGGAAAATGCCCTGTCGAAAGGATCAAGTTCACAGCATGTGCGAACAAAGGCACTAAAATATCAATGGCATGCTTAATTGGATGGATCTGCAAGACAACTTCAACGCACCTACTGGGTTTCCCAGACGAGAACACTTCTTTGACTTCAGGCACAGCCACCGGAAACGAAAGTGCGCTTTCTTGTGTTCTGTTCAAATAACTTAGGTATGCAGTTGGGGCCATGCTTACTGAGGCAAAATAATTATTAAAGGCTTCAGCGAGCTTGCGACCGGTAATGACTTGATAGTCAACTTGACTGCACAGTCATCATGACATGAATTGCAGTTTAGAACAGAATTCAGTCACCTCCAGATAAGGTCAGATCGCAGCTCAGATATCCAAGTTTGAGTGTGTTATATTTCGGTTCACCACGTTGTTAGAGTCAAACCCAGTTATAACGAACATAAAATTTTGGTGAGGCTTAAAAGAAAAAACAAAAATAATCTTGCCTCAGCCTGCGCCACTAAGTATAGCAGGCTCAGTTATAACGAACAGCAAAAGTTACTGAATTTGTTTGATATACACAGGGGCTGGACTGTTATACAGGGGGTTGTAATGTTTTGGAAAAAAAATAAATAAAACAGTAAATGTACGCTGAATTGAATTTTCTAAATTCGGTTTTTTTAACCGAGAACAGTCAGTATTCTTTTGACTTACACACTACGACTTGCTGGCTATCGATAGGAGTTGCTCTAAGAAACTAGCAGTTTACAAAAGGCAGGGGCACGGGGAGCCGGTAGTACCATTGGATCAAGTAGTGCAGTTGTGCATGTTCAGGTAGTAGTAATAAAAACATCTTTATTGGCAAAAAATAGTTGTGGTCACTGCCATCATACACTCCACCAGCCACTGCTGGCCAGTGGCCGTCGGATCGGTCAGCTGTTCCTCCCAAGAGGCACTGGTGGGATGAGGAATGTATGAGAGATCAGGAATGGCCTGGCATTACCTGACCATATGATTTAATCCGTTCGTTTGTGCATGACCGCCTAAGTTGCTTCTGCACCATAAAACCCTGTGTCTAGTTAAAAGTAGAACCTCATTGGTATGGTTCTTTATAAAATTTCCTTATAAAACACGACTAAGTGCCACGAGTTCAGAATAAATAATGTAAATATGGAGGCATCAGGATACGTGAGAAATTGGATTCATGCTACATCTACTTGTGCAACCCTGCAGTCATTATATGGCAAGGAATGCTAAGATCCATTTTATACCCTGCATTGCCACCTAGATTTTTGGGACATGTGAAACATTCAAGGGGGGAAGCTGGTTTTAGGAAAAAAATTTTTTTTGATAGTCACAATAATGCAATCTTCAAGAAACATGTATTTTTGTGGGCTGATTCCAATTATATAATTTAATTTTATGTAAAACAACTCCTTGTGCATTCATATAATATGTGTAATTTTTTACCAAGAGCTTTCAATAAATTTCGCTGCAGGAAACTTGCTAGGACGCATGCCATTGGCTTGTCTTGACATCAAACTATGCAATAAGGACAAAATTATTATCCCGCCTATCATAGAAGTTGAGTTATAGGGTTTTGAATTTGCCACTTCACAAACGGGAAGAAACTGATAATTTCAAAACCCTATAACAGGCAGGATGATAATTTTACCCCTATTGCATAGCTTGATGTCAAGAGAAACCAATGGCATGCAATCTAACAAATTCTCTGCAGTAGAATTTCTTTTAAACTCTCGGCAAAAGTTACCTAACATATTACATAAGTGCACAAGGACTTGTTGTACATAAAATTAAATTACATATTTGGAATTGGCATGCAAAAATTCATGTTCCCTGAAGATTTCATGGTTTTGATTTCATTAACAAAAATTTATTTCTAAGACCCTCTTCCCCCCTTACAAATGCTTACAAGGATTGTGCTCTCTGTCTGTCCTTACACACAACCTCACGCATGTTGTCCATTTCTGTGCAGCGGCGTTTCCGGGTCCTCTATTTGGACTATGGCAATCGAACCACAGTGAGCGCCTCCTTTCTGCGACCACTGCCACACAGCGTTTCAAACCTTCCTGCCTGTGCCCATCGCATGGCACTTGCTCTTCTTGCTCCCAAGAATGGCCCTAAGTGGGATTCAGTTGCTACAGGGCTTCTTGTCCAGGAGACTGGCTTCCAGGCTACGCTTTTTGCTGAAAAAAAGGGCATACGGCGTTGTGAGTAAGTGGCATTTGCACCTGTTGGCATGTTTGTCTGCATGCTTACCTCACACAAAGCTGCCCGAGACTCATTGTTTTGCATCTTTCTGTTTAACTCTTTCTTTACCGCACCATAGGCAATTGGTCATAATGACAGAAGTTGTGAATGTGCCGCCAAAAATTGATCGGCGCTTCTGGACAAGCCGCGCCATCTAGCTTGCTTCTACAGTTGAATCTTGATATAAAGAAGTTTGGTTTGGTTTTATGGGGTTTAACGTCCCAAAGCGGCTCAGGCAAGAAGTACCGTAAAAACCGGAATATAGGTCGACCCCCCCAACTAACCAATTCTAAAATTGAAAAAAATCTCAACGGCAAAAGTACCGAAAGACACCCTTACCTTGAAACAAATGCGACTCAACCAGCTGCACAATGGTGACAGTATTTATTTTCATTTAGATGCTGCTCATACGTACACCCAGTCAATTCTTTAACTCTATTGCGCGACCATCGACCCGCGTGTTTACTAACAGCGCTGAGCAGCGAAACAAGCGAGATATGCACATCTGTACACATGCGCTTAATCTCGCTTCTTTCGCCGCTCTGTGATAAGGTGCTGACAAACACGCGAGGCAATGGTCATGCGATAGAGTTAAAGAATTGGCTAGGTGTACAGTACAGAGAAAGGCACGAAGTGTGCAAGCGTTACTCCGAGTCATCAGAGTCGTCCGAACTCGAGTCAGATGACAATTGCTTCTCGCTGCCCACGTCCCATAGAGCATCATCCTCTGTGTTGTCTAGCACATCGCTTATGCTGCATTTTCTAAAAGACTTGCACACCATATCTACGGGGAGAAATTTCCACGCCGACAACAGCAAGCCACCAACCAAAATATCTATGACAACGGAAACGCAAATTGGCAGTGCCACAACGTCGCCATACCGCACTGCTGCTGATGGCGATGGTGGTGGAGGCTGTTGACTTCAGCCGCCCATTGTTGCAAGACTTCCGTAGTTTTTCCACCAATGACCGGTATACAAGACGGGGGTCGACTTTTTGCCATGGTTTTTTGAAAAAAAGATTTTGAAAAAAGGTTTTTTGAAAAACCTATATTCCGGTTTTTATGGTAGTACTTTTCGGAAGAAACTTCGTCATATTGCGAACTGTGTTGCATCGAGGTTTTTGTCTTCAAGTGGCGCAAATGATGTCGTGCATTCCTGAAACCTTCCTGTTCCGCTTTATTTTACTCGCGTGTGATCGTGAAGATATTTCAAATGATTTTAGAAGAAACACTAAGCAAAATGAACGTCGAGAATAGTCCAGTAAAGCTTTGTTACCTCGAAATCGCATATCTCAAAATATTGGTTTAGTTGAAATTTTCTGCAGAGCCGAGCGGCTCCCTATGGTGCATGCATTTATATTACCCTTTACATCGAAGTATTTTCACAACGAATTGCGGATATCTCAAAATCTTAACCGATAGCTGGAGGTAAATGCCGCCACTGAAAAAATCACGTGCTTCGCGCATTGCGTACTGCCATGAAGCGGGTGCGTTCACTGAATATGAAACCAAGGAGTGCTGTGGAAGTCTGTTAATGACATCAAGTAACCCTGTGGCCCATCGCATGCCCTCACAGGCTGAAGGGAATGGAACGTGCAGGCAGGAGGTCCCCGCAAAATAGCGCAGCTGGTTTGTCTTGTTGTGTGCTCTGAAATATGTACTGCGTGTATGTGCGGCGGACGCAATTTACCTACCATCGACTCTCCACACTTCACATTACCAGGCGTGATGGTGTGGTTTGGTTTAAGCATTTAACCTCCCAAAGCGGCATCGGCTATGAGGGACGCTGTAGTGGAGGGCTGTGGAAATTTCAACCACCTGAAGTCTCTTGGAGGGCTCCGGAACAATTTCAACCACCTGGGGATTTTTAACGCGCACTGACGTCGCGCAGTAGGCACCTTGCATTTTGCCCCCATTGAAACACTACTGCTGCGTCCTCGGGATCGGCACTCGAGCACCCTAACCACTGAGCCACCGCAGCAGGGCAATATGGGCACGAGTTATATCGAGCATTTTTCACTAACGAGAAACCTTTATTGTACAAGCTGTGCACAAGGCAACCCAACCCACTTCATGGTGCGGTCATAAGGTCGGTTATTTTTGCCTGACGTTTGCCCAAGAGGCAGGATGTGGCACTTATAGGTTTGCTACTGGCACCAACGCTTGTTTGTTTTAGCAACTTTCACGTTTTTACAAGTAAAAAGTTTTGAACTTTACAAAGCGGCGGAATTTGCCCAAATTTTCTTCTTGTGTTCACGAAAACTTCGTTGTATTGAAGCTGTGGCGTGAAGCTACTTTGTTAAATCGAGGGAAAAAATGCATGCATTTCAATGGAAGCAAGAAACTGAAATGAAAAAAGTGTTGCATCGCGAACTTTGTTGTATCGAGGGGGCGACGTGAAAAATGAAACTTTGGCATAACATAGTCCGCCAGTCGGCAATTATTGCATCCGTTTTGCCGCACACTTCTGAAAGGCAAAAGGCTATGCGAAGCGCTTTAGTTGATTCCGGTGCAGTCTCTACATTTTTTTTTTTTTAGAGCAGTAGTGGAGAGTTAAACAATGATGTGCATTCATTGGATTTCAGTAGGCATGTGCGAATATTCGGTAATTTCTAATATTCAGTTAAATAGTGAAGCATTCGATATTTTATTTGATCCGAATGTTTGATATTTGAAACCTCAGGTATTCATCTCGGCGAATAATGTTTCTGGAACTCTTGCTGCAGGTGGTTTCGGTTTAGCGGTTACCTCCTCTGGTACGAAACCGTGGCGCATGCGCAACCAAAGCCCAGACTCAGTGCCGTGTGCCTGCGCTCTAGTGTGTATGCTGGAGCCGGTCTCTGCATGCTTCAGGCAACAGACACGAGTGGGCGGAAGCTTGGCTCCCAGACCTGTATCTGCCAGGTCTCTGTGGCAGCGCTACACGCGGTGTGCATGCGCTGTAACCGGCACGGCTGAGTGCATCAATAGACTGATTTCGAATAGCACGATCCGCTTCCAGACGCCGCCAGTGTGCACACACTGATTGGTCCCGATGGGGTGCCTGGGGCCTTGTGACATCTTCAGGACAACCTGCAGATCACGCTTTGCTAAGCCTCTCTAATTGGAGGACGCACAGCTCCCTTGACTTCCACGAAACGAGTCTGAACTGACTGCAGCTGCCGGAGCCGCTCTTCGCCGCATGAAATTCGCTTAACAGGCGCGACAGCATGAGTACAAAGGGGAGCTAGCGCAAGACATGTGGAGATCGTGGAGATGGGTGCTTCTTTCTGATTCCTGACGTGGGGTGGCACTGGGTGCGTGGTACTTATGCCTAGCAGCGACATTGCAACTAGCGTGGAAAGCACAAGGACAGCGACAAAAGGAACCGATGGGACAGCACTAGCGTGCTATCCCATTGGTTCCTTTTGTCGCTGTCCTTGTGCTTTCCACGCTAGTTGCAATGTCGCAGTCACTAACGAATTCACACCAACTAGCCCAACTGTCTTCCATGATCATACTCCTTTCTAGTACATTGGGCCCTGTCCTTCCCAACTTCCTTCTTCGTGACACTAGCATGCTGTCCCGTCGGTTCCTTTTGTCGCTGTCCTTGTACTTTCCACGCTAGTTGCAATGTCGCAGTCACTAACGAATTCACACCAACTAGCCCAACTGTCTTCCATGATCATACACCTTTCTAGTACATTGGGCCCTGTCCTTCCCAACTTCCTTCTTCGTGACACTAGCATGCTGTCCCGTCGGTTCCTTTTGTCGCTGTCCTTGTGCTTTCCACGCTAGTTGCAATGTCGCAGTCACTAACGAATTCACACCAACTAGCCCAACTGTCTTCCATGATTATGCCTAGCAGGTGTCATGGAGTCTCTGCTTAAAAGGAACAGCTGCGAAACGACGCAGTCGCAATTAAAAACAGCAGTCGGAGACCCCACATATAGGTCTTGCACCCCACAGATACGTTCGCACCCCCAATTTCTGATGGCCATTTTTGCAGAATGCCGGCACAGCTTCAATGAGTACGACAAAGCCTCAATGCACTCCTAGTTTTTTTCGTTTAATGCCCTTGTGTGTTAAAAAAATATATGATTTTCAAAATGCCTGTTGTACCATTCAACCTTTTTTTGTGTTGGACTCGAAATATTCGCTTTGAAATCATTCAAATAACATTACTATTAGCTTCGAACCAAAAGAACTACTATTCGCTCGTGCCTAGAGTTCAGTTCCGATAGCGAGACTTCGTCTCAGAGGCCCAGGACATCAGCGCATGCTTGCATATGTTTTGTTTTACCGTTCACGTTGTATTTTATGTAGTCAGGGGTGAAAGTGCTGCACGCCATTCTGTGCCAATATGACCTGCTGCGCCTGAACAGCAATTTACGCGATAATTGCCTATTGCAAGTATACGACACCAAATTTAGCCAAATGTCATCGTTGGCTGTCAACACTGGGCACTTGTTGCAAAAAAGACGCAGCCGTATCCACATCCCCAACAGTTTGGTTATTTTTATTTATTTATTTATTTATTCAAGGTACCTACAGCGCCTTGAGAGGCATTATTGTAGGGGGGGGGGGGGGGGGGTAAGTACAATAACAGTAAAATTCAATACAACAAAATAAAACAAAACCGAAAAAAAAGTTACAGAAAAATGTTAAGAACTTCCAATAAAGACAACAGGATTCTGATTACACCCAAGATGCAGAACCAACACTGAGAACAGCATAATCAGATTATTGCATTGTCAATTGCGGCCTGGAAATTCTCACTCTCAAACACTTCGTTAGGCAGCAGGTTCCAGTCACTTATTGTGTTGGGAAAAAAGGAATATTTAAGTGTATTAATCCGGCAGTTATACCCTCTAATTTTCATGGTATTGTCCCTTCTACTCGAAACGTAGTGAGGCTGCCTTAAATAGGCGCTTTTATTAATTCCTGTTTCAGCAAAGGTCTGGCCACTAGGGACATAGACAAGGTAGAGAGTGGCAGTATTTTGCTGGGTGATGTCAACTCTAAACTGCCCTCAATGCTAGAGCGAATCAAAACAGTTGACTCAGGTCTTCAGTCTGTGAAATCCAACTGAATCTTTGTTGAGGTGATGTTTGTGTGCAAACCCCCCATTATGTGGCTCTATTCATGTTTTTAAGGTTTAGTGGCAAGGTCTTTGTGTTTTGTATGGTAGTAGCTAGAAAATTTAAAATTGTTTCTCAATGAAAGGAAATAGCGCAGTATCTGTCTAGCATCTTGATGGGCACCTGAATCGCGCCATAAGGGTAGGGATAAAGGAGGGAGTGGGAGAAGAAAGGAAGAGAGAGATGCCACAGTGGAGGGCTCCGGAATAATTTCGACCACCTGGGGATCTTTAACGCGCATTAACATCGCACACCACACGGGGGCTTTCTGTGTTTAGCCTCCATAGAAACACGGCCACCGCGGACGTGTTCAAACCTGGGAACTGCGGCTTAGTAGCTGTGTGCCCAACCACTGAGCCACCGCAGCAGGTAGTTCTAGTGCACCTTGCTTCTAGTCACTACATTTACTGCAAGCCAATTACCACCAGATTCTTTTTGCACCTTATGTTTACTCTTATATAGTGCACGTTAAAGAACCTCAGGGGGTCGAAATTATCCGGAGCCCTCCACTACAGCGTCTCTCCTAGCCTGAGTCGTTTTGGGACATTAAACCCCATTAAGGTATGACGCCACCTTTGAAAAATCGTTTTTTTTGTAAAAATGACATTTTTTCTTTTTTTATATTTCGGGAATCCCAGCACATTCGAAAATGTTTTGCAGCACGAATAATGTTCGTATCTTAATTTGTTCAAAAGTTATAGCCAACTTTCGCACAGGTGGTGTACAGTTCTGAAACCGAAACTGATATGGTTCGGTAACAGAAAATGATAACTCAGCGATAATCAGCGACGTATATTGGAAATTTTCCTGTTTTGTTTTAGTCTGATATGTAAAAGATTATTCAAAGGCAATTTGTAAGGCTTCCTTTTTTTAAAACATTGCTTTAAATTTCCACAAGAGGGATGGAAGACGCTACAAGCGTCTCAGTTGTTTACTTTGCGCGCACTTCACGCTATCGCTTTGAATGCTACCGGATTCGTCCTTCAATGATGGTAGCAGAAGTACAGCAGATATTTTGAGGGAAGCAGGCATCGAATCTGGCCACGACACTCTCGTAGCATGTTGCACCAGTGACCATTACCGTGTGACGAAGGCCCAGCGTCAATCAAAGGGCGAGGCAAAACATCTCCGCAAAAAAAGACGGGCAGCTTCAAATGCCAAAAGAGAGCTCGTGTCAGCTAAGGAGGGCTCTAGCTATGAACCTGGAGGATTTTAACTTCCTAGGGCATGATGATCTTGTTTCTACAAGGATTGAAAAACTTTAATCTTGTTTTTCTCAAAACTTTATTTTTCGCAATTTCGTGCTGCGCAAGCAGTGATAACTTCCAAATGCATAAATATTTTTCAATGAAACTTTGCAGGCTCGTTCCTTTGTTACTAGCCTGTGCAATGAACTAGGATAAATGAAATCGAATCGTGAGTTTTGATATAATCATGTTTTATGTCGAGGAATGTAGGCAAAAATGACACATTTTTTTGTTTTCTTCAGCATTTTTGCTATAACTTTTTTCTTAACTATCGGATGGCAAAGATACTAGTTGGTTGCACAGTATGGTTAGTTGGCTAACGCTGCGCCGAAAAGTTTGCAATTCCTGCTCTTCATTCACCAGTTATGAATGTTTGCATAACAGCCACGTTTGGGCAATTTTTTGTGAATAATAAATGCCAGCATGGCTTTTTTCACTCTTTTGTGCTTTTGAATATCATATAAAATGGTGCTTTATAAGGTAAATGTGAAATAAAAATTTAGTGCTCAAAATTAAAAAAAAATTTGAAAAAAGTGGCGTCATACCTTAAACCAAACCAAACCTAAATATGAAATTTTTTTTTTTTGCTCAAAGAAACTTAAGGGGTTCTTGCCAGCAAATGACCGAAAATCCCATATGTGCTGAAATATGAGTACAGTGCTAGCATCTGTCAGCATCAGTCATTCATTCCAGCTACAAGCTTGTCGTTAGCAGGGAATAGTGTGCAGTCTTATGCTGTGAAATTTTGAAATGATTCCTGTGTGTGGTACTGCTTCCATACTCTACAATATTTTAAATATGTACATTATTCATACTTAGCTTCTTTTTGCAAGCACCTTTAATGACTCCTTTTTTTTTGTAATTTTATCTACACCAGGCTGGTCATGTAGTGAACAATCCGAGAACGTACTTAGTGCAGTCATGCTTGTTCAGCTACAGTGGCTTTTTAAAATAAGAACACGTTGATAATATTTATTAACAACATACAGTCGAACCCCGCTAATATGCAGTTCATGGCACCTGCGAAAAATTTTGTTAGTCGAACCTTCATTAGTATCACGAAATCAGACCAGAGCACTAACAGATTGGACGGGATAGTTCATGAGCAACGTTTATTTCCAAAAGTCTTGTCAGCTTTGGTCTTTTACTGTTCCGAAATCAGCTCTGGGCGATTTTTACGGTACTCCGGAAATCTCAAGCAATGGATGGATTCATGTAATAAACGCACCCACGTTATTACAGTGCATTTTTTTCCACACGTGTTATGAAAGTGCCCCTGTTTTCATCCCGCTAGAATGCATACTGAGACCGCTGTCTGGAGGCCGTCGACGAGGCGCATGTGCGCTCGCGTCACGGTGCATTAAATAGGGGTCACATGCAACTCGAAAGAGACGTTTTTGGACTACGGAGTGGAAATGTGGTTGCTCCTACTCTTTGAAGAGGTTTTGTGACACGCCTGTACTAGATCCACCAAAAAGGGGAGAGAGGGGAGGAGCGTTGTCCGATGCTTGCCTGCAGTGCAAAAGCAACAATAAAGTACATCCACACCGGCGGTGTGCTTCCTGCAGTGCTGTGCCTCTCACTGACACACTGGGCGGCAGTAATTGATACGCACGCTCTGTGCTCCGAGCTGCTAGGGCTAAGGGTATCCGCACTGACGCCGTAGCAAAAGCACTTTGGAATTAGATACTGCTTAATTATTATAAAAGGACACACATTGTTACCTTTCACCATTCACACAACTGCTTCAAACTAAAATGAACATAGAGCTGATTTTGCCGCCCCGGTGGCTCAGTGGCTATGGTGCTCGGCTGCTGTCCCGAAAGACGCGGGTTCGATCCCGGCCGCGGCGGCTGAATTTCTTTGGAGGAGAAATTCGAGGCCCGTGTACTGTGCGATGTCAGTGCACGTTAAAGAACCCCAGGTGGTCGAAATTTCCGGAGCCCTTCACTACGGCGTCTCTCATAGCCTTAGTCGCTTTGGGACGTTGAACCCCATAAACCAACCAACCATAGAGCTGATTTTCATCACTTGCTTCGTCGCGAAGCGAGTAAAAGCGGGCCAGTTGAAGCCACCTTGAACCAACGATCTCAGGTTGCAAGCACGGAGTCCAAGCCACCGGCAAAACCGTCGCAAGCAGCTGTGCGCCGGATCTCATTGTCAGGCATGCATGTCAGCGCATTAATTCAGATTCCACAGGAATGTGAACAGTAACATTGAAAATTCAAACTTGCTTAGGCAGCCATTTTTGCTGAAACCATTGAGCTCTAAGCATGTATGGATTCACAAAAAAATATATATATATCACCTGCTTACTCATGAAAACTTCGATGAAGCATGACTTCGACCTGAAAATCGTTCGTTGCAATGGTTAATAAATGCATTTCCTTGAATAGTTTGCTGATGAGGAATCGGAAATACTTCGTTGTGGCAGAAATTTTGTTGTACAGGTATTCATTCCAGTGGGGATGGACTTTATAGTATACCGTTTGTAGGTATTGCAGCATAAAATGTAGGTTGGGGAAAACTCGCTGTACTGTCAACTGTATTGTTGGTTCTAACATGCTCAAACATGTGGTGGGAATGCTTATGATGGGCCGCATATGTTCAGTCTTTTCTAGATGCCACAAGCTAACAAGCCTTAAACTTGGGGATGTTTCTAGCATAAGAAAATTATTTAATTTTGGTAAATTGTGCCTGTTTTCAGCATTTGGATGTCAAAAATGCTGTTTTATTTGGCTGCTTTCGCTGCCTAAAAAGCACTTTTTTTTTTTTACTGCCCAAGGATCTGGTCTCCAGCCAAAGTGTTTCGAGAAAGAAGTGGAACTGCTAGCACCATTGTCATGAGCACAAGTGCTGCCATTAAATTGCAGAGTTATGACCATTTCCTGAGCTTTCCTTGTGTTAGAAACAAGCTTAATAGCTTCAGTCTTTATCACAGCTTACCATGAGGTATAGATGAGAGAAGCTGTTACATGCATTCAGGAAAAAGTGATCTTTCAGAAAACTTGTGGTAATATTTGAGTTTTGAGGAGTTTTTACCACTAATGTAGCTCATCAGTGAACATGAACTGGGTTTGCTAGCCTCATGGATCAACAGTGTTATCTTTAAGTGTTATGTGGCAGGTGAATGCATGTTACTTTTCTGCCAGGAGAACTTTTCTCCTGAGACAAAATCTGTGCCAAGAGATCACATGGCAGTTTCATTTGGGAACATGTTATGGCAAGCCAGCCAGTGAGCTGTGTTCACTCTGTGCAGCACTGCACAACATGTTGTTACAAAGCGACAGCTCACATTCATGGATTGTGATAGTAAAAGACTGCATCTATTAAGTTTGCGTATTTGTTGGCAACTGTTAGATCTGTGGTGCACTGTTAAAAAACTACTACTAATTATGTGGTGGTCACACTGCTACTGGAGGGAAGGGAAAAAGAATTATACTATAGAGCAATAACTGCGCATGGGTGTTAACTCTGCAAAAAGTTGTTCGCATACATGCAAACCCTCGTTACAGCCACTTCTGTGACACAGAGTTACACCATGATATATATTGTTTGGAACAACTTCAGTGGTCTAGAGATTTTTGTTTGAATTATCAGAAGTGCCCCTTAAAAGGACGCTTAGGACAACTCCATCCAATTTTTATTCTCGGTAAAAATGAGTTCAGTCTGGCTACGTTGGTGTTTGTCCTGCTGCAACATATTTTCCTGCCACTCGATTCAAACTCGTGACGTCAAGACCAGAAAGGATTTTATGATCACTGTTTGGAAGTGAATAGCAGTGCAGCCTAGCTTCAGAGATCTGCGTACAAAAAGCTTTGCTAGTGAAAAAGCTTTGCTAGTGAAAATGGCTGGTGGTGGCGATGCCTGTGCTTTGCTTACTTTTTCTAGCTTATGAAAACTGTTTTAGTAAAAGTAGCATCTTTGGCATCAGAATGCAGTAATTTATCGATAAAAGCTTACTTCAGTTTGTCTTCGTGTCTCTTTAAAATAATGCAAGAATCGATTAGTTTATTTTTATATAGTATGTGTGTGTGTGTATGTTTGGTGTGAACTTCTTTTTGGTTAGCTAAGGCTGTGGGTTGGGGGCCGACTTACATTCAGAGTCCGCCTGTACGCTGAAATAATTGTACACAGCAAAAGGGGCCCTCTGGTTATCATACCTGCCTTTGCACCCATGTCAGAGCTTGTGCAGTCAATGATCTGCCAAGCCATTCAGGCTGTAGGGGGGATATTTGAAGGACCACTTGTGCCAGTCATGCTTCGACACTGCCCTTCTTTGGTGCCCTGTCAGAGTTAACCGGTTGGACTACAGAAGAGACTGCATTTTAAGCTGATATGTCACTGCTCACCTGATGTATCCAACCTCAGCTGCCACTCTTTACCACGCCGGGAGCATTTGACCAGTATAGCCAGCCAACAAAAGTTTTGAAATATGTTTGAATCGACCAAAAGCTTGAATTATCTCAAGTCTACTGTATTGCCTGATGCAAAATACTGCTTGTAGCATGCTTTCTGGATATGCCATTGATAGCATTATGCTGAGAGCATGCTTCTTTGCATGGTATTAAAGGCTCCTAGGTCATGTGGATGTAAGCAAAACAAGTCTAGAGATACAGAACTTGTGGAAGTTATCTCTTGGTGCATGTGGATTTGGCAACATTTCTCAAACCATCTAGTAACATTGACTCATCACAGCTTCTACTTGTTTTTCTTTGATTTTTTTCATTATTATTTGCATTTGCATTATTTTATGTTGCATTGCTACTATCATAGTTCCCTATTGTAAATTTTAATTAGGTTACCGACTTCGTAGACATAATGTAGACATAACCAGGAAGCATTCACTATTAAAGCTACTCTGATTGTGAAAAAAAAAAAAGAAAACATGCAGTTTTGACACATTTGTGGTCTTAACAAAAATTCATTGTTATGGAAGTATTGTATTGTATTGGGTTTAATGGCGCATAAGCAGCTAAGGCTATCATGCGCCAAGCTCACATTGTTATTAAAGTGTTTCTTTAGTAGTCATCACATTTTGCCTGGCGAGCAAAGGAGCAGGCTGCTTTAATCAAAATATTTTAAACAGCTCAGAGGAAGGGTGTGCAAATTTTATGTGCGCTTATGACTGCTTTGTTAAAATAGTCAGTTTGCCTTGGTAAGAACACTCATAAGCGGTTATCATTTCCTGACCTTTATTGGTTGTTAATTGTTTTCCTGACAGATCTATCGCGCCTAATGTGGGGATGTATATTGTTTCAGCTTACAAATGCCAGTAATTTTTGCAGTGTTTGTTTGCTGCATGTTTTGTTTGACATTCATGGTCTGCAGCTTCAAGAGTAGTATACAAGCATGTGTTTTGCAACTTTGTAAACTAATGGTTTTCATGACCGTACCTCACTCAGTGATCTAGTCCATGTCATCATCATCTTGTCTCATTTTTCATTTTTGCAGACATGATGACAACATCATAGATGTCGTTCTGTGGAACAAAAATGTGGAGCCAGCAGTGAACATCAATGCTTATCTGGTTGAGCATGATGCAGCAGTAGTGAAGCCTGCTATGTGAGCAAGAAAATGGTGTTTTTCTCCTTTTTTTTCCTTCAACATTACAAGATTGTCAGCACCATAGAAGACTGGCTTGCTGAAGTTCAGCACTTTTGTGTTGAAGTGCATTTAATCAGCACAAAAGCAAATGTGCACATCATTTTGTCTTCTTGTGTGTAAGGCTCTCTTTTGTTCTCAAGACATGTTCTCACTTGAGCAACCATCTGCAAGGCGCATGAAGAGCCTTTTGTATGCCAGCTTTTCCATGTTTTTGGATGAAAGTTTCGTTGTTTCTCCGAGTACTGAAGAGAAGCAACACATTTCTTTTATTTTCTTTTTTTTTTTTTCAACCATTGGAAATGAAAGTTTATTGCAGAAAAGGTTCATTTCTGCTTCCCTTTGAAGATTTAGCGGACAAGTGCCATTTCTTCAAGACATGCGCCAGAAGTTTAAATTCAGTCATCTCTTCCAACGGTAGCAGGCTGAAAACCTCAGAATGCTAGTTATGGAATATCCACTCTTTAATTTGGTTGTATTTTTCAAGCAGCATGTTGGCACATGCTCTGTTGGGTCTGCAATCAAAGACAGGAAGCCACATTATCTTCTGTTATGCATGCAAGATGTCCAGGCAGCCAATAAAGTCATGTAAAGTGGTTATAGTCATTCAGAATGCTGCATACTCACTAAGGTGCCTAAGATATGTGCATATTGTTGTCTGCCTGATGTGATTTACATCTGTAGTTCCTGGAGTATTTGCACACACCAAAAATTTCTGTGATAATTTGTACATGACTGTGTTCTGAGGATGTTACCCAAGCCTTTGTGTTTTCTTTAGGTTTCATGTGGTTTGTTTTGTTTAATTATGTGTGTATTTGAAAACTTTCTTTCTGTGTTTGTATTGCATGCCACATGGATGTGAAGTGCTGAAACACTCACAACTCTACTTACCCCCTATTCCGATTGGCTTCACCTTGAAGAGGCATTCTCTTGACAAATCCTTGAGGTGTGCTAAATGTAGCGTCTTCATGCTTCAAAGTGCTGTTGAGGGAAGATAAAAAGATTAGGTGCAATTGGTCACACCCAAGAGAGCCTCGAGAACCGTCAGTGCTTACCTGCCTCGTTCCTGCTCTAAGGTTTGTAGGGCAGCACATATTTCTTGCCATGCATAATGCACATCTTCACTTTCAGTCATACGACTGCAGACTGCAAATCTAAGAACAAACACACCCCTGAGCTTTGTTGGGGTCAGATGAATAGTCCTGCGTTTGTGAAGGGTCTGAAGCAAGTCTTCGTTGTCAGCATTGGAGCCCTGTGAACCAAGCATTAACTGTGACCATGAAAGTCCTCCCCTTTGTGAAGAAAACACCAAAGTGCACTTGTCATTTTTAACTGTTTGATGTTTGTTGCATACTTTTCATACTGCAGCACCCCTTTTCCATGCTAATAAAACGTTTTTGTGAAGTTTCATGTGAAAAATGGTGTGAAAATATTTACGCTTAAGCTTTTCATTGCTGACAGCATTGCAGTTAAGACAAAACATCTGTGCTCTCATAGTCATATACAATATAAGTCTGCACTGAAGCTCTACCCACATTCAGCACTGCCACACAGAATTCCCCTGCGACAAAAAAACTAGTCCATTGTTATACTGAAAACAAATTAACCACGAGACGAAATAAGGAATTTTGATTTCTGTTGGGATTGGAATGCGGAGCAATGCGAGATGCCGCAGACCATATCTCATTGTTAGCAGCCGCTGTTTTCTTTTTGTTTTATATTACTATAGGCTGTCTGATGCCATGGTGTAGTTCTGGCACCTAGCAAAGCATGGTTATTTCACCACAAGGCCTTAAGCTGTTGTAAACATTCCTCTAAAGTTTGGCAAGAAATACACTTCGATAGACAGAAATCTTGCCATTTTTGCATGATTCATGCGCATTCTGAAAATTGCTCATCTGAGCAGGCTCTGCATTGATGGCAGTTATGGCAGTGATTGCATTTCTTGGCAAACTATGGGCAGTTTCGGTGTGTCTCTGAAGCCGAGAGAACAGCATTTATTAAAGTATAAAGGAAGGGAGGAAAAGGTAGCATGGGCAGGAACATGAATGTCCGAGGCATGGGTGAGGATGGCTTCTGAAGAGCATTTGTAGGAAGGAGGGGGGATTGAAATGTGAGTGGCACGCTTCCTTTCCTACTTTCCAAATCCTTGGGCCACCTGAAGAGGCAGCACAGGCTTGTGCAGTAACACCCACATTCCCAGTGAGCCATAGCAAGTTCCATGGTAAGCCCATAGCACCATAGTTTAGCATGTGTAAGGAGCGCTTTGAAATAACGCACGCACTGGTTTTGCGACACTGCCTTTCATGGCATAAATCGCAATAAAAGTGCCTGCCCCTTTCCTGTTGATTCCATGCGTAATGTGCACTGTGCAGCACTGGACAACACAAGGTGCCACAACAATTGGTGTATGAACTGGAAAAGCAGTCAATGTTACATGGACTTTGCACTGAAAATTTTCTGTCTGTGCCCATCTGTTCATGTAAATAGCAGCAGAGTGCTGTTTCTGTATTCACAGAATTTAGTACAGTGTTCAAAATTTTTAATATTTACTTTGATGCCTTACCAGGCAGTAAAGACACAAATTTACAAACAAGAAAAATGCCATGTTAGAAAGCTAAACATTGACAGTGCCCCTTTAGTGGCTATAGTACAAACTGGGTTGGCTCAGCGGTTATGGTGCTCGGCTGCTGACCCAAAAGACGCGGGTTCGATCCCGGCCGCGGCGGCTAGAATTTCTTTGGAGGAGAAATTCTAGAGGCCCGTGTACTGTGCGATGTCAGTGCACGTTAAAGAACCCCAGGTGGCCGAAATTTCCGGAGCCCTCCACTACGGCGTCTCTCATAGCCTTAGTCGCTTTGGGACGTTAAACCCCACAAACCAAACCAAACTTCATTTACTTTTTGCAATTAAAGTGCTGCAGCATGTGTCAGCAGCTCCAGATACCAATGTTTGATTATTCTGTGAAATATTAAGTTTCGACTGAAAGAACAACAGTGGATGCAAAATCCAACAGACTCCTGGAATAAGGGGACTGTCCAATTTTAGGTCCAATTGTTTTTATTATCATACATGAAATATTGGAAGAAAAATTATTCATACTCATAAGACCCAGCTGTGCCTGCGCAGTGGTGGGCGCGCGCTCCTCGGACCATTCGCGCATAAGATCGCGCTATGCCAGAAGTATATTACGCAAAGCGTAAAGGCACCGTGTCGCAGAAACGCCAGTGTGGGTGTTGCCGTCGGCGTAACCGAAAAGTTAAGACGCGGCCTCCGCGATCGAAGCGCGCCGCCGGAGCAGATCGCGGCGGTCACGGTTAAGTTATAGTCGATTAAAAGAGACTACCATAGACGGCGCATCGGAAACCCCTGTGCCGCGGGTTGCGAGTCGGACACATTCGTAAGGCTTGGTTTAAGCGGGGCTTTACATGTATGTAGTCATCTTTCCTTCCTCCATGTATGTAGTGGTCTTTCACATTGTGATCGTGTAAGAGATAATAGTGTCCATGTCCGTGTGGACAAGAGGACCCGCTGTCGCGTCATACCCTTAAAGGCGGGGCTTAAGTGTCCCCATTTTTTTTTTACGTTATGCTATGGGTGGTAGAATCGCATAATCTCACAACCTAACTGAATGTGGCGGCGGCTAGCGGCGGCACGAAGCGCGCGCCGCCACCGCCACTGCATCAAGCATGGAGGAAAAAAAACTAGGAGGGAGCATGACGTCATAATCTTGAAGCCTAGTCATCAAAAATATAATGGGAAGCATCATGGCAAATAGGCCCTCACGTGAAAAGAAGCAGTAACTCTTAGCCAGATTTCGGTTTCGGTTTCGCTCTCTCGCTGTGTGGCGCTGCGCTTCTGAACTTGGCCCAAGAAGCAAGGAAGCGCTGATAAAAGCATTGGAGACAGTTATAACAAATCGCAAATTCTGCACAGCTGGAGACAGTAAAATGAATTTGATTTATAAAGGGAAAGGAGATAAGATGAACATCAAATCCTACCGTCCGATTACGATAACGTCTGTTATGTACAGGCTGGCAATACAGGCGGTGAAATTAAAAATGCAGGCATGGGTAAAAGGTAATCGGATACTCGGAGAACTCCCGAATGGGTTCAGAAGGGGTAGGCGTTTAGATTACTCAATGCATAGAACTTGCTAAGGCGGAAAACAGACCTCTGTTTTTAGCCTTTCTGGACATAAGCGGTGCATACGATAACGTGAACAGGGAACTCCTGTGGAGCATATTGAAGGATTTAGGTATCGGTCATGAGGTAATTGATTTTCTACAGGAAATCTACCGAGATAATGAAGTAGAAATTACATGGGAAGGGAAAAAAAGTACCACAACTGTGGGGGTGCACAAAGGATTAAGACAAGGTTGTCCTCTATCACCGCTGCTGTTCAAGCTTTACGTGATAAATATGGAAAGAAGGCTAGAAGAAAGTAATCTAGGTTATAATCTGTCCTACAGATTAGGCGGAAATGTAGTTGAGCAGCGACTCCCGGGTTTAATGTATGCGGACGATATTGTACTGTTAGCAGATAGCCAGGAAGATTTACAAACTTTGGTTAATTGCTGTGGAGACGAAGGAGACGCTCTAGGATTCAGGATTTAGCGCAACTAAATCAGGTGTGATGATTTTTAATGATACAACTGACCAGGTGTTTACAATACAAGGCCACGAAATACCCAAAGTGGCCGAATACAAATACCTCGGGATGTGGCTAAACGAAGGGCAGATATACACGGAAAAGCACGAACAGGCTCTTAAGGCAAAAGGACGAAGAGACGCTGGGATAATGAAACATAGGGCATTATGGGGGTGCAACAAATATGAAGTACTAAGAGGTATTTGGAAAGGAATAATGGTGCCGGGACTTACTTTCGGCAATGCGGTTCTGTGCATAAGGGCAGAAGTTCAGTCGAGATTAGACGTAAATCAGAGAGCTGTTGGAAGATTAGCACTAGGTGCCCACGGCAAAACCACAAACGAGGCAGTACAAGGGGATATGGGCTGGGCATCGTTCGAAGCACGGGAAGCTAAGAGTAAAATACTATATGAAGAACGCCTGAGGAAATTGGACGATAACAAGTGGGCAGCTAAGGTATTTAAATATTTATACAGAAAGAGCGTTGACTCACAGTGGCGGAAAAGAGCTAGAAAACTAACCAGTAAGTATGCAGGTCATGAGGACGGAGAAAGAAAGAGCATTAAACGACAGGTTAAAAACACGGAAGTTAAAAATTGGATGAATTCAATGGAAAAGAAACATAGTGTATCTATGATAACTCAAGAGGCAGTGCCCTACTTTTTGAAGCTATAGTCGGATACAACTTAAGTCTGCAGTGAAGCTCCGCCCACGTTCAGCCTCCGCGCACAGAATTCCTCCACGACAAAAAAGTAATCCGCTGCTTAAACGTTTCTTGTGACCAAAACAAGAAGCTCATCACAAGAAAAAGAGTATAAGCTCTAGGATTTTGACATGGGGATTGTTTGAGATAGTCAAATATTAAAAAGCTGATTTCGTTTACAGTTGCGGTTGGCCAGCGGAGTAATACAAGACGCCGCGAACCGCGGCCCAGTGTTAGCAACTGCTGTTTTTTTAAGTTGTATCCTACTATAGGTCAGGGTGTCTTAGAACGCGCAGCTACAAAAAGAAATTTAACGAAGAAGATGACACATGTGCCGTGTGCACCGGTCTCATAATCAAATGTGATGGTATCCATCCGGATGTCGATGCAGGCGCAGTCACTCTTCCTGAGGCCCTAGGGTTTAAAGATTACAATGGTCATGTAAATAAATCTGCAGTGGAAGTTAGCAAAAAGCGATTGGAGGATTGGTGGCTGAAAAGCAGAGATGTGGCATAAAGTTAGAATAGTAGGAAATTGTAGGTAAAGATGATGGCGATTCTTAATGAGAATTGCCAACACAGTAAACAAAAAAAAATAATAAAGAAAGAAAAGCTGAGCTATAGGCACTATAGCTGAGCATGGTGGCAATTGCCACCACCCCGTTTCAAAGGGGGCGCTCCTATCCATCCATCCATTCATCCATACATCGGAGCACGGAAGTTCACTAAAAAGCACCGCAATCCAAGCTGGTTGGCAGTCTGGTAACTGTGGAGGGCTTATTTCCCAAGAGTTAGTGCGCAAAAGGGCCCTCGGCAGCGGCGTCAAACATGGAGGAAAAAAAACTGAGGAGGGAGCGTCCGGCGACAACCTTGAAGCCTAGTCTTAACAAGTAAAGATATAGTAAAAAAATATAGAGTGTGTCCCCCCCCCCCCTCCCCGTGATCACACCACGTGATAGCGTGCGGCAAATACTAGCCCCGCTGCGCGCGCGCATGCGCGGATTAGCGCGGCAGGCAGACTGTAGATCAACCTCCCTGCTGTAGACGCCCGCGCCCCCGCGCCGCGGGTCGCGCATACGCGCGCACCAAAACATACCAGAATCAAAACATAAAAGACTGACTGGGAGAGCGAAATACTGAGGGAGGAAACGGCTTCATAAACACTCGGCTTGCGAACGCTGACCGCGTGACGTCCTGCTCACTCAGTTTTTTTTTCTCCTTGGCGTCAGAGGAGGATGGCTTGCAGAGGCTGAGCGCGTGACGTCACGCTCCCTCTTAATTTTTTTTTTCCCTCCATGGCATAAAGTCATAGAGCTATTTGCATCATGTAGCTGGTCCCTTATTCTCAGCAGTTTCGATTTCGGCGTCGCATCCATATGGCTTCGCGCGCGTCGTGCATCGCCGCGGTCTTGCTCAGCATGGCTCCGCCGGCGAGGCGAGGAAGCTACGATACAAAATTAAGTTGCATGCCGTTGAATATATGGGCCGGAGAATCTGGAACCAGGCATCAGGGAGACAGTTCGACGCGGGCCAAAAAATGATCCCGGACTGGCGCAAATATAGCGCAAACCTACAAGATCGTTCCGGTCGGCGAAGCCAAAAAAACAAACAAAAAACAAACGAGGTCACAAAGGCGGACTCCAGGGTATTTTTTAACGTTTTGAGTTGATATTAAAATAACATTCTTTTCCCTCTTTCCTGTGCAAAAAACTGTCTTTCAAAATACCGTGACAATATGTGACACGTGACTTTTGTGAACAAAAACCAAAAACAAAAAAAAAACGAGAGGACACACAAGCTCTGCCTTAAGGATATGACGCGATAGGGTTAATGGGTTAATGCCCATACATGCGAAATTGGTCATTATCGACTTTGCATTCATAGGTCGCTGGATCCTCATGCCGCTGTGCAGGGCCCTGAAGTGATTTCGATGGGCATATTCTAGTGCAACATATCTGTAGAGGTGGTGTTTGCGAGCATTCAGTCAAGTTTGAAAACTGCGTGGACCCTATAATTTAGAAATAATTTTTGAAACCGCTGCTCGCAATAGCTCGCAACCGATTAGGCCGACACCTCACCACGCTCGTCCCCCCACTCCAATGACGTCAGTGGGCGGGCTGGGCGAGCCTTCATGCTGGCCGGCATATCACTCTGCCTTTACTTCTGGCACACACTGCATGCATACATGTGCCCAGCACTTATAACATTTCATGGCTGTATATGCACTGCTAAAATGAATCGGCGCGTGGTTGTGCCTCTACAAAAACTAACGTACGCCGAGAATATTTAGGAAACAATGCAGTATCAATTACCACGACAATTAAAATAAGTGCTAAACACAGAACAGACTCAGAACAAGGGAAGTTTGTAGGTCGCTTAGTTACCATTCACCGATGACATTGCGAGAGCAGTATTATAGGGTCTTAAAACTGAATTTCACTGCTTCTAATCTCCCGCCATTTCGTGCGGTTTGCTGCATGCTCGTCCGATGATGCTTCCACGCGCACGGATGGAAAATGACGGCCACGCTTTCAGACTACAGCGTGAGAGACTGGCAGTTTGTGGCTCAGTGGTTACTGCGCTCGGCTGCTGGCCCGAAAAACGCGGGTTCGATCCCGGCCGCGGAGGCTGAATTTCGATGGAGGCGAAATTCTAGAGGCCCGTGTACTGTGCGATGTCAGTGCACGTTAAAGAACCCCAGGTGGTCGAAATTTCCGGTGCCTTTCACTACGGCGTCCCTCATAGCCTGAGTCGCTTTGGGACGTTAAACCCCAAATAAATTAAATCAGAGCGGCGGCCGTTCACTTCGCCAAGGTCAGCGCGCACGTTCCCGTTTGCTCGAAACACCGTTGCGAGCGCTGCAATTTGGTAACGCACGAGCGTAGTCACGTGTCATTTTTTCATATTTCGCGGGCTTTCTTTAGGTGCCAGAAAAAAAGGACCCCGTAGGAGATACGATGCTGCAATAAACTGGATCCGTTATTTATAAACCTGCTCTACAACCTAACGTAACGGTCTTGGCACTAAAATAAATATTTGAAAATTTGCATAATTCATCTTAGTTAATTAACTAATTAAACGCAATTAAAAATATTCTGAGGAGTGCCACATGATGGCGAACAATGTATCGTTGGTTTCAGCGGGCTGCGGTTTACCTTGGTTCAAGTTACGTGAAACACCCTGTATTTTCAATGTAATAAATACCACGTATAAAAAAGCTGTGGCGATGGTGTAGTGGTTTGAAGCAGCGGCCAGCGTAACTAATTTTTTAGCGCCGCCGCGGGTTCAGATCCCGCTTCCCCAGCTGTGAAGTTTTTCATTTCTTTAGTGTCTTCCCCAGGTGCGATGCCGGCTTTCCGCTGCAGTGAGGCTCTTATGCTGTCGCTTGAAATAAAACGTTATTCAGGCCACTTCAAAATCAAACGGGTCGCTAAAATGCAGCATTTGGGCTGAATAATGGTAATCACACACATAACTCTCGAGTCAGGAGTGAACGATCCCTGTGGTTGCCATTTTAGTGCCCTAGCGCTTCCACTCCGCCGAAAAGCGGTTGTCTGTCTGCCCGAAGCCTGCTTTTAGCACGTGGGCCACCTATAGTCACGTGACGTTGTGACGTCATCCCAAGCTGCCCACCGGATTGTGAGCAAACTGCCCACCGTGGCAGTTCAATGAATGATTAGTCATAAAAAATCAGGGCTAATGGTGCTAGCGCACGATAACTCGAGGTTAACCCCAAGCTAAACCGCCCGTGATTTTTTTGCTTGCAAGTCTACGTGTTACCCAAACGCTGAGTGCCAATTCCCTACTATGCCTGCAAGAAACTTGGTTCATAAATTTAGGCGCGCGATTATGTGGTCACACGTCTCACCTCGGACAGATATGAACCAATAGATGTTCCCGTTATTTGGATAGCAGTACAGCCTTTTGTTTTTTAACCATCGTACGATGCAAGGCGGAGCGAGCGATGATTCAGAGCAAGGTGGCTAAGCTTCTGCTTTATTTCCATGGTAAGACTACAGTGGTTAGCTTGGCCCACCGCATTGCGTAACGCAGTTCCAGCGAAAATACAAAATAGAGCAAAGATACGACTGTACTGAACTGCTCACAGTGTGAATGAAAAAATTCCCCACCAGCGATGCCAGCAGGCTTTGATTTCACATTGGAATTTCGTGAATGCATTTTTTTTTTGCCTTGCAGCCAGTTCTATGAAACCTCACTGAGCTGAAATCGGACTTCGTTCCAGGAAACAGGGCTTAGAAGTTGCAGTACCACGGTTCCCGATGGACCGTCGGCCACCTGCACGGCCCGGCCTGTGCCCCCTTGTTAGCGCGGGTCGTGGCGCGGGTGGTTCACCTAATACTTTACACACTTTTAAAAAATAGGCTTTTGGAGTTAGAAGAGCGCTTTTTTCGGCATAGCATTGTCAGGGGGGGGGGGGGGGGGGGGTACATAGCGGCTACGGAAAAGGCTTGCGGCACTTTCGTGTTCGCCTCGTGTACCTCCTGAATGCAGAAACCACGACTTCCCTGGGAACCTTAGCCCTAAGAGCAAACGGGAATTCATAACGGGCTGCACATATAAGAAACGTTAGCCCGGAGTATGGTTCGGGCCCCCACCCTCGCCCTAAGACCGTGCCTCTTGCCCGCACTCGGCCTCAATCTTGCCTTCCCTCCCTCACCCTCATCCTCACGAATTTTGATGCGCCGATCCTCCCTTACCTCCCTGAGTGAAGTCCTCATAAGGTGACGGTGAGGACGCCCTCATGAGGATGCCCAGGTCTGGTTGTAAGTCGCGTGCACAGTGCTTAGCAGTGAACGTTTAAAGAGCTGTGAACACATATTCCTCCTTTCGGCAAAAATATCGAGCTCTAAAAAACAAGCTTTCAGGCATTGTCCCGCTTTTAAATTTCAGTTGACAACAAGTTATGCGGTCCGCAAATAGCGTTAGACGATCAATTGACTGAATAAATTTGAACGCGCCGGTAGCTGACCACGGTTTCTTGACACATTCGAGACGATGCGGGCAGTCTGAAGGAGAGGAGAAAATGAGCTGGCTGAACCATACATTTTCCAGTACCGAAGTTTTAGCGCCGTCCGACAGCTCGTTATCCACAGCGAGAGGCGGAGAAGCGTCTTGCAGCTGGGCACCAGCGCGCCGGCCATGGAGGAACTAGAGTTACTGTGTCGAAACGAGAAGGCCCGAAGGTCGACGATGGCGGAATGGTCACGTGACCAAATATGGCGGCGCCTTGCCAAACAGATCGGCGACGGCCGCCGACGTCAATCAACGACACCCGCTGGGCAGTGAGTAGCAGAGGAGTTGGTAATGAGAGGGATTGTTGAGCTGCAGTACAATAGAAAATGATGTGCGCCTCATTGGCACAGGGAGTGGGCCCGTTGGGGCAAGAGGGGTAAGGACGATGATGGTGGAGGCTGTATAGACGCGCTAGAATGATGGTGTTGAATTGGTTGGCCCGGAGGGTGTACTTGTGCTGTGGTAAGGGAAACGTGGGGGTACGTGGGGAGAGTGCTTGTAGGGAGTGTTGGAGTTTGTTGTTGCTTGAGCGTCTTGCTGAAGCGTGCTTTTTCCACCATTACAGTCGAAAAAGATCATATTAGAAATGGCCAAAACAACTGGAAACTAACTGGAACCAATCGGATTTCATTTGGTTCCAAATGTGTTTAGGGCAGTACAACATGGTATTTCTTCACCAAAGGGTAAACTAGGCCATAGTAGGATACAACTTAAAAAAAAAATAACAGCAGTTAGTAATAATAGGTCCGCGGCGTCCTTTATTCCTCCGCTGACCAATCACAACAGTAAACGAAATCAGCTCTGTGGTGTTTGACAATATGAAACAAACCAGAAGCAAGCAGCAAAATTCTTGAGCTTATAATTTCATCCTGTGATTAGCGTCTAGTTTACGTAACAAGAAAATATTTAACAAAGGACTGCATTTTTGTCGCGGAGGAATTCCAAGTATCCACATTTTGAGCACTGTGACGTCATATGTTCTAGCTATAACAATCAATCAATCAATCAATCAATCAATCAATCAATCAATCAATCAATCAATCAATCAATCAATCAATCAATCAATCAATCAATCAATCGTCGATCGATCGATCTTTATTTTCGCATACATTGTACAGCGAAAAAAGGTGACTGGAGAAAAAGCCGCTTCGTTGCGGCTTGACTGAGCTCCAGTCACCCATCACCCATTAGCAGCGACGAACGATGCACTTGCATGCGGAAACAAAAACTGGTTTGGCACATAGTGGTGAGAAAAATAAACATGCTAAATACAGAAGAAACAAACAAAAATGCCCGCATCAGAAATACCATAACTGGAAAACAAACTTAGGATAAGACATTAATACACTATGTAATGATGGTAACAAACGACTTTTGTATGAATAGTTCGGTAATACGTTTATGAGGTAGTTGTGCAATATCAATTTGTAGTGTATCACAGTGATTAAGTATTGTTGGTAACGTGTGTTGAGTCATCATCATGCCGTAATTAGTTCGTGATGCTGGAACCAACCAAGGTGACTGATTACGAAGACAGTAATTACTCAAAGGAGGTTTTAGTTGTGCTAAGTCTAAAAACAAATCTAAGGTGCCTTTAAGGGCCCTTTTATAAGTGGAAAGTAATTTATACATTATATATATATATATATATATATATATATATATATATATATATATATATATATATATATATGTCTTGTGTTTTGATGACCTTATGTGTAATAAAAAGTGGTGCTGTGTGTTCGAAGAATGGCACATTTGCAACAGCGCGTAGGGCTCGTTTCTGAAGAACAAAAATTTTCTGCATGTTCGTTGCAGTGGTGTTGCCCCATATTAAAACAATAACACAAGTGGGAGTGAAAAAGAGCATAATAAATAACACGTTTCACTGCAGTTGGAAGGAAAAGGCGGCATCGGTTTATCATTCCCACAGCCTTGCTTAATTTTGACGAAAGGTAGTTGATGTGATCATTCCTAGACATGCGTTCTGAAAAAAATCACTCCAAGTGATTTGACACATTTTTCTACAGATACTATGTATGGACCTAAAATAACAGTTTTTGGGACACCAATTAATGAGCTGCGGGCACGAAATAGCACGCATTTTGTTTTCGATTGATTTAGAATCAACGAATTGCTTTTACACCAATCTTGCAGTTTGTGACAAAAAGCCGTTGCCTTTGTTTCTAGTTCCGCCATGTCCTTTCCAGAAAAAAACACAGTACAGTCGTTGGCGTAGATAAAAAACCGGCAGTTATTTTCTAATTTTACAATATCATTGATATAGTAAAGAAACAAAATAGGCCCAAGGATACTTCCTTGCGGAACTCCTGATTCTATACATCTGAGGCGCGATCTATGATTATTTATGTCCGTGAATTGGAATCGTCTTTCAGATAAGACTGCATCAGTTGTTGTGCAGTTCCTCTGAAGCCATATCTTTCAAGTTTTTCTAGCAAAATTGAGTGATTCACGCAATCGAACGCCTTACTAAAGTCTAGATATAGCCCCAGAACCAATAGTTTATTCTCAAGATTCTTTAATATCATGTCTTTCTGCGCCAGAAGCGCAATTTCTGTTGTACGGTTCTTTCTAAAGCCGAACTGGCACCTAGTTCATGTTTCTGAGAGAAGTTATCGATGCGTATTTTAATCACCTTCTCTAGGCCCTTAGAGAAAATTGGAAGTATGGAAACTGGCCGGTAATTGGCAAAAGTATTTTTGTCACCATGTTTGTGGATTGCGATTACCCTTGCGATTTTCATATTACTAGGAAAAACACCTATGGAAAGTGCGCAGTTGTAGATGTGGGTTAATATAGGAGCAATTACGTCAAGGACGTATTTAACCGGTCTGATTTCTATATCTATTGCATCGCGACTGTGGCTGTTTTTAAGGAGACGAAAAAGTGAAGTAACTTCAGAGACGCATGTGGGCTGGAAAAAAATAGAATGTGGTGAAGGCAAAATGCACAATGCCGCTTCTGGAGAAGGTTTAGAGCTGCCTATCTCAATGAAGAAGTCATTGAATTTGTTTGAAAGGCTTGTGCCAGTGACTTCTGTACCATTGATCACAATGCAGGTATAGCCGCTCTGTGCCTTTGGTCTATTGAGAGCCTTATTTAGGGTCTTCCACATTATGTCGCTTCTATGATGGCAGCAGGTCTCAAACACTTGTCTGAAGTAGTTTTCTCTAGAATTTTTATGGACTTATTTAATTTGTTCCTAAATGCTTTAAATTTCCGCAATTTCTGTTCATCACGAGAGCGTATGAAAGTTTGATACATCTTATTTTTCACGCGAATGAGTTTTAGGAGGTCTCTGGTAATCCACGGCTTGCGCGATTTTTTATGCGATCGATGTGTCTTTATTGGGAAAGATGTATCATAGTGTTTTTTAAAAATGTTCAAGAAAGCATCATATGATTTATCGGCATTGCTATGGGAAAATATGGCCTGCCAATCTTGATATAAGATGTTCTGTCTAAAAATTTCCATCGTGTGATCGGATATTTCGCGGTACGTGATTTCAGGCTTCGTGCATCTCCGAAATGACAAATGTTTCGAAAATAAAATGATAGGAAGGTGGTCACTGATGTCAGGACTTAGGACGTTAGTTACGATGGTTTCGTCTGATACATTTGTAATAAACATGTCAGTCAAGGAACATGACACGGGCGTAACACGAGTGGGAGTTGTTATACAGTTGCGATAATTATTGCACTCTAAAATCATTAGGAGTTCTCTAGCAGTGCTTGAAGTGTTCAAGATGTCAATATTTAGGTCTCCGCCGATAGTAAGTACGTATCCATTTGTATTTGCAAAATACAGTAAATCCTCCAAGAAATTAAAAAATACTGCCACACTTCCATGAGGGGGTCTGTACAGAACAGTGAGCATATTCTTGCCCTTTCGGAGAGATAACGCTTCGTAATCCGCCTTCATTGTAGTATATTCAGATACGATAATGAAACCGGGAAGTAATGTGTGTATGGCAACCCCGCCCCCTCGGCTGTCTTTTCTGTTCAAGTAGAAATTATTGTAGTCGGGTAGAACTAAACGTTCTGAATCATCACTGTCCCATGTTTCCGTGAACATCAGTACGTCAAACTTAGCGCCGCATGACTCCAACAAAAGCAGTATGTCATCCCATTTTGGCCGGACAGATCTAGCGTTTAGATGAAAGACTTTGAACCATTTGTCTGGGTGATTATTTTGGATTGTTTTCTGGACATCTTCCGGAAGAATCGCCATGATTATCCATGCAGGCTTATACAAAAGCTTATGACGAGGGTTCAGCGACGTCTGCGATAGCGCATATCTTGTCGAGGTCGCTCTCATGTTTGATTGAAACGACAGATGACGTATCGCTGTGACGGGCAAAAATTAAGCCGTTTCTTACCCACACAAATCGCCACCTGTGCTCGCGCTTGCGCGCGATGGCTGTTCCCAGAAGTTTATTGAGGTAAGGGCATAGGTCTTCATTTATATATATGGGTTGCTCTGTTTGAGAGTCAGAATATTCCTCCTCTGAAGTCTTGTTGCGCAAGCCCAGGGTAGCATTTGTGACCCTTTCCTTTTTTGCTTTTTCCAGGACTTTGTCACGCTTGTCGCGCCTTTGGAACTGCACAACAATGTTTGTGCTGTTTTTGTCCTTCGTTGGTACCCTGTGGCATGCATCAATGTCCGCGCGGGTAATTGGCTCCCCAATCGCAATACCAATTTTTTTCCAAAATTTCAGGAATGCTTTCGTTTGGTTCCTGCAGCACAACTTTAATTTCTAGATTCCTGTTCCGTGTGTATTGCTCAGATTTCACTAAGCTTGTTCGGGAATCATTTAATTCATTTCTGCGACCTGCAATTTCTGCCTCAGCATTTCATTATCCTTCTTCATTGTGCTGTTGTCGGTTAAAGCTGTTGCCAGAAGTTTATTTGCTTCGTCAAGTCCCTTACCACAGAATTCCAGGCTTGCCTTGATTTCCTCAAGTTCAGTGCGCAAGGTACACTCGTCTAAGCGGAAGTTCCTCTCCATTGTTTCTCTTTGGGGTTTCAACTCTGCTTTCAGTTCATCTCTCAATTCGTTAAAAAGCTTGACAATTTCTTTCGTCATTTTATACTGGGTGAACAAAAACCACTCAGCGAAAAAAAAAATCACTCAAGCTTTGGCAGCAGTGACGGGGAAAACAACAGCAATGCGCAATAAAGAAATGTTCTAACCTGCGATATGTAGAAGATTTGGTTAGCTGCCGTTCACACCGCCGTCACCACTGCCAAGCGTTGCCTCCGGGACGCGCTGCGGCTTTATAGCCACAGTGGTAGACACGTGACGTGGCCGCTCCCTCTGGTGTAGGCTTGTCCTTGGCGAACAGCAGAGCCCTCTCGTGTGTCGATGAAGTAGTCGTCTGCAGTGGTCGTTGGTCTGGCGCAGCCGGACGATGTAGCAGGTGCACAAGAAGCAAGAAGCCGGCCAACTTGCAATCGCTAGCACTTCCTCGTAGATTAAACGGTATTCCACCTCGCACGATGATCTGCGATATGTAGAAGATTTGGTTAGCTGCCGTTCACACCGCCGTCACCACCTAAAAACGTTGGTCACCACTGCCAAGCGTTGCCTCCGGGACGCGCTGCGGCTTTATAGCTACAGTGGTAGACACGTGACGTGGCCGCTCCCTCTGGTGTAGGCTTGTCCTTGGCGAACAGCAGAGCCCTCTCGTGTGTCGATGAAGTAGTCGTCTGCAGTGGTCGTTGGTCTGGCGCAGCCGGACGATGTAGCAGGTGCACAAGAAGCAAGAAGCCGGCCAACTTGCAATCGCTAGCACTTCCTCGTAGATTAAACGGTATTCCACCTCGCACGATGATCTGCGATATGTAGAAGATTTGGTTAGCTGCCGTTCACACCGCCGTCACCACTGCCAAGCGATTGAGGCTTACAAAATATCAGATAAAGATACATGTGTCAGTGCGCCATCAGTGCTTTTATCAGACAAAGAAATGATGTTCCTTTCCGCAGCTTTTGGCCCCGGCTGTGTCTCCAAAATGAATGGTAGAGTGTAGGCCTGGCTGGTCGTCTGCTAGCCCTGGCATCGCCAGCAAGCTGCAGCCAGCTGTGTGTCGCCCACTCAAATGGCCGCTAACATTCCGAACCGCGTGAAAATTTTCTGACAGCACATCGCAGCGAAGTGTTATCATGAGCCGGCCTCGACGCGTACGTCGCAGCAGCTGGCGCGAAACGCACGCGCATTATATGATACATGCTCGTGTTTGCTTTTTAGTTAACATAACTGGTGTCGAGTATTGTTAAACTTTAATGGTCTAAAGGTAAGACGACGGGCCCATCGAGAGGTGCGAAGTGCCGGCAAGGGCTACCGTCCCCCTCCCTCCGTCGCCGCCTTCTCGGGTGGGGACCCTAGTGACGCTCCGTACCAGTCGGGCCCGAATGGAGCACCGTTCTCGACGACAAGTGGAAAAACTTGTCTCTTCGCTGTTTATAGCAACACGCAAGCCGTCGTCTGCTCCCATGGCGCCTACATGATCTCCACCATCTGCGCGACTTCGGCAGTGACCACCGCGGAGGTGCACAGTTTTCCTGAACTTACCCTATTACTTAGACTGTTGCAATGCTAAACGCGCACCGTAAAATGCTTCTGTCGGTTAAACCGATCGCTTGTTCGCGCGGGAATTTCACGCAGAGATGGCATATACGACAGTCTTGATTTTTAATACTAAGTTTGGATGCGATGTAATTACCTGATTTGATCAGAACTAATTATAAATCCGTGTCGTCTGCAGCACTGGCGACCCCCAATAACAAGCAGCTTTCGCATAGTGCGCGTTTAACGTTGCAACAGTCTGCAGACTTACACGGCATCTGCACTTTTTTAGAACGAATGGCGTCTTGCACAGGGTGCCATGTTGCACCACTAAAACAAACGGCGAAGCGCAGCACCAAGCGAACCAGTTCATGTAATGCAGACGACTCGAACGTGCCTTAATTTTTCACGCCACATCGCCGTCATGCGGTGAAGCCAACCTAAATCCTAGCGGCGGCCCTCGTCTGACAAGCTTCGCTGCCAAAGACTTCGTGGAAACCAAGTGTACCTTAATTTTAATGAGCAATTATTCTATTTAGAGTGCACTGGCAACAGGGTTTTGGACATCTTGTGATAGGCAGTGGTAAGTGGTATAGTTACAAAGCACCATCCGCTTCGGCTTCGATGCGAAGCAGGTTAGGCCTAGCAACATCTAGAGACCGGTGCGCTGCCAGCACGCCGGCGGGCGGCATGCCGCTGCAAGAAGTGCGTACTTGCTTCCCTTTCTCTCTATCTGTATATATATATATATATATACGAGGTCTGTTAGAAAAGTATCCGACCTTCGGCCGAAGAAACCAAACTGGCATAACTGGAGTGTTAGAAACCTAATAACCTTCAAAGTAGTCTCCTTGGGGCTCCATATACATCTCCAAGCGGTGCTGCCATTGTTGGAAGTATTCCGAAAAGGCCCTTTTCGGAATGGAATTTAGCTCTGCTGTCGTTGCAGCCATAATGTCCTTTGTTTTCTGAAATCGCGCTCCTTTCAATGACTTGTTGATTTTAGGAAACAGCCAGAAGCCGTAGGGGGACATATCAGGAGAGTAAGGAGCCTGTTGAACTACAGGAGTCTGGTTTTTCGGCAGAAAAGTCTGAATCAAATGCGAGGAATGTGCAGGAGCAATGCCGCGAGGGATGCGCCAATTTCTTGTTGACCTCAATTCCGGTCTCTTGCCCCGCACAGCACCACGTAGGCGATGGAGGACATCCCTGTAGTACTGTTTAGTCATTCTTTGACCCTGTGGGGTGCGTACTCGTGGTGTGCCACACAGAGGGAGTCAAAAAAGCAGTCAGCATCACTTTGACATTGCTGCGCACTTGGCGGGCCTTCTTTGGTCTTGGTGACGTGGAATGCGTCCTCTGTGACGACTGGGATTTGGTTTCCGGGTCGTACCCGTACACCCAAGACTCGTCACTAGTGATTACGGCGTCGGTGAAGTCAAGGTAACTGTTTGTGGAATCCAGCATCTCCTGTGAGACTTCAACACGCAGCTGCTTTTTCTCCATCGTCAGCAGCTTCGGCACGAATTTCGCCGCAACTCTCTCCATGGCCAAATCTTCGGTGATAATGGAATGTGAAGAAAAATTGCTGATGTCCACCTCCTCACCTCCTCCGCAATTTCTCGGATAGTCACACAACAGTCCCGCATCACCACAGCGTTCACTTCGGCAATTACCTGGTCATTTCGGCATGTTGATGGCCGACCGGAGCGTGGCTCTCCCTCCACGGATGTGCGGCCGTCTTTAAACCAGTTGCACCACTACTTAATCTGTGTGCTGCTCATAGCATCATCACCGAAACCCGTCTGAACATTTCGAATGATTTCCACTTGGCTATCGCCAAGTTTCTGGCAAAATTTGATGTAGTAGCGCTGCTCCTCTCGCTCCGCCATTTTCCTTGCAACAAAAAACCGACGAGAGCACTGCGCACTGCCTCACTCAAACGCTGCTTCCCAGCGACTGACGCTATCGGCAGGGGGGAAAAAATTCGTGCATGTGCACGAGGGTTCAAGGTCGGCTGCTGTAAGCGCGCTTGTTTCATATCCATCAGGTGTTCGCAAAAAAAAATAAAGTCGGATACTTTTCTAACAGACCTCGTATATATCAAAAATTATTTCTTGGCAGCTGATTGATTAATATGAGATAAAGTCACCAGAAATTGAAAAACATAACAAGATTTAATTCGCGACGTTCCAGCTGGAGGACCAGCCTTTTTAGAGTGTATTACAGTATATATAATAAGGGAGTAATGACTCACTGGCATCCACCCGAGCGCAGCCATACGGCTACAAAGGAAAGCTATGCAGCTTTCTCAGAAACTTCGTAGTTAAAGAACAATTCGTCCTGGTCCGGGGTTCGAACCTTTGTAGCCGTATGGCTGCGCTCGGGTGGATGCCAATGAGTAATTACTCCCTTATTACAAATCTACTCCACCTTGGGGGATTCCCCTAAACATTCGACCATTACAGTATGTATATATATATATATGGGCGTGTTCAGATAAGAATGGTAATCGAGGTCCCATGACCATTTTTTGTTTTCATATGAAATTTTTATATATGATGGGCAAATGTGTCCACACTAAGGAATGACCTTAGTTTTGCAAGAAGCTTCGTAGTTTTCTCGGAAAAAAATCGCACGTCACAAGAGGTGGAGAATGTCGTTTTTGGCACTTCGCAAAGTTGCAAGTTTGAAGCCTCATTCCATGCACAAAAATTTTTTTCCGCGCGTCAGCATTTTTTCAGAATCTCTTTACAACTTGTACAATCCCCGAAACTAAAAATTGTTTTCTTGCCCTTTTAAACCTTCGGAGTAAAAAAATTTCAAACTTCGCTTCTGGAGCTATGCGGTGCAAAACAGGCACTTTTCAGGGCAGCCTTAGGGCAAGATGCCTAAAGATCTTCCCACTGAATATTTTTCTCAGTATTTTTCAGCTGTTTTTACTCACCTCAGGCAAGTTCTGTTGCTCTAGACTTGTCAGATAGTTTTCAGTACGGTCTCAAAATTGGCCGATGTTCAAAAACGCCAAAAAAGTGACAACTTTGACTTGGGTTTAAAAAAAATCATCATAGAATTTTGTTAAAATTGTCCTGAATAATCCTCAATACATGATAATTTTAAGGCACTAGAAAAGTGTTGCATTATATTGTTTTAAAATACAAAAATAAACACAAAACTGAGTTCATGTTTTTGTTATATAGAATTGCTTATTACTGCCTCTTAGAAATAGCAGCTGTCAGAAATTTGATTTAGCACTCATTGAACGTGGTTACATTTTATTTACCCCAATATCCGAACCATTCTCAATGCTTATAGAGCTTCTATTCGCTTGTTTTAGCGCCGCTCTTAATGCGTGAAAATGGGAATAAATTCGCTATTTTGCCTGATGTCATAAGAACTGGCTGGTGGCGGTCAATCGTTGTTTGTATTCTCTAATTTATTCGTCCTACGGTCTATTGGTATATATAATCGATTCATGAAAGATATTATATCATTTCTCGGTTCATAGAAAAATTTTTGTATATAAAAGTTCATATTAATGCGTTTCTGAAGTCGGCGTTTTCGAACCTGCGTCTATTTACCTCTGTGGTCAATGGTTCTACAAGGCACCGTTAGGAGGAGACAAAACGTCGTCTCCTGAGGGGAACGATTTATCTGCAAGGTTTTTAACCATGGAGAGTTTTAATCGGGAGGCAATTGAAAAATGGGATGCCGCTTCATGTGCACATTTCAATTCAGAAAATCGTAACAAGAAATAAACGGCGGCAGTTGATTTCGGTTTTGCGCACAGTATATTGTCCAGCACGAAGCACTAACCAGATCACAGCGTCTTCCATTCCGAAGCAGCGGTGGAGGCCACGTAGGATGCACTGCCTTCAGTTGAGTGAACCTACTTCCACAGGTGGAGCGTCTGAACTCCAGGCACTTTCTTTGCCAGTTTCCATTGTTCCTTCTTCACTTCGCGAAAGTCTGCAAGCTCCCTCTGTGGTAGCTCCAGAATGGTGATGTTCTTTAGTGTTTCTTGAATTACGTCTACGAAACCTCCGGATCTGTGTATGTCCTCACTTGCAGGCTTCCGCAAGTTGTGGTTTGATGCTCAATGTTTCACTAGCCCACCAACGCCGTCGCAAGCATTTTTGCAGTGTCCAGAGGCCGAAAACATCAATATCGTCCGTTGACATTTACTGCGCTGCAGCTCATGAAACTGTTATTTATTCCTGAAGTGAGCGGGAGCCCTGTCGCTCAAATATATTATCTTGGTGTAGATTGGCGCGTTTTCTTCGAAATGTGCTTTGACTCTCGACAGAGCCAAGCATGCATGAGCGGAATCATGAGGCATATCGTCGAAATTAACGGCGTAGTTAAGAGTCGATTTTCTTCATATGACAACGCAGGTAAACACGGTTACCTGCTTTTTCTGCCGATGGCACGCTTGTACTGAGTCTGGAAGCACAACTGTTCATTTTTTGGCGAAATCAAAATGTAAAACAATTGCACCTCTCTTGCAGCCATGTGTTTTTTCATGTATTGCTCTTGCTTGCACAGATATAATATAGTTGTAGGGACTGCATTTCATGGCCACTCTTAGAAATTCTCTCATTAACGATGAAGCGGTCAGAGTTTTTTTTAACTAGCTCACCCTATTCCCATGTACCAATCAACACCTCATCCTCGCTGCTCATTTAAAAATTTTCCGAAGTGAAAATGCCATCATGTGGATAGTGGCACATTTCAGAGGAAACATGACGCAGCATCACACCATTGAGCATCAAACCACAACTTGCGGAGGCCTGCAAGTGAGGCCATACACAGAACCGCGGGCTTCGTAGACGTAATTCAAGAAACACTAAAGAACATCACCATTCTGGAGCTGCCACAGAGGGAGCTTGCAGACTTTCGCGAAGTGAAGAAGGAACAATGGAAACTGGCAAAGAAAGTGCCTGGAGTTCAGACGCTCCACCTGAGGAAGTAGGTTCAGTCAACTGAAGGCACTGCATCCTACGTGGCCTCCACCGCTGCTTCGGAATGGAAGACGCTGTGATCTGGTTAGTGCTTCGTGCTGGACAATATACTGTGCGCAAAACCGAAATCAACTGTCGCCGTTTATTTCTTGTTACGATTTTCTGAATTGCAATGTCCACATGAAGCGGCATCCCATTTTTAAATTGCCTCCCGATTAAAACTCCCCATGATTAAAAACCCTGCAGATAAATCGTTCCCCTCAGGAGACGACGTTTTGTCTCCTCTTAACGGTGCTTTGTAGAACCATTGAACACAGAGGTAAATAGACGCAGGTTCGAAAACGCCGACTTCAGAAACACATTAATATGAACTTTTATATACAAAAATTTTTCTATGAACCGAGAAATGATATAATATCTTTCATGAATCGATTATATATACCAATAGACCGTAGGACGAATAAATTAGAGAATACAAACAACGATTGACCGCCACCAGCCAGTTCTTATGGCATCAGGCAAAAGAGCGAATTTATTCCCATTTTCACGCATTAAGAGCGGCGCTAACAAGCGAATAGAAGCTCTATAAGCATTGAGAATGGTTCGGATATTGGGGTAAATAAAATGTAACCACGTTCAATGAGTGCTAAATCAAATTTCTGACAGCTGCTATTTCTAAGAGGCAGTAATAAGCAATTCTATATAACAAAGACATGAACTCAGTTTTGTGTTTATTTTTGTATTTTAAAACAATATAATGCAACACTTTTCTAGTGCCTTAAAATTATCATGTATTGAGGATTATTCAGGACAATTTTAACAAAATTCGATGATGATTTTTTTTAAACCCAAGTCAAAGTTGTCACTTTTTTGGCGTTTTTGAACATCGGCCAATTTTGAGACCGTACTGAAAACTATCTGACAAGTCTAGAGCAACAGAACTTGCCTGAGGTGAGTAAAAACAGCTGAAAAATACTGAGAAAAATATTCAGTGGGAAGATCTTTAGGCATCTTGCCCTAAGGCTGCCCTGAAAAGTGCCTGTTTTGCACCGCATAGCTCCAGAAGCGAAGTTTGCAATTTTTTTACTCAGAAGGTTAAAAAAGCAAGAAAACAATTTTTATTTTCTCGGGTTGTACAAGTTGTAAAGAGGTTTTAAAAAAATGGTGATGGGCGGAAAAAATGTTTTGAGCATGGAATGAGGCTTCAAACTTGCAACTTTGCTAAGTGCCGAAAACAACATTCTCCACCTATTGTGACGTGCGATTTTTTTCCAAGAAAACTACGAAGCTTCTTGCAAAACTAAGGTTCATTCCTTAGTGTGGACACATTTGCCCATCATATATAAAAATTCCATTGAAAACAAAAAATTGTCATGGGACCTCGATTACCGTTCTTATCTGAACACGCCCATATACGTATATACCGGGTGTTTCTTTTTAGAAGGTCCAAAATTTAAAAAAAAAAGGTAAATTGCTTTCGATTTATTTTAGCACTGGGGCTATACTGGAGGCTACGGCGGGCTCCAGGCAAGAGGAAAACTGCTTTAATTAGTTCACTGATTAACTAAATATGTTAATTAACTTTTCTAATTTTTGTTTTAGGGGATATGTTGTATTCGCAGAATTGGAGATCGTCTTCTAAACAGTCCAACCGAGAAAAAACAATTTTAATTAAAAATGTTTTACGCACGTTACGAGGCGCGAAAAAGTCACCCTGGTAGGCATCTTCACACCGTAACGCAGCGGCGGGAGCGCCTCTGACGTAGTTCACTCCGCCCCGCGCTTTGCGTCACGCGTCCCGGACTGGCGGCCTGCGCTATCGCTGCTTATCTCGCTCCGCTCCGCGGCCTCACGGAATGCCGCGTTGGAACAAAAACGCATTGACACAAAGTGCAGGGCTACGTCCCAGGCGCTCACAGACGCTGTGTTACAGTGTGAAGCTGCCTACCAGGGTGACTTTTTCTCGCTTCGTTACGCGCGCAAAAATTTTTTTTCATGAAAATCTTTTTGTGTGTCTGACGAAGGCCAGACCCTGGTCGAAACGTTAGAATAAAGTTGTTGTTTTTCTACCGTGTGTCAACCGAATTACGTTTATGTTCTACCGGATTCATCCGATCTTCACCCCCTTCTTATATATATATATATATATATATATATATATATATATATATATATATATATATATATATATATATATATATATACGAGGTCTGTTAGAAAAGTATCCGACCTTTGGCCGAAAAAAAAAAACTGGCACAACTGGAGCGTTGGAAACCTAATCACCTTCAAAGTAGTCTCTTTGGGACTCCACATACTTCTCCCAGCGGTGCTGCCATTGTTGGAAGTATTCCGAAAAGGCCCTTTTCGGAATGGGGTTTAGCTCAGCTGTCGCTGCAGCCATAATGTCCTCTCTTGTCTGAAATCGCGCTCCTTTCAATGGCCTCTTGATTTTGGAAAACAGCCAGAAGCCGCAGAGGGCCATAGCAGGAGAGCAAGGAGTCTGTTGAACTACATAAGTCTGGTTTTTCGCCAAAAAGTCCGAATCAAGTGCGAGGAATGTGCAGGAGCATTGTCGTGATGAATGCGCCAATTTCCTGTTGACCTCAACTCCGGTCTCTTGCGCCACACAGCACCATGTGTTGTATCGTAGTAATGATAATTAGCAATGAAACAGTACACGTAGCATACGGTCGAGCCGATCTGTATTCTACTACTTCGTCGTATTCTCTAATCCCGTGCGCGCGAGTGCGTGCAGCGCACCTTCCACACTTCATCTTTATCACATTTCCGCCGCACTTTAAAAAAAAAAAAAACAAAATGTCTAGCGGATGTCATAGTCTTTGAACCATGCGGGCCGCTTCTTTTTGCGAGTACTTCGGCGAGGCGTTGCAGGAAGTGAAGCCGCAGTTGCCGCTGTGGATGTACTACACGAGGGTTGAAGAGCGGCTGCCGATTCCGGAGCGGGCGAAACCAGGTGCGATGAAGGGCCCGAGCAGCTAACTTGAGCGGCTGGCAACAGATGGATTGAAGGCGCGCCCGAAGAAGAACCCTGGACCACGGTTCCGGACTGTGAACTGGGCGGCAGCATTCTGTTGCCGTCGATAGGCGGCGAAATATCAGCGAAAAGGGCCGCTGGAGCTGGGGAGGACAGTTGCTGCTGAACTACTACTTCTGGGCGAACCGCAGAAAACTTGGACGAGTGCCACACTCGCCCATCATCCAGCAGATAAGATGCAGGTCCACGCTGCTCCACAATCTTCCGAGGCTCCGAAAACCGAGCTGACAGTTTGCCTCGCACATTTGGTTTGCGGACACGCACGTAAGTCACGACACTTGGCGCCACTCCGCTGGTCCGCATAAAGCTTGTACTGCGCTTGCTTCTCCTCAAGCCTCTGCCGCAAAAGCTTAAGCGCTTTTGTCGGATCCATTGAGCAGCACTGATCCGGCAGTCCTACGACGTTCAGTCTTGTGCGGGGCAACCGGCCATGAAGTAGGATGGCTGGTGCAATTCCTGTCGTGGCATGGGGCGTACAGCGGTAGACACCGAGGTAGTCCACAATAGCTGTACGTAGGTCGCGTCGCTCGCACAGAGCCAGCTGAATATAGGACTTAAGCACTCGATTGAATCGTTCAACGAGTCCATTAGCTTGGGGATGGTACACTGAATAGTAGCAATGGCGTATCCCCCGTTCGCGGAGGAAAGTTTGCATGGCCATCGATGAAAATTGAGGTCCGTGGTCAGAGACAATCTCTTGAGGGTAACCCTCACGAGCAAAGAGGCCAAGCAGGAATTCTTGAACGGTTTGAGTTGTGATGGCATCAGCGAAGAAAACCTCTGGCCACTTACTGTAATAATCCATTAGAGTAATCGCAAAGCGGCAGCCACTGGGAGCTTGGTCGAAAGGCCCCACGATATCAATGGCAACCTTATCCCAAGGTTTTTCTGGGAAGGCGACCGGTTTCAGAGGAGCAGGCGTATCAGGTGTCATGGAAAGACATTCCAACGATGCACCTTTGATCTTCATTTGTAGGGCTGCAATGGAATCCAGACCCAGCAGCGTTGTGCCTCCCGAACAACGTACAGCAGGATGCAGGCGGTACGTCGTGAAACTTGGCTGTGGCAACAAAACAGCCTTGGACTATAATCCGAGACTTAGAATAGTCCAATAGTTTAACTGCAGTTGGTTTAAGTGGGAAAATTGCAGCGAAGAATCGGTGGTATAGGTCTTCAGAAATAATTGACACAGATGAGCCGGTGTCAATCAGGAAGCGGATGGACTTGCCTTCAATCAGGACCGAGGCGAAAATTCCATTTTTTTGACTTTCAACATTGAGAATAGACGCACTGCTGGAGCCATCCGGCATCGACGATGTGTCAGCAGTATCTGCAACTTGCTGAACTTGAACAGGACGGTCGGACGACTTGCAAAGAGAGTCTAAGTGGCCCATCTTGCCGCACCGACGACACTTGCGGTTGCGGGCTCGGCATGCAGGGTTGTTCGCCAGGTGGGCCGTAGAACCGCAACGGTAGCACATGCGCTGTGGTATTGCAGCAGCAGGTTGTGACGGTTGACTTTGGCACTTGCAGCAATGGAGCTGAGGTGGTGTTTGTCTCGATCAGCGCTCGCATCCCACACGATGTACTGGAGCGTCCTCCTCAGCCAATTCCCTGGCTTCACGGGAAGCTTGCTCGCACTGTCGAGCAAGGAGCACGGCGCGCGACAGAGTCAAGGAGGAGCCTTCCATGAGTAGGCGCTCGCGCAGATGGCAACTCGACGTCTTCTCCACCAGCTGGTCCCTGATCATATCGTCCGCCATGGTCCCAAACCCGCAGTCGACGATGAGGCCGCGAAGGACAGCGACGTACTCATCGGTTGTCTCTCCTGGAGCCTGAACTCGACGGCGAAAGCGATGACGTGCGGCGATTACATTCACGGACGATTTGTAATGCGCCGACAGGATGGATATCGCCGCATCAAATTCGTCAAGGCTCGGCGCCTCGTCACCGGAGTGCGATGCAGCTGCTGTAGGCGCTGGAGTGGACGACGGCGGCGCCAAGGTATAAAAAATGCGCTGACCTTCCAGTCCGATGCAGTTCAGCAGGATGGCCTTCCGCCTGTCCGCGCCCAGAGTAGAGGCACCAGAGACCAGCATGTAATTCCGGAACGCCAGCTCCCATTGCTCCCATGGAAGGGCAGGACGACCAGGAGTCGGCAGGAAGGGCGGTGGTGGCTGAAGCCCAGAAAAGCTCATGACGGATGGTGAGCAGTCCACGTCAAGGTCCTGAATCAAAACAGCATCCTCGTCGCCAAAATATGTTGTATCGTAGTAATGATAATTAGCAATGAAACAGTACACGTAGCATACGGTCGAGCCGATCTGTATTCTACTACTTCGTCGTCTTCTCTAATCCCGTGCGCGCGAGTGCGTGCAGCGCACCTTCCACACTTCACCATGTAGGCGACGGAGGACATCCCTGTAGTACTCTTTGGTCATTGTTTGACCCTGTAGTGTGCGTACTCGTGGTGTGCCACACAGAAGGAGTCAAAGAAAGCAGTCAACATCACTTTGACATTGCTGGGCTTCTTTGGTCTTGGCGACGTGGAATGCTTCCACTACGACGACTGGGATTTGGTTTCCGGGTCGTACCCGTACACCCAAGACTCGTCATCAGTGAATATGGTGTTGATGAAGTTGGGGTCACTGTTTGTGGAATTCAGCATCTCCTGTGAGACTTCAACACGAAGCTGCTTAAGCTGCTTTTGGTCCACCGTGAGCAGCTTCGGCACGAATTTCGCAGCAACTCTCTCCATGGCCAAATCTTCGGTGATAATGAAATGTGCAGAAAAATTGCTGATGTCCACCTCTTCCGCAATTTCTCGGATAGTCACACGACGGTCCCGCATCACCACAGCGTTCACTTCAGCAATGACCTGGTCATTTCGGCATGTTGATGGCCGACCGGAGCGTGGCTCGCTCTCCACCGATGTGCGGCCGTCTTTAAACCAATTGTACCACTTTTTAATTTGTGTGCTGCTCATAGCATCTTCACCGACAGCCGTACTGAATATTCCGAACGGTTTCCACTTGGCTGTCGTCCAGTTTCTGGCAAAATTTGATGCAGTAACGCTGCTCCTGTCACTCCGCCATTTTCCTTGGAATAAAAAACCGACGGGAGCACTGCGCACTGCCTCACTCAAACGCTGCTTCCCAGCGACTGACGCTATCGGCGGGCGGGAAAAAATTCGTGCATGCGCACGAAGGTTCAAGGTCGGCTGATGCAAGCGCGCTTGTTTCATATCCATCAGGTGTTCGAAAAAAAAAAATAAAGTCGGATACTTTTCTAACAGACCTCGTATATATACACACATACATACACACACAACGAAAGGGAAATGAGGGGCTCGTTATACATATGAGAGAAGCCAACAGCCCTAGAAACCATGAAACATAGGGGATTTTTTTAAATCTTTGGTGTTGATCAATAGAGATTATTAGTGAATATTTTATTGCTTAAAGGTAAGTGATTAGAAAAGCAGAAGAAAAACAACCACATGCCGCCGGTGGGAACCGAACCCACGACCTTGGAATTGCGCGTCCGGTGCGCTACGAGCTGAACTACGGCGACGACTGTCAAATCTTTTGCTTTTAGGGGTATTGAAAAGTTTACGTGTGACCTAACCTTGAGAGTGTTCACCAGCGCCACCCTCGTCCATAAGCGGCAGACATAGTACGTCCTGTATTACCACTGGTGTGACGTGGTTCGTCATCGAACGGCGAGGGCGATGCCATTAGCAATATGAATAAGATAGTTAAAGTAGCGGAACAGTTCTACAAACCTATACAATAGCCAATATGATCAGGACATACAGTAAATGAGACTGGCAGTATCAAACAGCAATGGGACATCGCGCCAGTTGCGAAAGAGGAAGTAAAGGAAGCTTTAGGAGCAGTGCAAAGGGGTAAAGCAGCTGGTGAGGATCAGATAACAGCAGAATCGTTGAAGGACGCGGAGGGGAGATCGTGCTAGAAAAATTAGCCGCCCTGTATACGCAACACCTTATGACCTTGAACGAACCAAAAGCTTGGAAGAACGCTAATATCATCATAATCTATAAGAAAGGATACGTCAAGGACTCGAAACATTACAGACCGATTGGCTTACTGTCCGTTGCCGAAGGTATTTACTGAGGTAATCGCTAATAGAGTCAGGACCAGTACAACCATAGAATTCAATCAACCAAATGATCAGGCAAGCTTTCGTAAAGGATACTCGACTATAGACCATATTCGCACTATCAGTCAGGTGATAGAGAAATGTGCAGAATATAACCAACCCCTATATATAGCCCTCATAGATCAAGAGAAGGCATGTGACTCAGTCGAAACCTCAGCAGTCATGCAGGCATTGCGGAATCGGGGTGTAGAACAGCCTTACGTAAAAATACTGAAGATATCTATAACGGCAGCACAGCTACCATAGTTCTCCATAAAGTCAACAATAAAATTCCGATAAGGAAGAGTGTCAGGCAGGGAGACACGATCTCGCCAATTCTATTCACCGCCTGTTTATAAGAGGTTTTCAGAGGCCTGGATTGGGAACAGTTGGGATAATAAGAGTTAATGGAGAATACCTTTGTAATCTGCGATTCGCTGATGACATTGCTTTACTATGTCACTCAGGGGATGCAGTGCAAAGCATGACCAATGAGTTTGACAGGCAAATCAGAACGATGGGTCTAAAAATTAATATGCAGAAAACCAAAGTAATGTTCAACGATCTCGGAAGGGCTCAGCAGTTTACAATTCGTAGCGATATTCTAGGAGTGGTAATTGAATACGTCCACTTAGTGCAGGTAGTGACCGCAGATCCGGATCACAAGAGTGAAATAGTTAGAAGAAAAACTGGAGGGAACAGACGTTCCGCCTTAAGGGTATACAACGCGAGAGCGTAATGGCAGAAGGTCATTCCCTACTTTGCATCCATAGATCACTGGTAGTCCTCATAGCCCTTCTAGCACAGTGGTGCAACAGTTAAGCGATACGCCACTGCCCTGGGATGACAGGTGCTCCCAGCGGTGGTCTTTTTGCTGCCCGGGTTGCTCTTCCCTAGCGACCAATCATTAATTTAATGGCCACCTGCCACGGTGGGACGTTTTCTCGCTACCCGGGGGGCAGGTTGTGATGACGCCGCAAGGTCACGTGACCTAAGGGACCCACCTGCCACCTAGGTTGCTCTCCGGGGACCAGTTATCAGAGCCATGCCCGTGATTTTTCGCTCACAACGCCGGCGAGGACAACGCCGACACCGGATTTTGCGGTGAACAGGGCCTTTAACGCTATCGCGTTAATAGGAATGGGTCGCTCAGATCATGAATGACAGTTTACCAAATATCCCTCAAGAGGAAAGTAAACAGCCGTAACTTACCGGAACTCACCTATGGGGCAGAAACGCGGAGGATAACGAAATGGGTTCACCTTAAGTTATGAAAAACGCAGCGAGCTATGGAAAGGAAAGTGATAGACGTAACGTTAAAAGACAGTAAGTGGGCAGAGTGGATGAGGGAACAAACGCGGGTTAATGTCATCCTAGTCGAAATCAAGAGGAAGAAATGGGATTGGGCAGGGCATGTAATGAGAAAGTAAGATAACCGATAGTCCTTAAGAATAACGAATTGAATTCCATTACAAGGCAAGCGTAGCAGGGGGCGGCATAAAGTTAGGAGGGCGGATGAGGTTGATAAATTTGCAGGGATAGAGTGGCCGCAGCTGGCACAGGACAGGGTTAATTTGAGAGTTTGCCTTGCAGTGGGCGTTGTCAGGCAGATGATGATGAAAAGGTGCAAGCTCCGTGCGCTGGGGAAGACCCATGGAGGGAAAAACCGAAGAGTTATTTCCCCAGCCCTATATTTAACAGAAGAGTGCGGTGGGAGCCTAGTTGGTACGACGTTACTTAAACGTAAAAATTGTGCAACAGACGGGACACAGAAAAGAAGCACACAGGTCAAGCACAGACTAACTGTTTTATTGCGCCAGCGCCACCTTTTTTCTTAAAAAAAAAAAGCAAAGTGCGTGCGCACCAAACACATGCCATCAAATGCACAGTCACCTTCTAAAGACGAGAAAATCGATTTCCTTACTGTAAAAGTCGATGGTAACCTCACCTGCACATTTCTCAGAGCCAAGTTTCGCTATCTGCAAGGCCTCAAGAATTTCGCGTACCTTTCGTTCCTTCGCATCAACAATAATATTTGTTTGGCCTAAAAGCGGCGTTCATGCTTCGTCGTCGTGCCTGCAGTATACTTGCAATGTTTAGGTAGATGCTGTCCGCGTGCTGCAGCTAAGATGCTGGTATGCTCTAGTAATCATTTCTTAATAAAGCGGCCCGTTTGGCCTACATGCGCCTTGCTACAGGTGAGCGGAATCTCAGAGATAACGTTCGCTCTGCAAGGCACAAACTTGTTCCTGTGGTTGGTGCCATACCCAACCTTCCTTTGTCCATCTTTCTTGGTTAATGAGCACAAACGGGACAGCTTGCAGGGCGCAGAACAAAGAAACTCAATACACAATTTTCCGGCAGGCCTTTTAGGCCGTGCGAGACCTCGTGAACATGAGGTATCACCTCGAACTTCGCCTCTCGTATGTGTCCACGGACTTGAGCAGCAAATATATATATATATATATATATATATATATATATATATATATATACAGGGTGTTTCACCTAAGACTTTCTGCAATTTTTAAAAATAAGCTATTTGAATTAGATGCGCGCTTTTTCTGGCATAGCATTGTCAGTGGTTGATGACAAATTTCGCCTACATCGCGCCAAAATGCATGCGGTTTGAGAAGCTTGCAGGCAAAGCAACCTCTCCAGTGAACCTAACTCGTCGAAATAGCCAAAATTTGTTGGGCCACAGCGCCGAGGATATTCGCGTTCTCGAAATTCTAAAAACGGATATGGACATTACTTACGGTGGGCTAGATGCCTCTCAATAATTAAGGAGCCCAACGGTAATAGTTTAAAAGTTAACTATTAAATATTGGTTAACAAGCCTGGTAGTTAGCACGTCTTAGTTGAATTATGATGTACTACACCACTGACAATGCTATGCCAGAAAAAGCGCGCATCTAATTCAAATAGCTTATTTTTAAAAATTGCAGAAAGTCTTAGGTGAAACACCCTGTATATATATATATATATATATATATATATATATATATATATATATATATATATATATATATATATATATATATATATATATATATATATATATATATATATGGCAGGGTTATAACGTAGTTAACGAGTAGACGTGCGGAAGAATGCATGTTTAGCCTCGTTGGCTCATGGTTTCGCTTTGCTGGGTCGCCGGCACGTCCGGCGACGATATTAGACTCAGGTTAAGCTCTGATCGAGGTTAAGCTTATCTGATGTGTTCGCGCCGCAGATGGAAGTTGAAGACGACAATGTGTGTTGCAGTTTAACACGAGGTGTGATCGCCTGTGGCGTTAGCATACTGCTCTCGTGCAGTGGCGAAGCTGTCTGTTCACTCCGCCTCAAGATTCTTGGTTGGGTTTTACCCCGAGAGGTAGTGCCTCCGCACTAAAATCATTACGTCACGCGAACAGGATCTCACAAATGGAGACCTAAATAAGAAGTCTTACATTTCTGCCGGCAACCACTGCAACTTGAAATAGGGGTGCAGGGGTGTTGTTGATAACCGAACGGTGAGCCTGTCTCCCTATTCTGTCACCGAGTGTGCAGAAGCACAACGTATATGTCGTCTCTCTGCCAAACAACCAACGTAGGAAGAAAGACGACTGACCTGGCCGACGTCGTTGGCATGGTTTCCTCCTAATTCTTCCCTTTGTTCAGTGCGCTACCGCCTGAGCGAGCGCCGCCGGCCCAAAGTCTGACTCGCACCAGCCTCAAAATCTGCGGCATGCTTCTTTTTTTTCTTTAGTATCGAGTATCGTTAAAATGCACGATACGCTAAAAATGTATTTTCGATGCTGATACTCCGATACTTTCATTTTTTTCAAGCAATATCCTATGACGATACGAAAAACGTATCGAAATATAGTATCGAAGATGCATGTATACTGCCCATGCCTAGACGGTACTGGGAATGGCAGGCAGAAGGGTGAGCTCTTGTGCCGCGTGAAAAATCGCCGCTAGTTCGAGGGCTGACGGGGAAGATACAGTAACGGCCAGCAGCGGAGGTGATGGGAGGGATTGATGGGGAGAGGGGGGGGGGGGGGAGCAGCAGAGCCATGAATGAGACAGTAATGCTGCGTCAATGTAGCATGTGGCAGATCCCGGTGGGAAGGGATCGTGATGATGAGCGCGGGCTCGGCTTCTACCTTAGTAGAAACCTTTGGGAGAAAGTGGGGCCGCATGGAGGTTGCAGCGAAGTGGTCATTGGGGGCGGTATGCTGGGGAAGGCCAGTAGGTCAGATATGTTGGCTCGTTGCGGTAACTAATGGCCTTGTGCAGAGTCGGACGGGTTGTCGCTTTAACGGTCCATTGGTAAAAAAGCAGGGACCACTATCATTGTTTATTGTGTGTGCACATTCCTTAATAAACTGCATCATTCTGCTGCTGCAATGCGAAACAGTTGATTTCTTTGGAAAGATGTTCCCAGTTAAGTGCTGTATGTAGTGATGAACAGATGAAAGCAAGTGGTGCTTTCGGTAATAGTTTCTGGACTTTGAACTGTAAGCATTAATTTTTCTTTACATATAACATGCAAGTGCATGGGTGTCGATCGTGCACAAAAAAATATTTTACATACCTTGAACCTGAAACACACCAGGGCCATTGTGACAGGAACTACAACTTCGAAGTGCTTGTTCTCATTCACCAGGGTCTCGAATTCTCTTGCGAGGTTAATTTGCTGCGAAGAAACATTGCGCACAATTGTTCGAGGGGAGTTGTCAGATAAGTTTTGAAAATCTTGCGCATGCTGTGTTGGCACAAGAAGCTCAAATGGAGAGCTTCAGTTTATTATACACGCTCTTTCGCTTAAGACTGTCAGCAATTTTTAAAAAGTCTTTTTTTTTTTAATTCGAAGGTCGCTTTTTTTCGGCACAGTGTTGTCAGCGGTGTAATGATCGAATCAAAATGCAGCTAAGACATGCTAACTATCAGGCTGTTAATATTCAACAGTTTACTTTCCAACTAATAATGTTAGGCTCCTCATTTATTGAGAGGTGTGAAGACCATCGTAATGATATCCATATCAGTTTTTAGAATTTCGAAAACACTTTTACCCTAGCCAGCGTGGCTCAATAAATCTGAACCATTTCTCGCGCCATTCGTAAGTTTCTCGCCTGCAGAGAGTGAACAGCGACGTCCATCAAACCACGTCACTTTATGACGCACATGCCATCTGACAATCTCCGCCCCGCCTGCGCTGTGGTGCTCACCGCTCCTCGCTGCTCCAGCCGAGGCGGGCGGGGCAGAGAAGGTCACTTGGCATGTGCGTCATAAAGTGACGTGGTTTGATGGACGTCGCTGTTCGCTCTCCGCAGGCGAGCAACTTTCGAATGGGGTGAGAAATAGGAAAAAAATTGTTGAGCCACAGCGACGAGGGTAATCACGTTTAACTGCAACCAGCGCCTCTTTGTAATAAGTGAAAAGTTAACTATTGGAATTTAGTCAAGCAGTTCACAAGTTACATGATTCGCCTCTTTTCTAGTGTCCGTCAACGCTAGTATTATGCCACAAAATTCGTCTCGTTTTTAATCTGCTTGGTAAAATTAGTGGCGGGCTTCCCTGAAACACTAAGTATATAAAACACGTGGAAGGGATGGCTCAGTTATAGATATACATTTCAAAAAAAAAGGTCCGATGGCTGAAGGAGCTATTTATTTGACCTTTCGGCCGCGGGACCGGCCTTCATCAGATAGAAACGAAGGTACGCGCAGTGTCCTATTTAGAGGATAATGAAATCGGTATCAGATCTTAATGACGGTGCAATCTAAGAACCGCATACATTCAATCCTAGTTGGCGATGTTACAGCGACTCGTTCAGAAGTGAGCAGAAGGAAGGTTAAAAAATATTATAAAAACAAAGGCACGCCGTGATTACAAATTGTATGAAAACCATAAATAAAATCTATGTCGGAAGATTTCGCTCCCAAAAGTGTACACTATTGAGCCAAATACTGAGCATCAAAAAACAGTATGAAGACAAGGAGTCGTAGCGAAAAACCAGCTCAGATTCAAATGATGTGGAACATGCAGTTATTCAGAACGTATCAAACCATCAGCAAAACGGTCAGGCTTCTTGAGACAGTGACCAGTGTCACATCATAATTTGATATGACAAACTTTTCCCTCTAGGGTGTGATAGACTTCCGTATAGGCGTCGTGAAAGCGTATGAAAGCGCATGTTGTGTCTTGTATACAGAGGTCCCATTTTCATTTCTGCAATGAGAATAAGTTTTCTCATCCTCAGCCCGTCTCTGCTTCGGCGACCAACTCCCGATGTCCGAGGGCCAAAGGCCCGACATCTTGCCCGTTCGCTATCCCTTCGGTCCGCTCCCGCAGTGCATGGGCTCAACGCAACAACTGGGTGCCAGCTGTGGGCTCTCCGTAACAACTGGTTGGTAGGATCCACGCAACACCAGCGACCGCTTTGAGAACGAGAGCGTGCCAGCCAGACGTGTATGTCTGCTCACCGGCAAGTTGTCGAGCGCAGTTAAACATTTCACGCTGTTTTGTTACAAATAGAGTGAACCAATTTTCGGCCTAGTAAAATACAAAAGCACTCAGCAAGTTTCACGCAGACTCCATACCAAATAAAGTGCCAGCGGTCAAGGCAGTGGACAGCGATGTAGGTTTTGCAAGCTTGCTCAACCAAGTGACCTCTCACCTCGTTTCCATGGAGGGAATTGGATGCCGGCACATACGGAGATGAACTGATGCATGCGATCGAAGAACGCGCTCAAGCGCAAGACGAGATACTTCGCTCCTCGCGGTTCCTTTGAGAAACGCGATGGGATCAAGGGCGGGCTGCGTTGTTCACCCTACAGAACCCCTCTCCCTTTTCCTTCGCCGCCGCGGTGGCTCAGTGGCTATGGTGCTCGGCTGCTGGCCCGAAAGACGCGGGTTCGATCCCGGCCGCGGCGGCTAGAATTTCGATGGAGGCGAATTTCTAGAGGCCCGTGTACTGTGCGATGTCAGTGCACGTTAAAGAACCCCAGGTGGTCGAAATTTCCGGAGCCCTCCACTACGGCGTCTCTCATAGCCTTAGTCACTTTGGGACGTTAAACCCCATAAACCAACCAACCAACCTTTTCCTTCCGTGCCACGAGGCACAGGCTCCAGGTAGAGACCGCGAAACGTGTGTGAGCAACACCACCTGTAAGGATCTAGGTAGTGTTGGTGAGAGCCAGTGCATGTAATGTTGCGCTTATGTGGCCGACTTTCTTTTCGTTTTACTGCGTCTTCTTCAAGTCCCCCCGCAGTGGGAAGGGAAAATATTAGCTACGATACTGTTGTGTTCCCTTGTTGCTTTTGTGTGTGTGCGCCTCCTCCTAACGACCACTCAATCCTCCTCCTAACGACCACTCAATCCTCCTCCTAACGACCACTCAATCCTCCTCCTAACGACCGCTTGCCCCTCGTCGCACGCTGTCGCCGGATGCCCCCCCACGGTGCGCCCCCGCACCCTCCTCCTGTTCTGAGAAGCCACTCCCTGCCGTGGACGCTTCTCCACTCCCTCCTTTCTTCGGGCGGCCAGTTCGGCTCCTGCCTCGGTCGACGCTGGTCGCACCCTCATCGGCTTTAAATAAACGAAGTCTTAAAGTACCGTGTGCGTCTTTCGCTGCATTCAACACAGCGACCGGACACGACAGTGGCGACGAGAAAGTGGATTCGACCCGCGCTACGCAACGCTATTGACAAGCCATGGCTACGCGAGGGTTTCCCAATCAGATACCAGAATTCAACGGCTCATCGTGGTCATCGTGGGTTGGACGCCTTCAGTTCTACTTTGAAGCTAACAACATCACAGACCCAGCCTTGAAGAGGGCCAACCTGCTGACGCTGTGCGGGGAGCAGACCTACGATACTGTCTGCGCCCTTATTCAGCCAAGCACACCAGCGGCAGTGTCTTACGACGACATCGTAAAAGCGCTGCAAAAGCACTTCGACCCAAGGCCATCCGAGGTCTACAGCCGGGCTCGCTTCCAACGACGAGATCAACTGGGAGGAGAAACTGTGAGCGCCTACGTAGCCGCGCTCAAGAAGCTCGCTGCCGACTGCAATTTTGGAACGCTGTCGACAACAGCTACCGGGCAGGAGGGAGACGCAGCTTCTTCTGCTAACACCACCATGCTTCCCTTGGACGTGATGTTACGCGACAGATTTGTGTGCGGACTGAGTGACGAGTCACTGCAGCAGCGCCTGTTCGCTGAGAAGGACCTCACATTCAGCAAAGCTTACGACATCGCCGTTCGAGCGGAGAGCGCCGGTCACCAGCAGAGAGGGATTCGCCGGAACACCGAGCCGGTACACCAGACAAGCAACCAGGTGCGCAAGCCTTCTGTTGTTGTAAAATCGGTCAAAAAGGCACAACGCTGCTGGCGGTGTGACGACCAACACAACCTCCAGGGATGTCGATTCCAGTCAGCCACGTGTAATTTTTGCCACAAGCGAGGGCATATCGAAAATCGAAAGAGCATGCATTACGAAACGGAGACTTGCCAAGATAAAGTCACCTTCCCAGCCTAATCACAGCGTCAACGCCTCAGAGAATACGCCGCTATCTGATCTCCATGGAACAACATCAGCAACACCATCTGTGTTGTACGACCTGAACACCATGAATCTCGGCACGCGACCGAAGATTTTTACAGAAGTAAGCGTACATCACCAGCTGATTAAGTTCGAGGTGGACTCCGGCGCAGCCTGTACTCTGATCAGTGAGGACACGTTCCGAACTTCATGGCCATCTGACGCACCCGCCCTGCAACAAGACGACACGCACCTGCGAACGTGGTCAGGACAGAATCTGCCACTATTGGGCTCTGCCAACGTGCAGGTTAACTACAACGGCCAGACCCATACGCTACCTCTGCTTGTTGTGAAGGGCACAGGATCAAGCCTTCTAGGGAGAAACTGGTTTTCTCCACTAGGCGTGATGATATGCGGCATACACCAGACGCCGAGCCAGAACAAGGTTGAGCAACTGCAAGAGAAATACGAAAGAGTATTCTCGGAAGAGATTCCAGGAAACGAAGGGCCCCCGGTCACACTGGAGTTGTCGGACAACGCGCAACCCAAATTTCTGAAGGCCAGGCCGGTGCCGTTTGCTCTCCGAGATTCAGTTGAAAAAGAGTTGGACAAACTGGAGCAGCAAGGTGTCATCGAGCCGACGCAGCATTCAGAATGGGCCACACCACTTGTCGTAGTTCGCAAGAAGAACGGAACCATACGCCTCTGCGGAGACTACCGGAGCACCGTCAATCTTGCGACTAAAGCGTCCTCTTACCCGCTACCGACACCTGAAGAAGTATTCAGTGTACTACGTGGCGCAAGAGTCTTCAGCACATTGGACCTCACCCAGGCGTATCAGCAGCTGAAGGTGAGCGAGTCAACTGCTGAATTATTGGCAATTAACACACTGAAAGGCTTGTACAAAGTCAAGCGACTGCCTTTTGGCGTAGCTGCAGCCCCGGCCATATTTCAAAAATTCATGGAGACAGTGCTTCAGGGCATCCCAGGAGTTTGTGTCTACCTTGACGATGTCATCATCAGTGGCACTTCCACTGAAGAGCATGCAGTGCGCCTAGAGCTCGTTCTCGAAAGGCTAGCAAACGCTAATTTGTGCATAAGCAAATCGAAGTGCTGTTTTGCGGTGCCAGAGGTGCAATTTCTGGGACACCGAATTGATGCGGAAGGCATTCACCCTACCGAGGACAAAGTGCGAGCGATCACAGAAGCACGAGCTCCAACAAACAAGCAGGAGCTACAGGCTTTTCTCGGACTCTTGACGTTCTACGACCGGTTCTTGGAACAAAGAGCTACCGTGGCCAACGACTTATACCAACTCCTTCGGAAAGATGTGACATGGACATGGTCGCCACGCCATCAGCAGTCATTCGATGCCCTGAAAGACCTGATTCGAAGATGTACAGTCCTCCGCCACTACGACGAAAGGAAGCCTCTGCTTTTGGCTTGCGACGCATCACCGTACGGAGTCGGCGCGGTTCTATCGCAAACTGACGAGCAAGGAAGGGAAGCTCCCATCGCCTTCGCCTCACGTACGTTGTCGCAAGCAGAACGCAACTACGCGCAACTTGACAAAGAAGGGCTAGCCATCGTCTACGCGGCGACACATTTTCACCAGTACATTGCCGGCCGGAAGGTGACCTTTATAACCGATCACCGACCGCTATTGGGCATTCTGGGACCACAAAGGCCTATGCCACCAACTTTGTCTCCGCGAATGACACGTTGGTGCATCAAACTCTCAGCGTACGACTACGCTCTGGTCTACCGCAATGGGAGTAAACATCAAAACGCCGATGCGCTAAGCCGTCTGCCACTAGACGCAACTGTTGACGAACCATTTCCACCAGGAGACGTTCTGATGTTCGAAGCACTGCCAGAACCTCCGCTTACAGCAGGCACAGTTGCAGCATCTACGCAGAAGTGCGCAGCTCTCCGGCTAGTTTACACGGCTGTTCAACAAGGCAACGTGCATAAACTCAAAGGGGACAACTTCGACGCTTACCGCAGGCGAGCTACAGAGTTGAGCACCCATCGCGGCTGCATCATATTTGGGTCCCGAGTTGTGATGCCGAGAGAACTACGCGCACAAGCTATGTCTCTCATCCACGCCGGACATCGGGGCATCGTTGCAATGAAAAAGTGTGCCAGAAGCTACATGTGGTGGCCTGGCATTGACAACGACATCGAAACAGTGGTGCGAGAATGCAAGCCTTGCCAGAGCAGCCGGAGCGCCCCGCCGAAAGCTCCTGTCCCAGAATGGGAAAAGCCAGACACACCATGGCACACACTGCACATTGATTTTGCAGGACCAATTGAGGGCTGCACTTTCCTTGTGGTCGTAGATGCCTACACAAAGTGGCTTGAGATAAGGCAAATGGGACAGACGACTTCGGCAGCAGTCATTGACAACCTCCGATCACTATTTGCAACGTTCGGCCTGCCGCGCAAGGTAGTGTCGGACAACGGAACACCGTTTGTGTCTGCGGAGATCCTCAAGTTTTATCGCGACAACGGGATCTCATCAGTTACATCGGCCCCCTACCACCCAGCGACAAACGGACAAGCCGAGCGCTACGTAGCCGAGCTAAAACGCGCCCTTGAAAGAGATCAGACAGGCTCGCTGCAGCGCCGCCTTGCGCGCTTTCTCTTCAAGCAGCACACGACGGTTCAGAGCACAACAGGCGAGACCCCCTCGAAAATGATGTTCGAGCGTGAAATGCGAACCCAGCTCACAGCCATCCTCCCCGAGCCAAAGGCAGAGACGTTCCGGGAAGAAAAAGCAATTCCGCGCTGCGGCACGCTTAATGAGGGGCAGCGCGTCCTCGCCCGACAGTTTCTGAAAAAGCCACGCTGGGAGGAAGCTACAATTGTCAGACGCATAGGCCTGCGCTCTTGGCTCGTCAACATACATGGCACAGTAGCACGCCGACATCTCAACCAGCTGCGTAGATTTACGACGCCGTCTGAGAGCTGTCCGCCAGCGGAGAGAACACGTGCACCATTTTCCCACATAGCCTGGCACCTCTTCCCGGAAGAAGAGACTTCGCCCAGGACAGACCCAGGAGACACAGCGAACAACAGCCAGCCTACAAGTGTTTCTCCCCCGAGCGCACAAAGCCAGCGCGCCTCCACGCGTGAGCGCCGACCCCCTGCACGATACCGGGCAACTTTCTAAGGGGGAAGGAAGTGTTGTGTTCCCTTGTTGCTTTTGTGTGTGTGCGCCTCCTCCTAACGACCACTCAATCCTCCTCCTAACGACCGCTTGCCCCTCGTCGCACGCTGTCGCCGGATGCCCCCCCACGGTGCGCCCCCGCACCCTCCTCCTGTTCTGAGAAGCCACTCCCTGCCGTGGACGCTTCTCCACTCCCTCCTTTCTTCGGGCGGCCAGTTCGGCTCCTGCCTCGGTCGACGCTGGTCGCACCCTCATCGGCTTTAAATAAACGAAGTCTTAAAGTACCGTGTGCGTCTTTCGCTGCATTCAACACAGCGACCGGACACGACAGATACTCATGTGCCTCCGCGGTAAAAGGCCACGGCCGTATACAGCGCGCCCTCGCACGCAAGTTCGTCGTGCCTGCGTGTTCGCTGTAACCGAGTTCCGCGCCTGCGGGCGTTCGCTCTGTCTGGGGCTGAGTTCGCACTAAGGGAGCGTTCGTTACCAATAGGGCCCTTATAGAGAGGGCTCGACACATCGGTCTTTTTATGCACCCTTCAGAAGATAAGGGCGAGAAGATGAGGGGCTGGATATACAGTCGCAGCCAGAATAATGAGGGCGGAGCATGCATGAGCGATCAAACTCCGCTCACGCTTGACTAGCACCAATTTCCACCCGCACCCTTGCAATGAGTAGCTCATTTTTCCCTCATGCAATAGTCTTATGGAATGCCTTACCCGAAAACATAGCCGAATGCACAGACAGAAAACAATACCGTAATAAGCTAAAACTTCAGCCATCCTGAATAGGCTGTCCCCTTTGTATTCTTTTGCTACTTAGTTTAGTTGTATTTCTGCGCCTTAGTGTAATTTTGTTTCTCTTGCGCTTGCTTGTTTGCTGTTATTCCACTTAGATGTATTTCTGCATTTTTTACTGTATCTTTTTTTATTGCTTTTGTTTTTGCTTGCCTTCGTTGTATTTTATATCTTTCTCTTCACCTTTTTCCACTTTCAAGAAATGTACAGTCGAGCGCGATTTGAAGGTTATCGTGCGAGCGTCGACCGGGAGCATGAACAGCGCCATGGCCCAGAATTCTCTGCCGAGGCGAGGGCGGTGTCAGGCCAGCTTCCCTCACTCTTTTTGCTGTTCCTTCAGCAGCCGTCACTCCCTGCTGAGCTATCAGTTTCATTTTTTTTTTCTGCGAAGAGGCAGTACGTATTCTTCGGTATTATCTGAAATTGGACACTACAAAGCTGCATCCAGCCTATGTAACGTCGTTGCTACTGAGCCAGGAAGAATGGGTGACCAAGAACCAACACCAAGATACGAGGTAACCAAGTGCACACTTTATCGCAATAAATGGAAGGCATAGAATAGAGAGAAAGGGCGGTGGGTTTGTCGTGGGGGTGGTGGTTGTTGTATGGAACAACGAACGAGGGAGAGAAGAGTGCGAAATCATGATTTTTCCTTTTCCAAAACCGGCCGCCAGGTGCCTGGAGTGCTAGGCTGGTCGACGCTCGCGCGATAACCTTCAAATCGCGCTCGACTGTACATCATGTTAACTCGCCTCCCCCTGATGTAATGCCCTCGTGTCCTTAAGGAGAAAATAAATGAAATGAAATGAAAATTGAGCGTTGCTTGACAGTTATGCAAGTAAGTGCTTCCGGTGAGCTTGCACATTAACGCAGAAAACCTTCCTCTTTCCTTTACGCAACGTGAGAGATGGGTTGAAACGCCGAAACGTGCTCCGTATTATTCTGGCCGTGACTGTACATTATCCATTATCACGGGCAAAAGTGCCCACGACGAGCGAGCGCGCAATAAACCATCGCTAGCGGTGATATGCGTTTTTTTTTTTAAATCTCCGTGATCTATTCCTGCTGGAGGGTCGGTCGATCTGGAAGGTCCCCGGAACGGTGTTACAACCCTTCGGCTCGATATGCGAAATAACGTCCCGTCAGCCAGCAGCAGCGAGCTTCCGGTAGATCCGAAGTGAAATGCAGCTTAATGGCGGGCGCCTTATCAGAATGGCACGGCAGCTTGTCGACTCGTCGTGTGGGCTCCTTCTCGCACCAAGCACAAGGGAGGCAGAGCTGATGCTTCCAGAGCATCCTTTGACGCGCTAAATGAACTCGCCATTTTTGGACCACTAAATGACGCTGGCGTCGCAGCAATGGATTTGAGCCAGCGGCGATGCCTCCTGGAAACTTCTGTCCGCAATAGTATACTTATTTACGAAGCAAACATTCACTTAAATCAAGATAAACCGATGAGTGTAAATAAAAGTGGCGCGTGTCGTTTAGATAGAGTATAATTTTATGGAATGTGGAAGAAAAAGCAACTACTTCGCCGGTGGGATCCAAACCATGCCCTCCGCCGGCGCCGCCCCCAACCATAGTGGCGGAGAAGGTGATCGAACGGAGAGGACACGGCATCAAGGCTTGCTTTCAGTGAGTGTTGTCTTCTTTCGTTTGAGTACCCTTACGGTAGTACTTATCTCCCAGGAACTAATGAAGGCGGCAGAATGAATAACCATTTGAGGCACTGCAGCAGAGGCGTTGTCAAGTCAAATAATGACGCTGACGACAATATTCTCATGAAGGCACAAGCGAAACGCTTTTTTCTAAGTGAGGCAGAAAAATAGGAATTTAATGCATGGCGTGTTTAAAAAAAAAAAAAAAGAAACGTGTCCTCCGAGCTGAACAATCACCACAAAACCTGAAGCAGAATAACTGCGAGATGTACAGGTCTCCCCAATATAAAAGGGAACAAAGCTTGACTCGTTCATTTGATTACTCTGTGATTATGTATCACGAGCACGGTGTATCTCTTTTCAAACTAGTTTTCCTCTTGACGCATAATATACAAAAGTGATTTTCAACTTTAGTTGAGAAATAACAAAAAAAATTCCATTTTTGTGCTAGCTAGTTGTTTCCGTTCATACTGGAAGGGCCTAGCTGTATACCTTACACGCCTCATCACCCGAGCGGTCCTTTTAAATGGCTTGGACAGCATTCGTTAATACCGCAGTGACTTACGCGTCGGATGTGTGCCTGCAGACCGCTGACCCCGTAGCACCGGAAGACGAACCAGAGTTTGAGGGAGCGGAACCGCCTACCGAGTGGAATGGTCCAATGCTGAAACGATACCGTGGAATCCGTGAGAAATCCTGGACGCCAAGAACCGTGCAGTACACGTACCCTGTAATCGGGGACCTTGCCGCCTTCGTTGTCGTGCTTGAGGTAAAGCGGGTTGACTTTGAACGCTTCCTCAATGTCGCTCCTTTTTCTGAACCTGTTGGGGCCGAAATACGGGAAAATGAGCAGTTTATGTGCGAGGAAGAGAGAGAGTGCGAGCGGGACAGCACACTTATTGTGCATCCGAGAGTCATTAAGCGAACTGTACAGCTTCAGAAAAAAAAACCTCTTACCACAGTTTCATTAACAGCGATACGCGAGTATTTATTAATTCTTCTTTGTAACTAGAGAACAAAAAGAGATGGTTTATGGCCGTTTTAACGTCCCAAAGCAACTCAGGCTATGACGGACGCCGTAGTGATAAGGCTCCGGAAATTTCGACCACCTGGGGTTCTTTAACGTGCACTGACATCGCACAGTACACGGGCCTCTAGAGTTTCGCCTCCATCGAAACTCGTCCGCCGCGGCCGGGATCCAACCTGCGCCTTTCGGGTCAGCAGCCGAGCGCCATGACCACTGAGCCGCCATGACCACTGAGCCACCGCGGTGGCTAACAAAAAGAGAGAGCAGTTCTAGACTCTAAAATACGTGCTAAACCCAGAGGTCAAATCGTATATCGCGCCAGGTCTTGCAGCGCAGAAGGAAAATATAAATCAAGCGCCATATTTGCTCGTATGTAACGTGTCTTTTTTTTTTTACCTAAAATAGAAGTGAGAATTGGCGCCCCTCGCGTTAAAATCGAATATTACACGGAAAATAAAACGCACTATGCCGTATTTACTCGCATACTGGTTGATGCTTCGTGCAGGTTGGCCCCCAACTTCGAGAAACGGAAAATAAAAAGAGTTCCGCGTTGGTCGACCAGCGGAAGCTCCGAGCCACAAATACCGATCAACGCTTATCGGAGCAGCGGCCGAACAGTCAGAAACTCCTCTCCGGAGACAGGGCACTTGCGCACCGAGCGTGGATTCAACGCATTGTCCCGAAGGAAATGCGATAGAATATGCGCGACTTGAAAGCACCTTAAAGGCTTTCGTTTGGTTCTCTAAAAGATCGGCAGACTGCCTCAACGTTCGAAGCGCTGCCGATGGCTCACGCTGAGGAACGTTCTTTAGACTTTGTTAAAGGAAGGCCTTGTGTGTGTTGTGACAAATAAAAAAAAAGAACAGTGTGTGTGTGTCTGCGAAGTGATATACAAAGAGGACCCAGGCCGCTGAAGGGACCCTTACGGCGGAGCTTAAGTGTTCCTCGAATTTTTATTCGCGAACCTCTGCTCATTTTTTCGTATACTGCGGCATCTTTCTTTTTATTTCTTCTTTTATTATACTGCTTTTTTTTTCAGTCTTCTTCGAAGGTTCCGCCCGTGGGCGCTGTTCTTTATCCTCTCGCGCAAGATCAGGGTTGTCATTTAACTTCTCCCACGAGCAACAAAGGCCACCTTCGTGTGACATAAGCGGCAAAGCGGTCGTTATCGAGAGATCGAAACAGGAAAGGGCTGGCATGCCGAGTGTGGTGGGACCCTTGGTTGAAGTGAACTCGACGTCACATGCGGCAGATGCTGCGACAGCTGCGACAAGCTATGATTAATATGGAACACTGGACCTCCACCGGTGCCATATACAGCACCCTGTATTAGCGGGCCTCACCCTTATAAAAATCGTCTGTAGACAGTCTATAGACTTCTTATAAACCCTATTGCCTTCCTATAGATATTTCTCTTTGTCTATTCATAGTCTACAGCCTGTCTATGGACAAAATTCTACTAAAAGTGTATGGCCATAAATCTATAGATTGTCCATAGACTGTCTACAGGATTTGTATTGCCCAAAGACTATTCTGTAGGATTTGTTCAGTTAGTCTATAGACATTATAGACAAAAGTCCATGGACAGCCTATAGACTTTGTAAAGAAATTTCTGTAAAGGCTGCAGTTGAAAGTATGGGCAAGTGACAACCTCTGATTTGACGCTTTAGCCTTAAGCCAAAGGGTAAGGTGCGTTTCCTAAGTCGCCGCAAAGAATCACGGGAAAAAATTCTGCTAGCAACTTCCGGTTCCAGCTCTCTCCCCCCTACTCCATTGCTTCATTGCAGTCGCTGTGGCGATGTCGTTTATTCTACAAATTTATTTCCGTTTCTACATCGTTGCTTGTACTGCATCATCGCAAGACCAGCGTGTGATGCGTATATGCGTCATGTGAGCGCCGAAATGGACAATCTCGGAAGGTATAAGCGCTGCTGCTGTTATTATGCCGGTGCAAGCTGGCTGTTCTGCGTTTCGCGTTTAATGGTTCGCGTTTCACAAGTTTAATGGCTAACATTTTTCATTAGATATTCACTTTTCGCCGCCCTGTGAAGTGCCGAAACCTGCAAAGTTAAATAGGCCATAGATGCATTTTCCTCACAGCCAATGGGCTAGCAAATGGTCCATAAATACCACTGCTCGCACAGTGCCTCTCAACACAACGCGTAGCCTAGAAAGCCTCGTTCCATTTTTATTATCTTGGTCTGCCCTGCAGGTCACATTTCGTACGTACGTCACGGAGCAAATATGAGACGATGCGTTGATCTTGCGATGGCGTAGTACAGTAAGCGATGTCGAAGTCCAAATAAATTAATAGAATAAGTGATATCAACACAGCGACCGCACTGAAGTAATGGAGTAGGGAGAGGAAGTTGGAGCAAGTAGCGGTAAAAGAAGAATTCCTCATGATTCTTTACGTTGACTCTGGAAATGCACCTCACCCATTCCTGGCCTCGCTCGATTTCAAGTGTGTCACTTTCTCAACGCACGTGGTGTTAGCGGCATGTTTCTTCTGATTCAGCTAGTGTGAAGGGTGCGAGTTTTTTTTTTTTTGTAGTTATTGTTTTTATTGACTGACAGCCAACGTGCTACCTCTCACACACTGGGGACGCTGCCCCTTCAGCTTTGCCTCTTTCGCTACTCACTGTTAAATGAGCCTGAGATGAGCAGCTGGTAAACTTTTTCTTACCACATCGCTGAGCAGTCCACGTTGACGAGGAGCCATTTGTGAGGGTTCATGCTGAACGACGACACGTGCTGAAATGGGATAGAAAGAAGGCTCATACGCAACGTGGTAGCTCAAGCAAGCCGCATAATTCGTACGGCCGAAATTCAGTGAAAGTAACCTCGATTCCCTTCATGTAGTGCCTGAACTCCGGGCATATGAAAGCGGACCCGGCATACGCCGCGTCAACGTGAAGCCACAGGCTTTCCGCTTCGCCTGCGGAAGAGGAAATAGCAATTAGGCACCAGTTCTGAGCGATTATTTGCAAAGGCTGCGCGTGCTTTCTGCTGCCTCATTCGAGAGTTGAAAGCATTCTGCTTTGTTACGCCTATTTCCCTGCGTTGTCAAGGAGGAACGACAGCTTCTGGCAGAGCTTTAACAAAGAAGACAGAGTGCAGGAAACTTGCAGACAGCTCCAATTTCAGCGAGGTTGTCGAACGCGCAGGAGTTGGTCGTCCCCAGGGTGGCAACCATCTGAAAAAGAAAATGAGAGGAGGAAGCTAGGAAAGACAAATAAAAGTGTCCCCTGAAAACGCAGCAGCTGCAGCAAATTAGTAAGCACTCATATAGTTTGGTGGTTGATCAGCCGTGACGCATATCTGGGTGTCCAAACCGCGTCGAAAGATATAAGCCAGAGTCTATTTTATTCGTTAATTCTACTTTCTGGGCCTACTCAGAGATGCGTGAAAAACCTAGGTAAGTTGCCAGCGTTATTCACTGCGCTCACGTGTAAACCGCGTTAATTATGCGCACCGAAAAGTGAGTGTGTATACAAGTACTACACAGAGTTTAAACACACTTCTTCCAGAAACATTTTTTAACAGACAACGGTTGCGGCCAGAGCTCGGTCTTTCTCAGTATATGTAGGGCCCTTCGTTTTAAGGGTTTAGTTTTTTTGAAACGCAGGGGGGGAGGGGGGATAATTTCTAGCTCAAATTCGGTTACATATCGGGTTGTTCAGCAAAAGCTTGCATAATTCGAGTTTTTTTTGGGTCTTTTTCTTTTTTTGCAACTAAAGACGATCTACTATAAGCGCTCATTTTTGTGCTGGATATAAAATGCCATATTTTTGTTCGTTATTTCGAAAATAACATGCAAAGGCAAGTTGCACTGAGAATCAGTTTTCCAAATCGTAATTTCGCAGAGTACATTATCAATCTCGCACACAGCACTTCCGTATTTGTGCAAGACTATCCCTACCGTTGTACGCTGAGAAAACAGCAGTCCGAAAATCACAACGGTTATTTTAAATCCGTAAGATCATTGCAACAAGGCTATATCACCAAGCTGATAGAAATATCAGCTTGGTGAGGCCAGTGTAAGCAAACTCGCTGCCGTGCTCAAAAGAGAGACGGTGTTTACAATTTTTGTTGTGATTAGTGAACTTGGAAGCGTATCTTTCTTGCATCAGTCTGTGGGGTATGCGCGCAAAAAAAAAAAAAGAGAGAAAAAAAGGGAGAAGAAAACGACTTTTCTTCTGCCTTGCGCAGTTTTGTTTTCTTTTTCTCACAGGATACTAAAACATTCAGGAGTTAAGTTAGGATGCGTTGCGAAAGGCTGGAGAAATAGAGACATGTGTACTTGCCGCGAAGTGGCATAAAGCTATTGGGAGCATTGATTTCAGAGATTTTTACTGTGACCGTCAATAAAGACGCGTCTGAGAGGTGGAGAGTTGGCGTACCAGACTCATAGCAGCTAAAGAAACTGCCGGAATTCCTCGGCTTACGGGAGAGAGAATGGGTGACAGGCTGTCTCCTCTACCACAAAAGCCGCGACCGCGGGCGCGTACGCAGGCTGCGCAAGCGGCGACGTTACCGCCATCGGTATGAATCCCATGCGGCGGTCCTCTTGGACGACAGCGCGCAGCGTCGCTCCCCGCACGGCCAGCTGGCTGTCCGTGTTGAGCACGTGGAAGCGCACGCTGGCCAGCAAGGCTGCGCGCTCCACCGACGAGTGGGCCTGCGAACCGATAACCGTGGCTGTACGGAGCACCGAGCGCGGCTACGTGCGCTCGCAGACATGACCGCGGCCAGCTCCTGGTGGGAACAATGCTCAGTTTGCACTTGGCCTGACATGCATATGCTAGTTATGCATGGTGCTCGCCGTGCATAACCTCCTTCCTCTGTGGATAAAAAATCATACACGCACGCCGTAATAATGCCTACCGTTACTGATGCACAAAACTCCTTGCGCTTCTGTTAGTTGTGTGCGCTCAGCGATGGTTTTCTCAGCGATACATTTCCATAGGTCCACGTAAATCATATATATATATATATATATATATATATATATTTGCAGCAAAACTGTCAACAACGTCTGAGTATTCCAGCGAAGCACTCACGCAACGGACGGAGCAAACGGCGTGGTTCTGCGCGTTAATCCTTGCCCCGCTGCGGGGCGTCAATTCCGTGAAAACCGCCAATTCCACTCCCAGGGAAGTTTCCGTTGTAGTGAAACAGAGGGAAACAGAAGGAAATGCCGGGAGGTTGATGAGACGGCAAATATAACGATAGAAATGGAAGGAAGTCGGAGTTTTTCTAGAGAGGTTTTGGGGAATGGAGTCAGGGATCGGTGCGTAAATCACTGCCTCCGTTTCTCTGAGAGCTTTCTAGCGCCGAGTGTATTCCAAGAAAGTTTTCTTGTGAAGATGACGTTTTCCGTAAGCGCCACGCTCTGCACATGCAGTCTCCTATCTTTTTCACGCGGACTTCATTTTCTCGTCTGTAAATATCGGCAGGTTTTCAGGCTGCGCTGTCTCTAAACATTTTCCATATTACGAGGTCTGTTAGAAAAGTATCCGACCTTTGGCCGTTGAAAAAAAATTTGCATAACTGGAGCGTTGCAAACCTAGTCATCTTTAAAGTAGTCTACTTGGGACTCCACACACTTCTCCCAGCGGTGCTGCCATTGTGGGAAGTATTCCGAAAAGGCCCTTTTCGGAATGGAGTTTAGCTCAGCTGTCGTTGCAGCCATAATGTTCTTCCTTGTCTGAAATCGCGCTCCTTTCAATGGCCTTTTGATTTTGGGAACCAGCCAGAAGTCGCAGGGGCCATATCAGGACAGTAAGGAGTCTGTTGAACTACAGGAGTCTGGTTTTTCACCAAAAAATCTGATTCGAGTGCGAGGAATGTGCAGGAGCATTGGCGCGATGGGTGCGCCAATTTCCTGTTGACCTCAGCTCCGGGTTCTTGCGCCGCACAGCATCACGTAGGCAACGGAGGACATCCCTGTAGTACTCTTTGGTCATTGTTTGACCCTGTAGAGTGCGTACTCGTGGTCTGCCACACAGAGGGTGTCAAAGAAAGCAGTCAGCATCACTTTCACATTGCTGCGCAATTGGCGGGCCTTCTTAAGTCTTGGTGACGTGGAATGCTTCCACTCTGACGACTGGGATCTGGTTTCCGGGTCGTACCTGTACACCCAAGACTCGTCACTAGTGATTATGATGTTGATGAAGTCGGGGTCACTGTTTGCGGAATCCAGCATGTCCTGTGAGACTTCAACACGAAGCTGCTTTTGCTCCACCGTGAGCAGCTTCGGCACGAATTTCGCCGCAACTCTCTCCATGGCCAAATCTTCGGTGATAATGGAATGTGTGGAGAAATTGCTCATGTCCACCTCTTCCTCAATTTCTCGGATAGTCACGCGACAGTCCCGCATCACCATAGCGTTCAGTTCGGCAATGACCTGGTCATTTTGGCATGTTGATGGCCGATTGGAGCGTGGCTCGTTCTCCACCGATGTGCGGCCATCTTTAAAACAATTGTAACACTGCTTAAACTGTGTGCTGATCATAGCATCTTCACCGAAAGCCGTCTGAATATTTCGAATGGTTTCCACTCGGCTGTCGCCAAGTTTATGGCAAAATTTGTTGCAGTAGCGCTGCTCCTTTCACTCCGCCATTTTCCTTGCAATAAAAAACCGACGAGAGCACTGCACACCGCCTCACTCAAACGCTGCTTCCCAGCGACTGACGCTATCGGCAGGCGGGAAAAAATTCATGCATGCGCATGAAGGTTCAAGGTCGCCTGATGCAAGCGCGCTTGTCTCATATCCATCAGGTGTTCGCAAAAAAAAAAAAATAAAGTCGGATACTTTTCTAACAGACCTCGTATAAGCGAAAGCTGGACCAGCGTCATCCTGTACACTTCCTTTTGCGAAAGGCCTTGCGTGCTTTCAAGGCCGTAGAAACAGTTTCGTGCATTATTGAAGCGAAAGCTTCACTACGGGACCTCGGGCTTCAATCGCGGACCGTGAAAATTTCACCTTTAAATGACCTTGAGCTTCGAAAGCAAAGGAAAGGCGCATAACTGGCCCCCTGGGACAGTGGGCACCTTAGTCGCGCTTTAAGCTACGAAACCAATGGAGCGGGAGCTTGGAAAGCAAAGGAAAGGCGCGTAACTGCACTCTTGGAATAGTGGACACCTCAGTCGTGCTTTAAGCTACATGGCGGTAGTGACAGATGTGAGCTGCATGCGTTGGCATTGACAACGTTTGTGGAAGAAACGCAGCACTGAAGCCATAGGCCGTCGGCGTTCATTGTGTTTATTGGCGTTGGTGTTGACAACGTTTTACACTGCGATGATTTTAAGGGAAGGAAGTGCGCGTTACTGGCTCCCTGGGTCAGTGGACGCCTGAATCGCGCTAATAGATACGTTGGGTGATGAGAGAGAGATGTGGGCAGCATGTGTTAGCGCTGACAACGTTGTGGTAGACACGTGGTACTGCTGCAATAAGCCGCAGCGTTCATTGGGTGAGCAAACTCTCGCGATCAACCAACTGCCACCTGCCAGGGTGGCAGGGTTGGTGCGCTGCCTATCCAGTGTCGGGAACGCACTCAACGTTACAGATGCCAAGCCGCTTATACTTGCCCGATACGCCATAGCTTTCGCTCTGTGACCAGATTCAGCAGTCATTGAACCGCACCATTTTTATTCTTAGGATTAGTGTTTTGTATTGACACCACGCAAGCCCATTGTAGGCCGGTTTTTCGAATATTCGCTCCCGTATTCGTGTGCGAAAATTTTAGTGTTATACACCCAACTGTATGCGTGCCGATCACTCTGTGCCAAACCCGAGGGCTTACCATATGCATTCAGTTTTCCATGCATGCATTCTGCACCACCGCTATGCGAATTTTCGGACTCGCGAAAATCAAAATGCAAGCGCACCTGACAAGATGCGTAGACAACTAGCTTGTCCCAGACTTGGCAGGGCGTCAGCGACGGATTCTGTTGCAGCAGGTGCGTGGTGAGCTTGGTCTTGGCAGCGAGCACCGCAGTCAGAGTGCACTCGCTGGCAGTGCTCTGGGGATCAAGGAGAGCCAGCTTGGCGTGCGCAGCTGTCCTCGGCAAGCAGAGCATCTCCGCAATTGACATGCAAAATCCGCGTAGCTGAAATACACGCTCCGGTGTCGACGAGGAGCTTCACGACGCGTTTGACATGCCTAACGAGCTTTTCCGGCGCTACTTAAAGAAGCTCGGTAAAGAAGCTGTGCGGCGCATGGCCCCTGTGACACGGCCTGATTGGATGCGGTGGCATCACGTCCAAACAGGCCATTCCTTCGATTAATTGTTTGCTTCGCCTTATTTCCTTGCTTTCGTTTTCACGACCAAATGAAAGGTTAAATATACGGCCCCAGGACAGCTAGCAGATGGCTGGGCGAGGCTGAATCGACCATCAACTCACAGCTCGAACGAATGTGTCTGTGGGGTCTGTGGTAATCCCCATAGCAGAATAAATTTCAGTCTGGAGAGTAATTACTCATCTGGATCCACTCAAGCGCAGTCATATATCCGGCTACAAATAGCAGACACAAAGTGTGCTCAAATTCACGCAGTTTAAGAAAAATAAAGTTTTCCTTTGCAACCGTATGACTGTACTGGGGTGGATGTTGACAAGCAATTCCTCCCTTGAAACAGCGGCTTAGTGCATGCAAGGCACAACCATCCCCCGCTATGACTGCCAAGCAAGTTATTTCATACATAGCCGGGACAAGACTTCGGTCAGGCATTGAAAATTTGCGGCACTCTACTACATTGTCGTAAATATACGGCGCTGCAAATTTTTTTGTTCCCAACTGCCACCTCGCCGCTCGAAACAAAAATTTTCTTTTATTGCTCACATCTTAAACTCACACTGGTGTCTGTGGGCGGAGAAATGCATTTATGGCCGGAGAAAGCAACGTTACAGCAACTATGAACACTGCGTTTCGCCCAGGTCGCGCGCTCCGTGTACAGTCAAGACAGTCTTTTCACACACTGCTTCTGCACACCGGGTGCGAGTTAAAGATAGCGCGCTTCGGTATTTCGCACCATCCGCCGCTTTTGCGGGTCAATGTTCGCGATACCTGCACGTTGGCAACAGCCTGCAGTGCGAACGAGACCTCGCAGATCATGGCGCGAATGTGTAAGGCATGCAGGTGCATTACTTGTATGACGCCGCCGCCGTTGATGCCAGGCGTGGAGAACAGGAAGTGTTCCGGCAGTCCGATAGCTTTTCCCAGCCAGTCCATGACCACCATTTCGAGCTCGGTGTTCGCAGGACTCGCAATCTGAAGTGTTACACACACGCTCAATCTGACAATGCTATGTAACAGTACACGTTCTCGCCACATTTCTACGCATCCTCATGCACTCAAGAGTTCTTGACTTCTTTCCTTCTTTTCAGTAGCATGACAGCTGTGTACTGTTACCGTTTGGACAGCATAGCTGACTCAAACGACGCAGGAAAATGACCAGAACATTCTGATCTTTCGCATTCAGTTAGACGTGCGCCAGAAGCAACCAAGTGGTAGTCTTCTATCTATTCGTTGTGAAATAAAGTTCTTAACTGCAGCTGATGCAGCTGTTTCACAGACATCACGTACAAAATCAGACGTTTTTAGCATACCGGAGACGTACTACAGTAGACGTATACCGGTTTACCGGACGCCTCCCGCGCACGCGCAGTGACATGCGTGAGGCCAGGTAGAACTACTGCGCGTGCGCAGGAGGTGTCGGGTAAACTGGTAGACATCGCCGGTAGTACGTCTCCGGTATGCTAAAAACGTTTATTGACTGGACGGTCACGGATTCGCGGTGGTCGAGGGTCACTGATTCGACCTAATCGGGAAATTTGTTGGAGTTATGCGAAGTTGGAGTTAACGAGTGCGTTCGAAACTCAGAACCAGTGGTGCGTACATAATTTATGTACTTGCTTTCGCTTGAAATATCACCTGATAGGGGAATGTACCACCTCGCGTCCGGAAGCAGGCTATACGCAAACTCATGCAGTAGCACTGATCTGCAGTAAAGCCTGTTCGTGGCCGGAATTTGCCTCTGGGCACGGAAAACCGCTCTGTTAGTCTAAGTGCGGCTGCTGGCACAGCTGCAGCATCTGTTTCTGCTGTTCCTTTAAAAACTTGGCGCATATCTACGAGGGTAATCGCCCACATGACTTAGCGAAGAATTTAAATCCCCAACGCTACGGATAGATTGTAAATGGAAAGTAAAAACAACAAAAAAATTATAGCTCGCAAGTTGAAACAAGAATTAGTGAAAGAATACCTCTCCCCAAAAAGGCAAGGGGCAGTTCGGGTCTGTCATCATCAAAACCATGCGGTATTGTGGAAGCCAGAGGCTGTGTCAGCCAGTCAGCTGGTTGAACTCGGCAGCTTTTATATATATATATATATATATATATATATATATATATATATATATATATATATATATATATATATATATATATATATATATATATATATATAGCAAACAAGGGAAGGGGAATGAGGGGCTCGTTATAAATATGATAGAAGCCAACAGCCACAGAAACCAAGGGACACGGGATTTTTAATTAATTTATTTATTTTGTGGTGTTGATCAATTTAGAACATTACTGGATATGTTATCACTTAAAGCTAATTGATTAGAAAAGCAGAAGAAAAACACCACCACAAAAAAAAAAACGTTGGCAGAAGGGCAATAATGCAACCACAAATCAGAACGGTGGTCCTTCATGGCAATTGGCGATGGTCGGTTTTGGGGTCGGGCATGTCTGCCATGTAGTGATCCGATAACGAGTACATATGAAGCATGGATACCTGTCGCAACATGCGACCGAAATAAGAATAGAAAGGATGAGCTAACGGATTACAGGTCAACAGACACTGACAGGATTACATTCATGGGCAATGGCGTATGAGCGATGCTGTTTTCATCGCCGCTTTGACTACCGCGTTGAGGGTGTCACCGCTGAGTCGAACTGTCAAACCCTTCCAATGGACTAACTCAAATAGCACAACTCGTCGACTCCGGCATGTACTACGGTTATTTGCATTAGTCTTCCCTGCGATGTAGGGAAGCGTAATGTGAATTGAAATGTGGAAACTTGGCGACAAGAGAACAGACAGAGAAAGAAGATATACGTCAGTGCCCGCAAAGTAAAACTTCATTTTGTTTTCATGAGGATCCATAGCGCACAATATTCAAGGGACACAACACGAGCGCTAAATCGTTGTTAGTCGCCTATGCCTGTGCCATACGTGATCTTTATAAGGCCTTCGGCGGCAAATAAAGATCGTTCAGTTGAAGTTTAGCGATCCTGTTGTGTCCCTTGAAGTTTGTGCGCTATGAATCCTCATGTTGACTACCCACTAGCCCGAACCGTGACCCTTCTAAGTTCATTTTGTTTTCTTGCCTAACAAAGCCTAGCAAAACAAAGGTCTACCTACCCAAGTGAAGCCAACTATGGCGAATGTTGAACTCAGTATGTCTGCAAGCAGCGATGGCGGGCTTTGTCCAGTCGGAAAATACGCGTGGAAATGCGGAGAGTGCCAGTGCGTCATCTGCAAGCCAAAGAGAAAAGGAGAACAGGGGCCGTATTCTATACGCTGTCCATCTTCCATTGTCCATTTCGCGTCCGTTCGGTCCTCTGTCAGTGTAGTCACTCAGATATACCCGGGGCTCTCGAGCGCCTGTGGCAAGCGACCCTGCCAATGGTTGGTTGGCGACCGGATCTTACCATTGGCTGAAATTCGATGCAGTATGCAGCCAATGGTGAGGTCCGCTCGCCAACTAGCCAATGACCGGGTTGCTTGCCACAGAAGCTTGAGAGCCGCGGGGATATCTGAGTGACTGCACTGAAAGAAGACCGAACGGACGCGAAATGGGCAACGGAAAGTGGACAGCTTATAGAATACGCGGCGCCAAATGTCGCGTCACACATACAAATGCTGTCTTGAGGCACTTGCGAAGAAAGCTTACTGCAACAGTTTGACATTAATGATTACAGAACGAGTCCTAGAGCGACAGCTATTTAGGGGAGGCTGGGCGCTCTCACGAGGATGGACAGATACGTCGCGGTCACTTCTTCCCTGGCAGGCATAAATAGTCTCAGAGCTTTGTGCAAGCCCTCTGCGCTTATTTTTCTCGCCATCTCAGCGCATTTAACAATTTCTGTCTCAACCCCATAACGCTCAGGCAACGAAAATGTCGGGAAGAATTAAGGTGCCAGCATTTCGTCGTCAATAGCCCGTGCATTATATAAATGTAAAATACCGACATGTTTATTCAGGATATGTTATCACTGTGTAATTAATATTCGCCAGTTAGGTTATTTCTGAAGATCCGAAACAAACTAAAATTGCAAGCGCCTTCTATGGTTTCTGAAATAAATCAGTAGGAAATTTTCAAATAGTTCTATCATCCGTAGAATGACGGCCTGTGGGTCAAGTTGGTGCATGACTGAAAATACTGCGGCGCAACGACGACAAAGGGGTGGGAGGCAGTTACAACCGCACATGAAAAAGGGTGTTCAGTAACCAGGTTTAGTATGGATTCCACCTAACGTCCATATTACTACGGACATCCTTGCACTATGACGCATGGGGCAATGACGTACGAGAAAGTAAAAGCACTGAAGGATTACCACATGCGAATCGTCGAGTTACCGAGTTACACGGTTCCTGCGTTGCGGACTTTGGAAGGCGTTGTGACTTGCGAGTTGTGACGGCGTGCATTGGTACTTCGCTGATCAATAAAGGCAAGCTGCGCATCTGCGCCCCTCACCTTCTTATTGCTCAGCGAAATGACGGACGCGAACGGAGAAAGGCAGGCTACGGAATGTAGGACTGCGCTGGGGAGGCTTCTGGCGAGCAACCTTGGCTTACATTGCCGACCAAGGAGTACAGGAGGGTGATAAAGGAGATCTGGGGCGTACTTGCTCGAGTCATTTGACACATTTTCCTGCACTGTTACAGAGGTCGGCTCGGGGCATGGTAAAACTCGATTTCTCGCGATATTTCGTAACCTTAGGTATACCCTTAAACTCTGTTCAAATTTCTTCCTGTCTACAGTTTCACACGTTTCAACCTATATAAATGGGCCTCACGCATTGTATATGGTGCCTTCTGCTCTTTACTAGTAAACGTACCAGTATGTTTGCATATGTTGTATCTCCCACCATGCCTTGTTTTATGCTGTGTTATGGTGCACTATACCGGGTGTTTTTTTTTTTAACTGTTTACAGATCGTTCTCTTTTTAAACCCTGCGAGATATACGTCGGTGCGGTCTGTGCTGGTGGATTGTACAGCAAGGCGGACCTTATGTACATGATAGAGCTCAGTGATTAAACAATTAATTAACTAAAATTTACTAATCAACTTTTTTACTTTTCATTTCAAGGGCCAACATTATATTAAGAAATTGAAGGCTGTCAACATAGAAGCTGAGTCATACCAGTTTTGTTTTTAATTTCCTTCACCAGCAATGCATTTCGAATTATTTAACGTCAAATGCACACTTTCTAGCTCGTAAAGTTGGCTTCTCACAATGCACATTTTTAAAATGGCGTCGCTGGGCGTAGTATTGTCGCGGAAATCCGGTTAACTGCTTCTACAGCATAAAATCGACAAACGACTTCTGTATTTGCTGTATTAAAAATGCGGGCGACACCATAATGTGCATTGCGGGAACCCAACTTTATGAGCCAAAAAATAAAATTCGCATTTTTGGCGTTAAATATTTCTAACTGCATTGCCGATAACAAAAATTTAAAAACTGGACTGAGCTTTTATGTTGACGGCCTTAAATTCTTATTATAATTCTGCTCTAGAATGAACAGTAAAAAAGTTAATTAGTTAATTTCAGTTAATGTTTAGTCACTCACCTCTATCACGTACTACATAATGTCCGCCTTGCTGTACGATCCACCTGCACAGACCGTACCGACGTATCTCTCGGAGGGTTAAAAATAATGATCTGTAAACAGTGAAATAAAAACGCTCGGTATATTAAGTTCTGTTATATGTGCCATGTGACGTCCTACAATGTCGCGTTGCAGTGAAAATGAATTTCTTGAACCCTGTAAAGCTTCCGAGGTAAGTTGGAAGCTTGACAGAGCCAAAAGAAGCTTTCTCACGCTTGGAATTTTCAGCCAAAACTGTACAGTCAGGCCAAAATGCACCACGAAGAGCACCTGTGAACAAAACAAAATATTTTGAACTAGTTTGATTCATGTTTCTGGGTAAAGGGTCTACCGAAGTACATATTCATAGACAGGTTGTAAAGTAGTATCTAGTATCTCGCTGCAAAGTAGAGAAGTATGATATATGCATGTTCGCGTTTCATTCGAGCCTGACTGTACATTCCTTCTTTCAGTAATGTTTTATATTTTGCAACTAAATGTGCGTACAAGTCCCCTCAAAATTTTCCGAACACGAAAGAGACGAAAATTCCAAATCGCTTGGAAGTCTAAGCATGCCATTAGGAACTGAAGGGCGTGGTGTGCACTTCAGTGCGCGACCTGCATGCCGCAATCCTTAATGCCAGGGCCCCGCCGCGGTGGCTCATTGGTTGCGGCGCTCGGCTGCTGGCCCGAAAGACGCGGGTTCGATCCCGGCCGCGACGGCTGAATTTCGATGGAGGCGAAATTCTAGAGGCCCGTGTGCTGTGCGATGTCAGTGCACGTTAAAGAATCCCAGGTGGTCGAAATTTATGGAGCCCTTCACTATGGTGTCCCTCATAGCCCGAGTTTCTTTGGGACGATAAACCCCAATAAACCAAACCAAACGAAACCTTAATGCCAGGATGTGCTGCAACCAATCGAAGAAATTCAGCTCTGTCCTTGACTGCAGTGTTCCGGAAACTTGTGTGGGAGGCTATGCATGCAGCTATACATACCAGCTATACGTACAGCTATAACTCCTCATTTTCACCTGAACCTTAACCTTAATACGTCCTCGATCAGTGCTCACGCTTCGTACGCGCCGAGACACATTCGTGCGGGCTACATTTTGACACACTGTCCCGTCTGTTAGACACCGTGACGACAACCAGGCCCCAGTATTTACATACGTCTGGGATCGTTACCGACATGAAAAGCGCTTGAGAAATAACTGTGGCCTGCGAGCAAGCTGCTTACCCCGGGAAGGATGACTCTCTCGATGTCTTTGAAGATGTCCTCCCACTTGTCTGGCTCCTGTGGCGCCTCGGGGGGCACCAGCGCGGCCAGGTATCCGGGTGCCACGTCGGGTATCACGGGCCGGTTCCTCAGCCCGTTCCAGTACGACAGCGCGAATTCTAGGAGCTGGCGGCCCGCCTCCAGGAATTGTTCGTCGTCCATACTGCACCGGTAGGTTAGGCGGCGAATGTGCGTCGTACAGGAGCTCCTGCAGCGAAGACTTTGGACGAAGACACAAAAACACAAAGGTATGACCTCCAAAAGAGAACTGAGCCTTTGGTGCTGACATGACCTGTCTTGACGAATATCTGAGGTGGGAAATTTAGCATGTGTGGTGGCAGAAAAAAAAATTGATAGTCCACAGGTTAAGCCGAAACAAGTAAGTTTTCAGCTGTGCTTTGTTCTCGCGATGTACTGTACTAAAGTATTCAAGGTTTCTAAAGAAGATTGCTGTACTAATTTAACAGAAGTCATCAGCGGTATGTTGAAGACATGGAACTCATTGCATTCGGAGTGAATAAGCTCCCCCCCCCCCCCCCTGTAAGGGAAGCATTTTTTTTTTTCAAACAACCCGCACAGCATCCTCATGCTCTCTATGTGAAAGGTCATTTATCGCCAAATTTAAGTGACAGTTATTTTTATGTCACGCTTTCACTTGTGAGCCTTCCACTTTATTATAACATTTCCGCGGAAAGTAACCGCGTATGTAGATTCATATCTACATGCCTCTTTCAACGCGATTCTACTCACGGCAACGGCGCACGCATTTCTGAGCTAATACGAAGGGAGAACTATACTCACGTTAAACTTTCACGCACTCAAGAAAAGCGGCGCACTAGATAGACAATGTGTGCCGGGGGTGTTTATGATATACGATGTTCTATAGAAAAAGTATTATTATACACAGGACAAATTCAGCAGTGCGCGCGGTCACAAGCATGCTCGTTTATCAATCTCGCACACTCTCAAAACCCACTGCCACCCTTCCCTTTTTACCTGGGTCTTTCACGGGGTTCCCTCGACTGGAGTCCCCCAAGCTCGACGCAGTGCGCGCTGCAAGCCCGCTTCCCTCCTCGCAGTGGCCGCGTTGATCGGCCGGAGATCCCGCTGAGGAGCAACAGGTCCGCGTCCCACGCCGAGGGGAGCCGAGTGAGCCGCGGCGGCCGCACCGCTCCCCAAAAGGTTGCGGCGGATGCCGGTGGTCCCTCCGCGCTTCCCTTTTTCCCTTCCGCCGGGAAAGAGTCGCACCAGCGCTTGGCTACACTTGCGCCGGAGCCCCCCCATTGGACCCCCGGGGCCTTCGCGTCATCAAGTGGCGTGACGTTGGCCACTCTGACTTTCCCTTCGCTGTTCTTCGCTGCTTTTGTGTCGCCTGTTGTGAATAAAAGTGGCGACCCGAGCGGAAGGCGGCCAAGGTTTGGGGGGGGGGGGGGGGGGGGGGGAGGTAGTGCCTTGCCTTCGTCTTGCTTTTTCTTTGTCGTGTTATTTTTCTTGCGCTTCCGTTTACCCCACTTTCTTTGCAGAGTGAGCGCCGAGGTACGCACCGACTTATCTTCTGTGCATGAGGTCTTCTTCTGGTCACTCGCGGCTCGGTCCTTGCATGTATGCTTTCTTTTTCGCCACCGTCATCCTGCAGTTATGCGCATAAGGCCATTGTCTCGCTCGGTCTACTCATACGCTAATACGCTGAGCTCTTTGATATTCTCCTCTTTGGACGGTATCTGGTCCACTATATTCGGCCACACAAGCAGGAGAAAGAGCGAGATTTCCGGAGCACATTTTTTTTTTATTTCAGTTCCCTCTTGTTCTTTGAAAGGAGTGGCCGCACAATCACTATGTAGATCTGCATACGGGGTCCCAAACAATGTTTTAATTTCTCGTCCAGTGTGTAATATTTCTACGACTCGTTTTCACGCTTTGTATATGCTGCACCTCACAAGCAAGAGACATTGAGGTTTAGAACATTAAGTGAAGAAAAAGCGAACGCAGTACAAACAACAGGAGGCAAGTAATGAACGCTCATCAAAATCGACAGTTTCACTTGCCGAAAATACTCCTTCAGAGGATTAATTCAGATTCAGTGCTCAAAAGACGCGCGAGCAGAACGCTGAGCTTATGTTACGACCATGACAACGTGGTACTTCAGCCATCCGATCATCTTTCTTTCTGATGGAAAACTACAGTTGGCTATCAGTGCTGGACAGCATTGACGGCCAGCTGCAGTTTTTTCATTAATTACGGATTTCAAGCTAAGCTTTCGCACTGCTGCTTCTGTGTTAAGAATATATCGCTGGCCAGCAAGTTATAACCTGTCAGGAAGTTTCCTCAAATAAACATAACTAAACAAATAAATTACCAGGGAACTTAAGTCTGCTTTGATGCCGGTTGATGCCCACCAGTCGGCGGTACTTAGCAGTGATTCAACCAATCACTAAGGTCAAGGAACAGGATAGGAATAGAATCACCATTTTTTTTCCGGCTCAGGGCGGCTCGAATGTATATGTGGGCTGCTTGCCTCAGTCTAATAGCTTCACTGATTTTTTACTGCGAGGCTACAGGTTCCACATGCCTGCCTCAAACCAGCCTTGTGTCGGGCAAGTTGTAAGCTTCTCGGTACCGCTAACAACACAGTTTTCGTCCTTTTAGATGATCAGACCGTACGCTAAATCTTGGCACCTTCACCGCAGCTTTCCTCATTAGGGTGAACGATGGTGAATAGAAATAATATTTTAGTAAGTACTCGTGCAGTACTCAAACGTGTAAGGGAAAGCAAATGCAAACACAGACAGTATGCCTCAGAACTAAGAAACGTTGCCTGGCGTCATATTAAGGTGGGTTAGCAGCTTGAAAAAGCATAAAAATGACCATTTAAATTAAGCTGGTCTATCCAGTCTTGCTACAGTTGAAATTCATTCCTGCAGAATAAAGAAAAAAAAAGGGGGGGGGGGGGGCAGAGTACTGCCCCATGTGCTGCCGCAGGCAGCACATGGAACTCAGAGGAGCACTCATGGAACTACAGAGGGCGTATAGAGAGTGTAAGCAGGAAAACACCACCCCCAACTGAGGCATATAATGATGAGCTTTAACGTGTTAACTGTGAAATCCGGTTATAACTGCTTCACACAGCCTAAGGTGTGACTGGTTATCCAGCTCTAGAAGTCAGGAGTGCGAATGACGAGTTCCATTTTCAAAGAGCTCTCTAAATGTTCAGTGCATGGTCTGCGTCGCCAGTCTGTTTTGTCAAGTCGACGGTAAACGTAGACGATCGTCCTGCTTGGAAGCAGGATGAAATGTCAAACTTGTTCCTATAACCTCGAAAAGCAGCGAGAAAAGGGCAGGGCACGAAAGGACTAAATACATTGATAAAGTGTTCTTTTACACTTTGCCACACTATTCCCTCGAACATCTTGGCTTAGCCTCGTGTCCTCAGAATGAAGCGCGTCCGCCCGGTCCGCAGCTGCTTTTAGCAGAACCAGCACACTGAACTGGGGGCGGGCGGTCGTCACTTGGTCAGCTCCAAAGGAAGCCTTGAAATTATCCCCCGGTTTGATAAAACTAGCTAAGATGTGTGCTGTGAAATGGCACCAAATGGCGTGTTTTCATTCAAGCCAGAAAAAATAACTGGCTGGGTGATTTGGTTCCCATACTCCATGGCTACAGCGCAACAGGCGGGATACAACAAGGAAGACACAACACAGCGCCGACTCGCAACTGAAATCGTTATTGTCTGCCCAGCCGGTATATTACCCCACTGGCAAGCCAGAAGAGGAAAACGGATGCATACATATCATGCGTAAAAAAAAACAAACAACTAAAATGCCAACGGACAACTGACACGTGCCAACATTCAGCTTCAAGGTAATCTCTTTTTGCCGCGACGCTACATAGGGTGTGTTGATACGTTCTTCCTGAATACTTGCTATCATGTGGGCTTCTGTCATTTCTCCTGTCACCCAGTCTAAGTTTGTGCCTACCACGATGCATTCTTTATATTGTGGTTCGCAGGCGTTGGCGTCATCTTTAGTCTGCTTGAATAGGCACGCTGATCGTTTTGTTCCATGCCAAGAGGGAGCCGTATATTTTTTGCCAGCATAATATGGAAAGAAATACATCGGGCAAACAGGCCGATGTCTCAGTGAAAGATTAAGGAAGTATGATTACCACGTCACACGTGTACCAATCTCAGGTTACGCAGCAAAACACTGCCGGGACCGCAAAGATGACACCAACGCCTGCGAGCCAGGGTATAAAGAATGCATCGAGAGAGGCACAAATCGAGACCGGGTGACAGGAGGAACAATACAAGCACCCATGATAGCAAGGGTTCAGTACGAATGCATCAGCACACCCTCTGTAGCGTTCTCGGAAAAAAGGAAGAGATGACCTTGAAGCTGAATGTTGGCACGTGTCAGTTGTCTGTTGGCATTTTATTTGTTTTTACGCATGATATCTGTGCATAGTTTTTCCTCTTCTGGCCGCCAGTGGGGTATACATATACCGGCTGGCCAGTCAATAACGATTTCAGTTGCGAATCGGCGCTGTGTTGCGTCTCCCTTGCTGTGCCCCATCTGTTGCGCTGTAACCATGAAGCTTATTCAAGCACCCCACAGGATGGTAGGGTACCCAACCTAGAGGCCAAGATGTAAAAGCAGAGGTCGTTTACCCCTGTGGTAGTCCGAATTCAAGCGACATCTGGGGGGCTGCGAACAGTCAATGCCAGTTCATTAACTCTAGCTAGGGGTACCCTTTGCTGAGAGTGTTGGTGCCGGGTGCAGTAACCAGTCATGGGAGTGCGGGGTGGGGGGTGGGGGGTGTAGGGTAGATGTAGGTTATGCACGGTCGCTTATCCGTCCGTCCGTCCCTCCATCCGCCCGTCTGTCCGTCCGTCCAGACGTGGAGACAACGAGAGGAGTGGAGTGAGGGAGAGGAGGAATTCTTGAAGTCATGAGTGTCGTCAGGGTGTTTGGACCAATCAGTGAGTGGCATGCCAGTCAGTGTGGCGCGTTGTCATGATGTCATATGTTACGACAATGACGCCGCTTAAGTCGGAAACATGGACTTTACAGTTGTCGCTATAAAACAAAGGTGGGGGAGGGAGGAATAGCCAATAATAACACATAACGGTGGCGCTGAGCACACATACACTGCTTGGTTCCTTGCAGTTTTCTCGTTGGGTAGAGACAATCGTCCTCAACCAAAAAGCTCTTACGCATGAAGAGGATTTACACTGCGTCTTGCTGAAATCATGCGGTGTTGCGGAAGCCATATAACTGCTGTCAGTTAAACCCCGTATCAAAAAGAGGGGACACTTAAGCTCCGCCTTAAGGGCATGACGCGATAGCGTATTGGGGTAATTCCCATATATGCAGAAGGTGTTTCTCTATTTTATACATTCATAGATCCCGGGGAGTCCTCATACCTTTCCTAGCGCAGTGGTGCAGCGGTTAAGCGATTCGCCACTGCACTGTGATGGCAGGCGCTTATAGCGGTGTGCTTTGTGTGACCCATGTTGCTCTTCCCCAGCGACCAATCATTAATTTATTGGTCATCTACAACAGTGGACAGTTTGCTCACTATCCGATGGGCAGGTTGTGACGGCGCTGCAAGGTCACGTGACCTAGGTGGGCAACCTGCCTCCTGGGTTGCTCTCTTGGCGCCACCTGCCAGTCATGCTCGTGAAGTTGCACACACGGCGATACCCGGCTTTACCTGGCAGAGTGAAGCTATCGCTTCAAAAAGCTGTTTGTGCGTGAAAATCGTGACTGGTCAGTGATGATCGACAATCACGAATATCCCGATGGTCGGCAATCCGACAGCCAATGCGGCGACGAACCATAAACAGTTCTCAAGCGCGTACAGCGCTCTTAGTTGGGCCCGTGGTTGGCAGACCCAGACTTCAGCCAGCGCGACACTGCGAGGTTTTAGTGAAGGTCGATTCGGCCATATGCCATCGATGAACGCACATGTCACCGTCGTCCTGAATCAAACACAACGAACAAAAGCATTTTTCAAGGTAATTGCGCGCATTACCTCGTAAGGTATTACCTCGTGGTAATACCCGAACGTTGCACAGACGCAACAGAATAAGGCAGACAAAGTGCATCCTCTTCTGCTCGTTGAGAAGACCATCCATACCTTTACGGGATCACAGTTGTTTGTAAATAACTATGGGTCCATCGCCATAAAGCAGCCGCGTTTGTATCGGTCCACGCGTCCCTCGGCCACTACAAGGCCACTATGTTTACCATTGTGAAAAGCTTGGAAATGGTGCCACTATGATTAAGCCTTTGCGCATCTCCCAATATTCTTTGTTATTTTTGAGCATATGAACTTCCACTTCTCTGTTTATGAAAAGCATGGATACAGATAATTACGACTTTTATCGAACACCCACAAATTAATGACACACATAAGAAGTACATTCCTTGAATTCAACTGCACATAGTGCCGCTTCCAAAATGGTTCCCTTCAGGCTACCGCCTGGCAGTTCACACAGAATGAGAGGAAGCATTGCTGAGTGGCTCCGACTATGCTTTCGGAGGGGAGGAACACTCTTTGGTCCTGGCCCAAGGCCCTTTATATGGCCTCGTCCTTATTTCCAGAGCAAGTAATATGTGATCATACAAAAGAGCAGTAGCTTGGTATACGGGCACAGCCTCATTACTGGAATGAAAAGAAGGTGATCCGTGCTCTAATGTTGCTCGCTATTATTTGTTCTGCTAATTCTACTGTTATTTCTACTATCGGTACTACTACTACTACTACTACTACTACTACTACTACTACTACTACTACTACTACTCTCATTAATTCGAACTCTAATGGGACCGTAAATTTGTTCAAATTATGCAGTTTTAACTACTCCTTTAACAGACGACGTTGACGGGTCCAAAGTCGTCAGTTCAAATAACCTGGAAGTTGGATTAAGTGAGTTCGAAATAAAGAGGTTACATTGTACTTTTACGATGACGCTGTAATCTCTGCAAAATCTTCCTGACACGCCTATCGCTCTAATAGCTAAATTGCTCACAGCGGCAGTGTCACCTGTGAAGACGGCAATGCGCACAAAAAAAAGTGTGTGTGTGAAAAGGGGGGAGGGAGAAAAAGGACGATAACGCACAAAAAAACTCGACATACCACTCGTACAATTTTATGACCTCGACAGTTTAGCCACTTTCTCCCTTGGTTCGCATGTCATTCGCACTGAAGCCACGCTTGAGCCGTGAGTCGACCAATCGGAAAGCTTGACCCCCGATACTCTTGCGAAGAGCGACCCTGTATGGCGTCGTCCTTGCTGGCAAGACGGATCGTTGCACGTCCGCTGCAGCCGGGCCCCCTCTCTTTTTTTTTCTTTCTTTCCCCACTTGCAACTCGGGGCTCCTGAAATCGATGGGGCCCGTATCGGCCTGCCGGGGGCCCCTCGACAAAAGCGCCATCCTCCGCACCTCCTCTCCTGCCGGTGCCAGCCCGGTGTTCCGGTGGTGCCATGGCAACAGGCTGCCGGAGCACGAAGCCTGCCGTCGCCCAGGCTCGGCAGCCTCCAGACCCCCGTCTCTCGCGCTCCGCGTTTCCTGTCCCTGCGCGTCATTTATCCATTTGCTCCCTCGCAAATCGGAAAGAACCATCTCTCTCAGCCGCCCAACTTCTTTGGAGTATGGCTGCGTGTGGATGCCTGCAGAGTATACCATACTCATTTTCTCAGCAGCACAACGCATCAACCGTCGACACTTCCTGTCGACGGTTGATGCGTTGAAACACCTGATTCAAACATCTTATTACAGTGGTTGTACAGTGCATCCCGCTGTACTGGTCGCTCCAGTTTCCTTACCATTCGACAAAAATCACATGGCACAAGTACCGCACGCCCACTGGACGCGTTAGCCAGGTATGGGATGCCGCTGCGACATCTTAGCACGGGCCGCCGGCGGAGCTGAGTTAGTCGATCTACAGGAGGTGCTCTCGCTCAATTCGTCCGCGACAGGTAGCTTCGTAACAACGTAACACAGAACTCGAGAGTCATATGAGGTGTGTTCCGCACTGGTACGTGTGCCGTATGAACGCGACAGCGTTAAGCAGCTCGTGTCGCAGAAAATCCGGCGTCGTCGGCGTCGTTGACCGTGAGCGAAAAATCTCCAGAGAAGCAACCTATGTCGCAGGTGGGCCACCTAGGTCACGTAGCCTTGTGGAGTCGCCACAGCCTGCCCACCGGATTGTGAGCAGAAGCCGCCGAGGTGGATCAGTGGTTATGGAGCTCGGCTGCTTATCTGAAAGACTCGGGTTCGACCCCGGCCGCGGCAGCCGAATTTCGATGGAGGCGAAATTCTAGAGGCCCGTGTGCTGTGTGATGCCAGTGCACGTTAAAGAAGCCCAGGTGGTCGAAATTTCCAGAACCCTTCACTACGGCGTCCCTCATAGCCTCAGTCGCTTCGCGACATTAAATCCCCATAAATCAACCATTGTGAGCCAACTGCCCACTGTGGTAGGTGGGAGTTAAATTAATGATTGGTCGCTAGGGAAGAGCAATCTGGGTCGCACAAGCCCCACCGATGGCAGCACCTGCCATCGCAGGGCAGTGGCGCATCGCTTAACCGATGCACCACTGCGCCAGGAGTGGTATGAGGACTCCCAGGGGACTATGAATGTAAAGCACAGAATGATCAATTCTGCATATATGGGAACTGACTCCTTACGCTGTCGCGTGACACCCTTAAGGCAGAGCTCTAGTGTCCGCTCCAATCTTTTTCATTGCAAAGCTGATGAGAAGAGCGCGAACTTCATTATTCATATCAAATGAATGCTAGATTGTTTCATTACTCATGCTCACAGCGAAACGCAGTGCGAGACAGAAAAATCATCTTCAGCGACACCAAGTTCGGTGTCAGACAATCCACCGTGCACTCTTGGTCCAGGGTGTTCTTGACGGGACGGTTGCAAGGAAGAACGACACACTTACCTGGTCGGTTCGTCTTTGGTTTGGTGTGCAGTACAAACCGGGACTGTATAGTGCGCGGCGCAAACCTTCATGCCCGCTCTTTATGCATCACAGTAGCTGTGCGATCTGGCTGACTTAGTATCGATCGCTCCTTGCCATCGCTCAACTCGTAACGTCACCAGTGTCCGCTGTGTATGAAGCAGCGTGCTTCGAAGAGATTAACGATCGCCACCCGAGTCCTTTCCCACTACCTGCGCATATTTCTCAACTACCTGTGAAATGTGCGTGCACACGGCATAGCTTTCACGAAGGTTAGCGAAAGTTACGCAGCTACCTATCCTTCCGCACCCACATAAGCAGGAAATGCTTACAGGCCGCACCACATCGGCCATAGCGTAACACTCACCAGGAAGAACAGTGGAGAACCCTTTACCCTGTCATGAAACCCCATTGCTTTAGGCTACATCATTCAGCTTCGTTGCATAGTGCCTTTTATATAGCAGCTTCTTCGACTATCGCTGTTGAGAGCTCTGTAACGCTGACGAAACAGTTACATCATAAATCAAGGATATACACCCGCCGCGATGGCTCAGTGGTTACGGCACTCGGCTGCTGACCCGAAAGACGCGGGTTCGATCCCGGCCGCGGCGGCCGAATTTCGATGGAGGCGAAATTCTAGAGGACCGTGGATATACGCACTGTCCTTGCGAAAAACTAACGTGGATGAATCTTGTACACATTATTCGGTTTAAGTTCGCAACAGTTCGATAAATTGAGTTTATATTTGTAAATACGGTTGAATCTCGTTATAAAAAAGTCGAAGGGGCCTCGATTTCTTCGTTATAGCCGTTGCTTCGTTATAGCGATGAGCGACCGTCGTTGCAACTGTCACATGTCAACGGGCTGCCCTACTCCCGGGCATACCAAGAGCAACACAGCTGGCGTTGGTGTGCCGTCGATATGTACGCCAACCGAATGTCAGCCTCGTCAACACGCGACCGTTTCTTCCGCGGCCCGCATAGGCTTTCAGCACTTAGAAAATGGGTCTTGGAGGAATACTGTTGCAAAAGGATAGGGAGAGACCTATTCAGAATATTTAGCTCCTGCTAGCCACTGAAGCCGATACGCGGCGCTGTGAAAGAGGGCACGCGGCGACAATTTTTGTCGCGAGTACCCGTTTTGTTGGCTTTGCCGCATAGCACACGAGCACGCGGGCTACATCACCTTCCCGCGTGACAGAAATGTCTTGTGAAGAATGCGTACGCCAAACCAAAGACTTTGATGATGGCCGCCTACTAGTCAGTGGAAATTGGTTTGCGGTTTCGTTTTCTGCCGCTTGGTCCTGTGAAACCAGGGGACATCGATAGCGTCATGCACATCAAGCACACCAAGCACATTGTCAAATGGTTTTAAGCATGCGACCATGGTGCGAAAACGGAAACTAAACTGTACACAGAATCAGAGAAGCAGAGTACGCTCTCAGTGTGTCGTGAGCAGCGAGGAGGATGAACAATGGGGGAACTTAAGTGGACTCTGCAATTCTGCTGAGGCGCAGCGGACATGCGCACCGCGCAACATGTCAACCTTCAGCGGGCAGCGTACTCAATTTTAGGTGAAGAAGGAAGAGTCAGTGTCAAACCATGCGCCGAAGTTCAAGCAAATGCTCCATGCAGGCCCCGCTTGAGAGGGAGGGGTAAGTTTTCAGCATGTTCTGTGCGGTGCTCGACAGAGCAGGTTATGCTTATATTATGGTTAACCGGGGTTTAACGCCCCAAAGCGACTAAGGCCAGAGGGACGCCGCAGTGAAGGGCTCCGAAAATTTCAACCACCTGGGGTTCTTTAACGTGCACTGACATCGCGCAGTACACGAGCCTCTAGAATTTGAAATTCAACCGCCGCGGCCAGGGTCGAACCCGCGTCTTTCGCCAGCAGCCGAGCGCCATAACCACTGAGCCACCGCGGCGGACACGCAGTGATATTAGTCTGCCGCATCGAATCGATACGAAAGTGTTGGGCACTATTATAAATCGACATCCTTGGCACGTAATGGCGAGTTGGGTTCATTGGAGGTTCGTTATATCCCGTTGTAGGAAACTTTTTGTTCGTAAAAGCGAGGTTTCAAATACGTGAGCTTCTATAGAAGTTTCCAAGGGGAATGTCTATTCCTTCACTATATTCACGGCGTCGACGTCATTAACCGTGAGCGAAAAATCCACGAAAAATCTCAAGAGCAGCAACCAACATTTTCAACACGAATACGCCTATATGGGAGTAAAAAATAAGTAAGCTGTCCTCTAGCGCATTCCCTTCTATAAAAGGTAGTACGCTAGAGGGCAGCTTACCCTCCTTTTTACTGCTTTCTGTTTAGATTGTAGGAGGCAGGTGTGCCACCTAGATCGCGTAACCTTGCGGCATCATCACCACCTGCCCACCGGACTGTGAGCAAGCTGCCCACCGTGGCAGGTGGCCGTTAAACTAATGACTGGTCGCTAGATGTTGCTCGGCAAGAGTAACCTTGGTCGCACAAGCGCCACCAGCTGTGGCAGCGCTCGCCATCGCAGGCAAGCGCTCCTGCAGAATAACGCAAATGCCTCGGAATATTACCATTTCCCTGTTGCAGCTGTGCGCTTTGTAGGCGGTCGCCGTGAAAGGTTGCGTGTGTGTTGCGTTGCGTTGGGTTTTATGGCGCACAAGCAACTGGGGCCATCATGCGCCAAACTCAGGGTTGACTGTTTTTGTTTCTGCGTTAATTTTTCCAATACCAATGCTTTTTTAAAGGTCAGAGTTTCTTTCGAAGGTAAATTGATTTTTTTTTAGGGAAGGAAATGGCTCAGTATCTGTCTCACATATATCGGTGGACACCTGAACCACGCCGTAAGGGAAGGGAGGAAGGTGGGAGTGAAAGAAGAAAGAGGTGCCGTAGTGGTTGTCTCCTGAATAATTTCGACCACCTGGGGATCTTTAACGTGCACTGACATCGCACAGCACACGGGCGCCTTTTGCGTTCCGCCTCCATCGAAATGCGGCCGCCGCGGTCGGGTTCGAACAAGGGTACTCCGTATCGGTAGACGAGCGCCTTAACCACTGAGCCACCGCGGCGGGTTAATTTAGAAGGTTTTCTTCCTTTAAAAAATTAAAAACACGTGAAAGTTCCACAAAGGCATTTTCTCCCAGCAGTTAAACTAAGATGGAATGGGATGTGTTCATTATAAAAGCGTGTAAAATGTTTTTTTTTAATTTTCTCAATTTTTTCCATGAAAGTAGTATGTAGTTGATTGTGAGCGCATCTGCACATGCTTCGCACGCCGGTTTTTCTAGTTTACAAAATTATGTGTGAGATGCGTATGCTGAATGCGAAGGCGACTCAAAATTACTTCGATAAAGCGTTCTTGATGACTACATGACTTCCATTACTTGATGATAGGATTAACTAGGCGTAGTTAGTTGTTTATCTCTTATCCCATGAAGCCTGCCATCTAGCTCTCAGTTTACTTTGTATGAACTTCATGCAATCCTTACGCGATATATTTACTTTTTTTTTCATTTCAAGTTCACAACCACATGAAGCCCGTGGACTGTCAGCTCTCTCGTTCCCATCGATTCCCACGTGTCTAGGGACCGAGCAGAACTTAATTATTTGCCCTTGTGTTTCTGTCTTTATTACATTATGTATTATGTCTCCTTATGAGCTGAACTGAGTTTGTGGTGTGCAGTGCTGTGATTAAACTCAGAGAGTCAGTGTCGATAATAGCGTTTCCTGTTTCTCTTTGTTATTCTTCTACAGCAGTGGCGTAACATTCTTCAGTAAAAACTGATGCGCACTGAGGTAGTCAGACTATTTCTTCCTGTTTTCCTTGTATTACCGCACTCTCAACGTAAAGTGCCGGTTTAGGACCATCTGTGTAAAAATCAGTGTAATTCTTTTATTTTTCTTGTACTGCGAAAAACTCTTGCAGTTTATATTCCTGTGAGGTTTGCTTTTTGTGAATGTATGTCAATGTAATGTCGCATACAGAAGGGAAGGTGTACCAAGGTGGCAGTGGGTTGGGTCGCCGGGCAATATCAGGCAATGTGTTCAGGATACCTAAGTTTTGGGATTTTTCTTCAAACCGGGGGAGGAGGGGTCTGATTGCTTGGGGTTTGTTACTGAACAGTTGTTTGGATGGGCACTTCGTAATGATTAGGCAGCAGATATGTTTCTGTTGTGAACAGGTTTTTAAGACATGTGTTTGTCAGCATGGTTCTTTATCTGCAAGAGGTGGTTCGCTGCATTCTACATTGAGACCATTTATTGTGGATGTCCTGTATGCCCCACTCGAGAGGCGCAAACACGAGTTATGTACTGGGTCAAACCTCTTTAGGTAGGTCGGCCTTGCAGAACCATACACTATGCACCCGTAATCTAGGTAACAGCGGGCTCATTATCGTCAGCCTGACTGCGCCCACTGCAGGGCAAAGGCCCTCTCCCATATCTCTCCAGTTAATCATGTCCTGCTAGAGTGCAGTAAATATGCAAAGGCACATCCTATCAGACCCCCACCGTTTTCGTGAAAACACCTTTAGTACGTTTAATGATCGAGAAGCTTTTTTCTCCAGGTTGTCTATGTGTGGAAGGAATGTGTTTTTTGTCTAAAGTTATACTTAAAATTATGCGCTCACTCTTTACTGGTAATTCGGTTTCATTAAGGTGTAGGGTAGGAGCCGCCTGTAAGCCTCGTTTGAGCGAGCATAACAAGCACCAGCTACCAACTAGCCCAACAAATAACTTTTCTGAAATAACAACCACCGTTTTCTGTAGGAAGAACTGGAAACCATTTCTGTCTGCCCATGCCGCTAGTTTATTTATTGACACTTGCACTTGTATTTCGCATGTTAAAACGTTGAAGGATGTGCAGGCTATCTGATGATCGTCAACACAGACTGAATACATAATGAATTTTGCGATAAATTTATTAATTCATTCATTTTTTACAACAAAGTGTTTTGTGCTGAAAATACATCCCTGAGGTACCCCGTGTTCCTGAATGAAGTTCCTTGAGAAGGTCAAGCCTAGGCGTACGTGAAAGGAACGAGTAGATAAGAAGTCATTCAAGCAGTTCAACATCCTGCCGTGGATGCCTGAGTCTCCTACGTCGAACAGGATCCCGAACATCCAGGTTGTGTCGTACGCCTTTTCCAGATCTAATAAGACAGCAAGACAGTGATGTCTATGTTTAGAGGCCTCTCGCTCAGCACTAGATGGTCTGTGGTTGAGCATGCCTTTTTAAACCACATTGATGATAGTAGAGAAGTTCACGATATTCTAGCAGGAAGGTTAACCTGATAATCAAAAAGCTTTCAAAAGATTTGAAGAGACAGCTGGTAAGGGCTATTGGCCTATAACTATTAGGGGTTATTGGTTGCTTTTCAGGTTTAAAGAATGGCACAATAACTGCCTTTTTCCAGGGTTCCGGTATTACATCGTGTACCCATATTTTGTTTAAAAAATTTAGAAATGCTTCTTCTACAGAGGATTGAAAAAGATGCGTCAGCATTTCGTAATGTATATTATCAGGGCCGGGTGCAGTCTGCCGGCACACACAACTCTGTTTAAATCTTTGATTGTTATTAAACTAAAGTACGATACGTTTCTGTAACCAGTTGTTGGAAGAAATGCAAACGCTTGAGAAATATTTACCTGCGACGTCTGCTTGTTCCTCTATACTTGTTTGCGTGCCAGGAGCTATAGGAAATGGAATTGTGAAAGGGGAGAAGCTACCATTTAGTTTACGAACTTGCTCCCACATTTTTTTTCTTTTAATATGATGGAACTGTTTATGGATGATCTGTACCTTTGCCATGACGTTTTCTCCGTATTGCGACTGATATGCAGAGCTTTTTCACTGGATTTTTTTAAATTCACAAGGTTATCGTACGTTGAATACCTGGGAAAAATTCCCCAGCCTTTATTTTTGTTCCTTTTGGCTCCTCTATACTCTTTTTTATATCAAAACTTGTGCTTTTGTCGTACCACTCCCGAAGACTGAGGAATAGCTTGGTGTGCAGCAGTTATAATACACGTTGGGAATATTTCACTGAGTTCATCTACACTAAGAGCATCCGAAAAAATTTCCTCCAGAGTGGCCTTTTCCCGAAACAGCACCCAGTCAGCTACGTGGAGCTTCCAACGACGTGGTTTGTTTGGGATGATTGATGCTGATGACAATAAGCTGATTACCACAGGCAGACGATCGCTTCCGTAGGGGTTGTCGGCGGTGAACTTGGGGTTGTGTCCGTCGCCTCACTAGATGCGCTGGAGGGCCGCGGAAAACCCGTGAGTGTACTGTTTGCAGGCCTCTTCCGATGAGGGGAAGTCCCGCGGGCTGCCGACTCAGGGGCCGGCGGGCCCTTTTTCACAGTTCGCAGGGCAGCCTACCCGACATCTGCCCGCGGCATGGATGGCCCTGCCTCACACCACATCGCCCTATCGCACCACATCTGCGATTTTTTTTGCTGTGAACAATAATGTGCCCTGTGCCTGTGTGAATCGCTGCCATGCTTCTTTGAAATTTATACTCTTTTTTTTTATAGTTGTGGTCTCCTTTTCTTCTTCCAGATCAGATACGACCTCGAGTACGCGGGATAGTACCCTCCACAATCAGCGCACTGTGGTACGGCGTTGCAGTTCTCGGATTCGTGATCATTTGATGGACATTTTACCCAGGTTTGGTGGCCTCGACAGCCCATGGCCGATTATTTCGCACTTGAAGCACCGTCGAGGATTTGGGATGAAGGGCTGTACAGTTATTGTCATATATACTACTTCTATGGATTCTGGGAGAAGCCTGGCGGCAAAAGTCAGGACTGTGCTTTGTGGGTATTTCCTTATCACCGTTACGAATTTTTATTTGGTGGACACCAGTGACGTTTTGATCCTTGAGGGCTTCCAACCTTTATTCGGTGAGAGTAAGGTAATAGCGTTCAGAAATAAATTATTTCACTGTGTTTAGGAGTCAATTAGCACTAAGAGAGACAGCGATGCTTTCAAAGGTCGTTATATCTGGGAGTTTGGAATATAGTGCTTTGTCACCGTACGGGAGGAGTAGGTCACCGCTGGCTAGTTTCGTCACCTTGTAGCCAGGATTCAAAACATCAGTCAGAGACTTATATAGAAACTATGAGTGGAGATATTCTCCTGGCTGGTTTGTCTGCGTCTTCACTATGTACCACATGATACCTCGGGAAAACTTCTATTGTTTTGTGAAAGAGCTGTGGAGCTGCTTCGGTCCGCCCTCTTTTGTAAGGGCGATCGTTTTGGGGGAGAGGGAGAGCCATAAAATATATGTGTTGTTCGGCCGTGGTGCCAGCCACCCACCAAGGAGTTCAACGCGTGGATGGGGCAGGAACTTGCAGGCAAGTTGTACACCCCAACTATAACCCAATATGGCGCAACGCAAGGTAGCTCGCCATACTTGGTTAACCCTATCCGCCAGGAAAAAAAAAGGAAATATCAAGAAGGGAGGAGGAGACAGGAAAGTAATGAGGTAGAAGATAGGAAAGTGAAAGACTGAGAGGAGGACAGATAAAGCGACTGCCGATTTCCCCCGGGTGGGCCAGCCCGGAGGCGACGTCTACGGGAAGCTGGAGCCAAAGTGTTGTGTTGCCTCTTCCCAGGGGTCTTAAAGGTCCAAACACTAGGCGTCGCCTCAACCACCAGGATCTCCTTTTCCCCAGACACGGCTATGCTACGCACTGCTAAGCGTAGGTACGCGGAGTCCATATACTATCGCACAGTACTCACAGACATCTGCTTTAACAGATGCTCCCCTGCGGGGGCAGTGAAAGGGAATCAAGGTTAAAATATTTCCAGACTTTTTGCCGTTCTAAAGGGGGAAGAAGTGACAGTAAGAGCTGTGCCGCCATCCCCTCTTCCCACCCCCCATTGTGGTAGGGCGCCTCAATCCGAACACTACTGAGCGAACTTCTGAAATAGCAGTCTTGAAACCAAAACAACTTAATGATGATTACACCCGTAGTATGGATGAACAGCGCTGGCTCGCTAGACTTCCGCTTATGCAATTGCTGAATTTTTTTTAATGCTTCTGCCACTCATGAGTGTGTGACGATCGTATTCATGTTTTGGGAAGGATACAACGAGCGTTTTATGGTCAGAAATGTGTTGGCACGGACTTGAGCATCTTGTCGTGCAACGTGTTTGCGGACTGCGGAGAGCGTCTCTGGCTTCCCGCAATGCGACTGATGTATCATAACGGTGGCGGCTGCTACTGCGCAGGCGCGCGCAGGATGCCGCGCAATCCAGTCATATCAGGATGTTTTCTTTGGTGGCGTTTCAAAGGCATTTGGCAGCGCCTTGTTGTGGCCTTCAGCACCTCCCGATGACGACGAAGTTGGCGTGAAGCACGCGTGCTGTGTCCGGGAGATGGTCACGAGATCGCGTACGCTCTATACCCTCACCGCCATCGCTCAGCACGCAGACGGGAGAACCTCGCGCCATGGCAGCTTTCCGCGATGTCAGCTGCCCAAGGAGCAAGGCAAGTTTGTATTTAGCTACTTTATGAATACATTTGAGGGATGACCTCAGCTGCTTTCTTTTTATTTCAGTTCAGCAACACTGAAGCTTGTTTGAGAACTCCCTCACTACGGCAGTGTCGTCGGGCAAGGCGTCTAAAAAGCGCCCGAAGCCACAGGACACGTCACAAAATCCGCTTCAATTCCTCGTTTGTAGTTTTGTAGATATTGTAAGTAGCGTATAAACCTCTCCCCTGCCCTTTCGCGCTATCGCTCCCCTCTGTACTTCTCCTTGCTACTCTCTCCCTGTACCTCTATTTCCACCGGCCGCAGCTCGGGTGCTTAAGACATTAGGTAGCAATTGCCGCGACTGGCAGCATCTTTTCCTTCTTGTGTATATATATATATATATATATATATATATATATATATATATATATGCAGTAATAAACCACCACCACTACTACGACGCGTTCTCTGTTGGTCCTCTGGATGACTAGAGGCCATGCCAAGCGTCGTTTATTACTTTAAAATAACGCAGCAACCGTGGTAACGTATTTGCGCAGATTTCATACGTTGGCCTCTGCTTTACGCCGCTCCATTTGCCATTTCCGTCGTTCAGTCAGTGTACTGTGTGGAACCGATGCTTCCAGGATGTGAGAAAAGGAATCTTCGAGCATATATGTACCATGCTTTTTGGCGATCGCCTAATTTCACTACCACACATTATATAGCACGCAAGTTCAATTTTTATCCTCACAAGTGTGTTTTCGAGCCACAGGCTAATAACAGAGCTACAGGTCTAGGTTGCGGCTCACGCGTCCTTGATACTTTTGTTCCCGATAGTCCATCAAAGTCCACGGGGAAATAGGCTGTTATGCCTATTTCCGTTACCAGATAACATTGCAGCGACATCGTTGTCTGGAATCTTGAGGTGCCTTGCGACAAGGTTTAGCTGGTTTAATTTAGACAGGGGTCGGGGGAGGAAACATTTCGTCAATACAAATAAAAACGCCTAAACCTTGTCCCAACGACAGCTCAAACAACGATTCCTCTGCACCGTTACTTGGCACTTGAAGTAGGTTGATTCTGCCCATCAATTTGCTGAAACGCTCAGGACGGCTATGCGTACTGTGCAAGCTCCGGACTCGCCGGCTGTTCTGTCGATCACTGCATACTCGTAATGTTTGCGGCGCAGGTTGAACGCAGCATTTGGTTCAAAAGATTGGCTGGGGCTTAGCTAAGGTTAAGCCTGGATATCTCGAAGCGAAAAGCTGCGGTGATCTGCGATAAACACGCGCTTGCTGCGAACGTCAAACGGTGACGCATAGCGCGCGGCAGCGTGCGCCTGTTCTATGGGCAAGCGCGCCTTATATACCCCTCCTTTCAAATGCGCACTGCGCACGGCTGCGGCGAAAGGTTAAACGGTGGCGAGGAGGAGAAGCGGCGGCGCACATGCTCAGTAGCCTGTGCAGTGCGTGACGTCACTCGTGCTCCGACGTACGCCGGCTCACGCGAGGCGCGGTGTTGACTAGCGTAGTGAAGCTTTTCGCTTCAAAACAGTAAGGCAGACGAGGCTCCTCAAACTATGAGTATTTTAATGCCGAGCATACAGTATGTACATAAACCCCTCGTCGGTAACATTATCAAAACACTCAACGGAAGAGACTAAACACTCGCTCTACAACAGTGAAATATACTGAACAGTCAGGTATGATCAAGGCAGCGGTACACCTTGAAGAAAATTATTAAGGTCAGCCTGCAACGTCAAAGTAAAACACTGCTCACACGTGCAATATATACGTTAGTCACTGACACAATTTTTTTTCTCTTGCACACCACGATGTCGTTTGAAGGAACAGAAAAGAAAGAAAGGATGTCACTAGAGGAATATCTAGTTCTGCAGTTAAATCAAAAGCGAGCTATATATATATATATATAGGTGTGTGTGTGTGTATATCATATATATATATATATATATTTATAATATATATATCCTGTCAGCTCTAAAAGAAAGCAGAGGTGTGTAGGAGGTATTCACCTTACGTCACGAACTGTTGAGTGATCTCGAGTGTAGAGAGAAAGTGTGACAGAAAGAGCCAATTTAGACTACGTAAATACCCCGCCGTCCGGGCCTGCTACCGGCGGGCGGCAGCGAAAAACAGGCCCGCAGAAAGGGCGTCCGAGCCTGCGGCGACGCGAGCGAGGGCCGCGAGCTAAGGTATAAAAACTTGACCGCTGCCTCAGAGCCACGTATGTTTTTCTTTTTTTTTTCCTCGGTTATTTTAAAAATCAATCTCGCCTATGGAGACTACGCGTCGAGTATCCGTAGGAATGTGCTATATATATTGACTCTTCTAGAAAAAGAGGGAAAGTAACAAAGGAGTTTGTTGTCACGTCTCGGTTGTTTAACTTTCCTCCTACGATAGCGTTATGCAGCACGCCCGGCTCATGGCGTCGGCTGTGCACACGTCACTTGATCGTCTGCTTCTCATCTCCTTCCGGGGCAGAAACAGTGTGTGAGCATTCGTGTCTGTGCTTTTGCTGTGTTACCCGCAAAATATGCAAAAAAGAAACAGGGAAGACCGGAACGAAAACGGAAAGGTCTTCGTCAACAGTGAATCCGGCGACAAGACTTGTCGCACTCTCCGCACGGTACAAGTTACTGTCCTCAAAAACGTCAGATAAGGCCGTCAAGGTAGCTTCTGTTCAATCGCCTTTGTTGCTGCTTTGAATGCGGTAACGCCAGCGTCGTGTCGCCCCCTGAAGTGGAGTGCAGGCGATGGGTGATACAAAGGTAAATCTGAAGACAATCGGCCTGACCCGACAGCGACACAAAATTCACCAATGAGACAAAGGCGCGCTCATTCTCGGAGCTGAAGCTGGGAGCTCGACGACCTTTTTTTTTCTTTTTTTGACGGAAGAGTGCGACAGGTCTATACAACGAAGTCTTCGGCAAGGCGGATCACCACCACCGCCTGAATACAAGCGCAACTAAAGACTACAGTCGTGGAAAAAAGAATTTACACAACACCAACAACAACAATGGAAAAACAATACAGAAAGGAGAGAATCACAGAAATAAAACAACAACACAACAACAGCAATGAAAATGTGCAGCCTGTAGGTTTGGAGAGGCGTGCTTGCTCTCTGCAGCTACGCTGACCGTTTTTTTTTTTTTTTTTCAGATGTACACGCCGTTTGTAACCACTCTATAAATCACTTCTCAAAACGGGTATATGTATAAAATGTACATGCACCATATGATTCCGAAAGCACGTGTCCCCTATGTCCCCTTGTTCAACACACCAACCCTTTTGTTCCAAGAAATTTGCTCTGGGTGAACGGACGCTTACACAACTGAGCATTGATGCACACTACACTCACATACAACTTTTTTTTTTACTGTCTAATAGACACCTTTTTTTTCACAGTTCTCGACACCTACAACAACCCAAAAGCAGCAGCGTTACTACAGCAACAGATGCGACATGCGACACTTTTTTTTCGCGTGCTTTTAGGAAAAACTCTTCTCTCACTAGGGAGAAGCGCCTGTCATCGAGGAGCACCAAAAAGTGATTTCGTTAATCTTTCGTTTTTTTTTCTCCACAGAGACGCACGCAGCCATTCTATAGAGGAAAAAAAAAGAGACAGCTGCGTCAAAAGTGCGAAGCAGCAGCAGTAAATCCATCCGAGTTAGCCCGGCGCCCTACGACAAGGCTGAATCTTGCCAAAATTTACAATGGTCACTGAACGTCTTTTCTCCCTTTTTTTAGCGGAATGTTTCGAGTTATTGCTTCTTCAAAGGTTCGCTAACCAAACACGAGGAACTGAACGAATGCGTGACCTCTGGTCGGCGGGAGCACACACGACGGATGCTGCTGATGCCCCGCAGAGCAAGTATGTGTACATCCTCCCCATCTTTGAACAGGCCCTTGCCTAGCGTCAGCCTCTGCTAAGTAGCATTGTAGTCTACAAACCTACAGGCGTGAGCAGACGTTCTTCTACGGGTCTAGAGCGGGCGTGCGAACTCTGCGGGCGTTCCGGGCAGCCCGCTTGACGTTGCCTGAAAGAACCTGCCCGGGCATCGAGACCGCATCCACGCGAAGCGCAGTCGCGTACCCTGCAGATGGCTAAAAACCAGAACCACACGATTGTGTACCGCATTTAGCCGCATGTAAGACGCCTACTTGCACTCTGTTTGATCGGAGCTCCACTCGTCGTCTGAGCTGTTTCGCCAAGATGCCTCTTCCACGGACTGAAAAGGAAGCAAACGAACGAACGGAAACGGCATCGAAATCACTCTGCTACTGTACGCTGGCATCTGCGAATAAGACTCCAAAGCGCCTTTCCACCGCCTTACAAACAGCTCTTGCTTGAGGACGACACCTTGAGTCCCAGTCCCCGCATCACGCTAGTACGTCTCCATCGCCAGCCGCTGACCGCAACACTTCAAACAACCTGGTAGCGCGCCCCTGAACCCTTTTCATTGCAGTCTTACGTACGGGCAAACAAAACCTTTAGCCGCATACTCATTCGCCTGGCCGTCGTACGAACACCACTACGCATGCGTGGCTACCTTCTTCCCCACTCATCTATACCATCGTTCGTGTACCATCGCGTGGCTGTATGCCATCGTCCCTGGAAAGCTTGTCTGCACGTGCTTGCGACGCGGCAGATCACATTTTTGCGAAACGTTGCGTTACATGACCGTTAGGTGTCTCATCTGGCTCAACCTTAGCCCGTGGCAGAGATGGAAAGAAGGCGTACAGTTAACGAACGCGAGTCAGCGAAAGAAAGCTCTCTAAAGTTCCACGCGGGAGCGACCAGCCGTTTCAGCGCTTCCGACGCCTGCCATTCTGGAAAAAGGCAGATTGTCCTCAATCAAAATACGTCATAAATAAAGGTGATACCTTAGACGCTACTATACGTCATTCTTGGACGTTACTGTTTTAGCAGCATATACATGGAAGCGGACGTGGCGAGAATAGCTTGATTCATGCCAGTCGTGCTTCGGTCATCACTTTAGATGATAATTTTGTAAGAGCATCTCAGAGCCCAAAGCCATTCGCCTGCTATTATTAATACTTAAAACCGATGGAATCGCTTTCTAAACAGTTTGAATAAAAAAATTAGCCTTCTCTCCACCTCAAGATTCGATGCGAAGTCAAGGCTACCATCCCACAGAGCTAATGTTTCAGCCAGCAAAGTGCACACGGAAACAGTGCACTTGATTCCTCGACGCAAACAAAGCTCCTGCGAAAAGCTGCCCCATGCAGGCGGCCGTAGAGTGACCGTTAAACTAAACAATAAAACGCAGCTCGTGACTCCACCAAAACTGGCTGTGAATTAGGCCGAAAAGTAAGATTCCAACGTGGAGGACAGTTACCCCGTTACGTTTTCCTCAGTCAAGCACATTGGGCCGCCTCATTCTAGCTTCACGTGAGTCTCCTCCAGGAATATCGGTTTGGAAAATGCTGCTCAACCTGTGTACAACAACGGTGTTTGAAAGATTACTCTGCCGCCACTAATTACCTTTTTCTCTTTGTTCGCGCATGTGTATATAGTATATCTGTGTACGCAAGTTATATATATATAATTTTCTTTAAACATACTCGCATTTGTACAAACTTTTTACACGTTTGAGCATGATGTCTTCATTATTTTTTTTTCCTTACACGTAGTAAACTAGGAGACTACCGCAGGCCTCTCCGCTGACGTTTTTCTTCTCTTCCTACACTCGCAGTTTGTAACGCTATAGTGGTAAAATCCTGTACATGTTAGCGTACTCTGACGCGGATGCCCCGGTGCGAAACGAGAGGGGGAAAAAAAAGATAGAGAGGGGGCAGCTCATCATGGCTCCAGCCCAACGAGCTTTTGTAAACGAGGATCCCAAACTCAAGGCACAATATACAATAGAAACGTTGTCCTGCATAACTGTCAAAGGGAAGTCCGTTTCCGCTACCCACCGAGTGTGTTTGTGTGTGTATGTGTGTGTGTGTAGAAACAACTGAGTGGCGCGCTCTCACTCGCGCCGGGAGGTACCGGACGACCAATGCGTGGGACGACGCGCGGAGGCAGCACCGGCGGCAACAGCACCGGCTCCGTCCTCCGGACGAGAGGGCAAACCAAAAGGGCGGGAGGGAGCTGTTGTAGGTCGGTCGGTCGGGTGGTGTGTCGTGGCATTCTTTGGTTGCTCGGCGACAGGCATCCGCGCCCACGGAGGAGTCCATCAGTGGGAATGCATAGCTTGTTCTTTGTCGGTGTCCGGCCCAGCTTCGGCGCAGTCCACGAAGGTGCCAGGAAGAAGGTTGGGGAAGAAGGGACTTGATCCCTCGGTCCGGGAATTGATATGCGCTGCCGCCGGGCGCGCCTGCGTCCGCCGCGAGACTCGCCGGGGAAGACACACCCTGCCGCTGCTGCAGGCAGCCACGCAGCCGCGCTGGCAGATTGCACTGTGTCCGGACAGGAGGGTCGGCTCCCGCTGCCGGCCGCCAGGGCAGCCCTGCGGACCTGGCAGCACGGTGCGGTCGCCCTGCACAAGCGCCCCGTTTCACCAAACCTCGTGTTCAACCGCTCGTTCTGGCACTGCCGGTAAAATCTAAAACCCAATCGCGCCTTTGAACGCTGCCCCATTCGCATGCATCTTCGGGACTTGCGAATCAATGCGATCCTTGAGCTTCACTTTCGTTTTGCTTTTCCCTTTTTGCTGGGCGAGAATGGATGGTCTGCTTTAGCGTTGAAGAGCTACTCGTTTGCGCAAGAACAGTGAAAAGGGGTGAAGTCAAGACTTCAGGACCTGCCATCTGTAAACGAGCCAGCCTGCACTGCTGCCGGATCAGCCAGCTGTCATGCCAAATACCTTCAATGTTCTGCGTTTGAGCACTCTGGTTACGCATGCACCGACCAGTTCTGTAGCGGAAAGCTAAAACTTTGGTCACTGAACTTGCAGCAGTTTCATGGCGGCTTTTAGGAGCTTATCTCGGTACATTTGTTGACTGTCCATGCATTTGACCAGTGTATATAGCTAAAATTTCTGGCACTTACGCATGTGTGCTATGACAACACAAAGGGTCCCGTGTAATGATTCAGGAATCGTGAGTTGCCATCCTAGCGCCAGCGCATCTCGTCGAACGAAAGTGATTCGAGGGAACTCAGCTGCCGCGAAAAATCAAGGTCACGGGCACCGCATATGTACGCAAGACAAGCTCTATTCTATACATGCGTGGGCCCCTGTGTCCTTAACGCTCATTAAAGCTACCTTCGAGGCTCAAATGCAGCTCTCTTATAGTACACTGAAGACTGCACGAGCACGATTAGTCAAAATGAAACGACGGAATAAGCGGTCGCCCTTTACTAGTACGGTCGAAGCTGAAGCACCAAAAGCTTGCTTCACTGCACTAGCTGAGGTACTGCGAAAAAGCCAAACCTAGCTTGTACTTTATGCGAGTTATTCGGCGTGCGCATTCTTGGACGACACCGCTGTCTGTACGAAGCCAGCTCTTCATGGCTGCAAGTTTTCATTGGCTGAACCGAAGTAAAGCGCATAAAATTTAGCTGATATTCCCAGCAGCCGGACTTACCACAGAAGCTAGTCGAACCGGCGTGTTGTGTGTACGCAAGTGGAAGCAAACGACAGGCTTGGGCAGAACTTGCACAGCTTGTGTAACGCGAACATTTTGCGGTTACTTCCATACTCGTTCTTAATGAGCAGCAATATCCCCACCGATGCCAGTATTCATGCCGCATAAAAGCATGCTCGCAACATGCACATGCGTTTGTTGAAGCTACTCGAACGTGCGGAGAAAAGGAGCAACGAATGTCGGAGTCCACGTACCTGTCATTTCAAAAAAGAGTGATTCGGTCTACAAGTATGGTTACAGTTGGTCTTCTAGGTGATTGAGTTCAATTTTCTTCCTGTTGTGGAACTTTCCGTAGTGACAGTGGTGGTGGTGGTGATGCTGATGGAGATAACCTGCGCCCAGACATAGCGAGGCGCGATTTACAATCATGACATCATTTCAATCATGACACATCTCCGAAAACAATGACACGAGAGCTTTTGCCACAGCAGCACTTCAAAGAAGGCGCGCAACGCACGCCCTACGTCAGTGTATGCGCTGAGTCACCCTCACGACTCCAGCGCTTTCAGACAGACGTCACTGCAGTCGAGTGAAATATTGTGAGCATGAGAAGGAATAAAATTGTGGAGATTAAGATTGCTTGAGGTCTGCCTTCTCTCGCGAATAAACGCTAGGGGCACGTATACCTCACATCACACGCGCCAGTCTGCTACGTATCAGTGCATCACTTTGACTCGCCACCGACGATGCCAGGAAATATTCGCAGTATTGAGTGATCAGCGCTCTTCATATTTACGTTGACTAATAAAAAAAACATTCGTGATATATATAACCGCGTGTGATGAGTGGAAACTTCCAATCAATATGTCGTACAGCGTCAGAAGTAGCAGAAGTGAAATGTTTCGGTGTATATAAAGAAATTCCGATGTTACACACGCTTATACTGCTTTTGAAACCACGAACAGCTCGCGAGCGCCTGCCTGCTTTCAAACTGCACCCCTGCGCAGGACACAGGCGGATACGCAATACAGCTTCTGATATTCTTATGTATATTTACCGTTGAGGAATGCACAGCCAGACCCCCTGCCAGCGCCATCCTGTCCTCGACAGCATTCCGCACATGTTTACCGGAGAACTAAGAATTAAAATTTATAAGCCAATATTACGTGTGAATACGGTATTGTACCTCGCTATTGCTTTGTATACACTAGCTGGTGTCCTGTAAAGAGTGCATGGATGATGTCCAAGTTTGTAAACAAGTTATACGCGCTGTGCATTGGCTGGCTGCCTGGGCTGCATACAAGTACACAAATGCTTAAGCGACCCACGAATGTACGTACGTGCGTGACTTACGTGAATGAACAACAAGAATCAAAGTGCAAACACTTTTTGTTTATAAGAAAGCAAAGTTTCGTTAATAAATTTATTTTGTCAGTTTAAGACAGAAAAAAAAAACTTATCAAGCAGCCAATAGCGACAAATAACCGTTAAAAAAAAACTCGGCTTTTGCCCGCGTGAAGGTAGCCGCGGTGAAGGCGGAATTAGCCTTAAGTTGATCATGCCGTCAATTGTTCCGCCTGTCTCATAGTTAAAAAGGAAGTGTACTTTCTACTGCAGCCCCAGAAGGTCAGTGCCCAATAATAACTTCAACGGCAGACTTGCTACTGCGCGCTTCTCAGTTCGCAGATCATCACGGAACACAGCGTGGAGGACGCCGCCCGGTGGCGCATTCTACCTCCTCAGATTTTGCAGATTTCTGACACTCATGAAAACAGGGCCCCATTAGCGGAAAGTGCCAATTCTCGTCTTTTGGAGCTGCCACAAACACTGGGCGTGACCGAGCTTATTGTGCAAAACAATCCGCTGTCGTGCGACCAGCGACTCCAATGCGAAAGGGAAGCCACATGAAACGTACCACAAATATTTTATGTGAAGTTTCCTTAGCCAGATTAGTGGTCGAAGGTTGAATTTGTCCGAGCGAGCCTAGAGCGCCTTCACTCTTGGCTGTCTTGGAGTCTGTTTTAGAGTCATCGCAATCTAAGGTTCGCACAAGTGACATATGGCAAAGTAAAGGTCGGTGGAAGCAGATACGCGCTTTCGAAGTGATGCATTTCAGAAGTTGGCGTATTGCACGCGTAATACCAATTGCAAAATAACTGAAATGGCCCAAGAGTGGGTAATGAGAGCTTGGCACACCCGAAAGTGAAAATAAAAAAAAAATAAAAATTAGAGGTACACTTAAGCTCTGCCTTTAACTACTCACTTACTGCACCATAGGTGATGGGTCATGTATGACCCACGTTTTGAACAAGCCGTCAAAAATTCAATTCGGCGCTTGCGGACAAGCTGTTTTATTTGTTTTTTTTTTCTTTATAGTGCGGGCAAGCTGCGCCATCCAGTTTGCTTTTATAACGCGATTTCTTTGGTTTCAGATTTTTTTTTATGATTCCCTAACGCTGAGGAGGCGACGTGAAAAATGAGACTTTGAGCCATAGCGGATGCTTTGAGCGGACGTAGTCCACCGGTCGCCGATCATGGCGTTCATTTCGCCGCGCGCTCCTCAAAAGCGAAGGACTACACTGAGAACTTTTGTAGGCTCTTATGCTGTCTTTTTTTTTTCTTTAGAGCAGTAGTGGTGAGTTAGACAACCACGTGGAGTGGTCAGATTTCAGTTTCGATTGTGAGACCGTCTCAGAGGCCCAGGACATCAGCGCGTGCTCGCACGTGTTTCGTTTCACCGTTCACGTTGTATTTTATGTAGTGCGCTTGGTTCTTAAATGATGAGAGTTGTTTTAATTGGCGCTTTCGGGTCTTTGCAGCATACTGCAAGGTTATCTTGCCAAATGCGCTAGCAGAATTTTGATTATGATGGTGTCAAGGAAGGCCACGCTCCCTTTTCATCCACAGAAGCCCATTAACTACAACCGAAAAAAAAGAAAAAAAAAGCAGGAACTGCAAGCTCTGCTAAAAAAAAACGATAACAGAACTCAGAACAAGTGTAGTGTGCAGCCCATCCCACATCTACCTCCACTTCATGTACTCACGCGACTGCTTTCTCTAGTGGCACAGCAGTCATATTGCCTAACTTGAAAGGCCACGGAAAGTGCAGAGTATTATGTACGCAGCTGGAAACCGCAAGAATGGTAGCTAAGAACATGGGAAACGTTTTACAGATTTTATTGTAATGAGTTTCTGGCTCAGTGTAGCGGCTTTTTGTTTTGCTTGTATTCTTATTTTTTTGTGTTACCAGCATCTTTAACCAATGAATTTTCGATAAGTTTTGCACACACAACTCTGGCGCCTTTTTTTTTTTCGTTCGGAAATAGGCACGTAGCCAAGAATTTCTTTCGGGAGGGGCCCAAGGTATTTATTCTAGCTGGTGGTAAGGGGGGGGGGGGGGGGGGGGGATGCTTGCAACTGGCTGAGTACTGCCAAGAGTACGTGCCTGTTCGGAAGCATAATCAATAAGCTGCAGTTTGATGTATTACAATGCGCCGTGAATTTAGCATTTCTCGAAAAAATAATTTTCATTTTAAAACACTCAAAATCGGTCGTTCTTTAGCGGTAAGGAAAGAGCTAAGTGTGTGACGCGACAGCTTTAATGATTCCTTCATGCGGTCTCTTCTCACCCTCACTGTTCTTTGTTCGCATTAACACATTTATCACCACTATCACATCACAGTTTCCACATTTTTGTCTTTGAACTCTTTCACAGTGCAGTTCACCCACATAATGTTAATTTAATTAGTATCTCACTAATTAACACGTCTATAGTTCACTCCTTTAATCATCACATTACTACACTTCTTAAGCCAACACCACACACACATCACCCCCCTCGTACCAAAGACTAATCAACGTGGCCTAGTCGGGAGCATAGCGCTGGCGACCCAAGGGTCGTGGGTTCGGATCCAGACTAAAATTCATGGAAAGTTTTCTTTACTTAAAGTCACTTACTTTTTAAAGCTGTCATTTGAGACATGCGCCGACCTTTAATTCACATTACAAGTGTTCTTTTCGATCATTTTGATTCCAGATATACAGGCGTGACGTCACGCGTGACGTGCGTTTCTCCGACACAACGCCACCGGTATGGTGTCGAGTTTTCCGCTGAGCCGAAGCCCTAACGCTAACGCGTTGAAATAAATTTACGCGAACGCATAGCCGGAGGAGCGGACCCGGAGAGACTCCCTATCTCATCTGGGGAAAGATGGTACCTAGGGAAAGGAAGTGAACTTTGTGCAATGTTATGGAAATTAGGATGGAGAGCAAAATTCTCGTAACGAGCACGCGTCGAAATATCCACCACTAAAGTCGCCACTGAAGTCGCCAAAGCAGCAACGTGCGAAGCTAGCCTTGAAGTACCTCTATTGTCTGACGAATTAGCGACCTTGCCTAGCTTTTGATTCCTCGCTTTCGTTTATCCAGTCAGCATGAACGGCGGCATCAAAGGCGCGCCAGTGATGTCGCCGGCCTATGCTAACGCCGCAGCATGCAATGCATTGGTTTGCGTGAGGCATACAGTGTTGAATAGCAGACTGAAGGCCGACTTTGACGGCGGCTATTAACGAAGCATATGCTTGTCAATACTACATGCGTTAGCCATCACTGCTTCCAAATTGGCAACGAAAATATATGCCCTTTGGCCGGTAATAAAAAAAGTCAGTGCACTTTACATGCCTTCGCTGTCAAGCAGCAAAGCACGCTTTGCGCCAGCGCTTCCTAACCCCAACCCTGACCGAGCTGGGGCTCCCTCTACCTTGTTTCCTTCCACCTATGCTGGCATGTGGCTGCCCATGCTGCAGTTTCAACCTTATGGAATCCCATCACTCAGGACCTGGACGAAACTCAAGCTTCTCATCCTACTCCTCCCTTCTCCAATTTTAAACATTGCTACGCTAAGTTGTTTGTCGTGGTGTGTCTTCGTTGCAGAAGGTGAGCCCTCTGCTTTATAAAGCAGGTGGATCATCCACCACCTAGGTGACGTGATCTTGTGACGTCATCATGACCTGCCAGCTGTATAGTATACCGGGTGTTTCACCTAAGACTTTCTGCAATTTTTAAAAACAAGCTATTTGAATTAGATGCGCGCTTTTTCTGGCATAGCATTGTCAGTGGTGTAGTGCATCATAATGCAGCTAAGACGTGCTAACTAGTAGGTTTGTTAACCAATATTTAATAGTTAACTTTTAAACTATTACCGTTGGGCTCCTTAATTATTGAGAGACATGCAGCTCATCGAAAGTAATGTCCATATCCGTTTTTAGAATTTCGAGAACGCGATTATCCTCGGCGCTGTGGCCCAACAAATTTCGCCTACATCGCGCCAAAACACATGCGGTTTGAGAAGCTTGCAGGCAAAGCAACCTCTCCAATGAACCTAACTCGTCGAAATGGGCAAAATTTGTTGGGCCACAGCGCCGAGGATAATCGCGTTCTCGAAATTCTAAAAATGGATATGGACATTACTTACGGTGGGCTACATGCCTCTCAATAATTAAGGAGCCCAACGGTAATAGTTTAAAAGTTAACTATTAAATATTGGTTAACTAGCCTGCTAGTTAGCACGTCTTAGCTGCATTATGATGTACTACACCACTGGCAATGCTATGCCAGAAAAAGCGCGCATCTAATTCAAATAGCTTATTTTTAAAAATTGCAGAAAGTCTTAGGTGAAACACCCTGTATACGGGGCGTTTCACCTAAGACTTTACGCAATTTTTAAAAATAGGCTTTTTGAGTTAGATGAGCGCTTTTTTCGGCATAGCATTGCCAGCGGCGTAGTACATCGGAATACGGCTAAGACGTGCTAACTATCAGGCTGGTTAATTAATATTGATAGTTAACTTTGAACTATTATTTTAACTATTAACTATCATGCTAGCTCCTTAATTATGCGAGGCGTGTAGCCCACCGTAAGTAATATCCATATCGGTTTTTAGAACTTCGAAAACGCGGTTAATTACCCTCGGCGCTGTGGCCCAACAAACTTTGGCTACATCGCGCCAAAATACATGCGCTTTCGAGAAGCCTGCAGGCAAAGCAACTCCTCCAGAGCACATAACTCGCGAAATAGCCAACATTTGTTGGGTCACAGCGCCAAGGGTAACTGCGTTTTCGAAATTCTAAAAGCTGATATCGATATTACTTTCGGTTGGCTACGCACCTCTAAGTAATTAAGGAGCCTAACAGTAATAATTAAAGAGTTAAGTATTCAATATTAATTAACCAGCCTGCTGGTTAGAACGTCTTAGCTTCATTCTGATGTGCTGCACCACTGGCAATTCTATGCCAAAAAAAGCGCTCTTCTAACTGAAAAAGCTTATATTAAAAAAATTATGTAAATTTTTAGGTGAAACACCCTGTATAAGGCTTTCAAGAATTTTCAAAAATGGGCTTTTTGGGGCAAAAATATGGGTTTTGCGGCATAGTATTACCAGTTTTAGCGGACATCGTAAAGCCGGTGAGTTAGCTGGTTTAAAAAATTTCTGAAAACTAAGTTTTTAGCTATCAGAGATGGGCAACTGGTTGCAATTAGAGGTTTGTAGCCGGTCGTTAGTAATAGCCATATCAGTTTTTAGAATTTCGAAAACGCGATTACCCTCGACGCTGTGGCTCGGCAAAATCTAGCTGCATCATGCGAAAATATATGACCTTTCAAAAGCATGGAGGTAAAGCAATTCCTCCAGTGCACGTAACTAGTCGAAAAAGCCAAATTTTGTCGATCCACAACGCCACGGGTTCTAAAAACTGATATGAATATTACTGACGACCGGCTGCAAATCTCTAATTGCAACTAGGCGCCTAACTATACTGGTTGAAAGTTTATTATTAAAATTAGTTAACCACTTAAGACGATTACTTAAGACGATTCGCCGGCTTTCTGGTGTCCGCCAACACTGGAAATACTATGCAGCAAAAGCCATATTTTTACCCCCAAAAGCCTATTTTTGAATACTTTTGAAAGTGTTCGCTGAAACACCCGGTACATGTATTTTTACGGTGCACTGTCGCGAGGCGAATAGGCTGTTTTTCTGTCGCTGTGCTATTGACGACGACGAGGACGCTGCAGCTAGTGCTTGGGTGACTTGGTTTTTGTGTGCCTTCTGACTGTGGCCTGTCGCGCCTGCTGCCGAGCTAACCCCCTTAATATTTGGTGGAGGTGCTGGGTTTCGATCCTAGTACCTCTGAGGGAAAAGTGTCAAGCCTCATCAACTTCCGGGAACAAATGGATTGCCGTTGCGACCGATTACGCTATAACGCGCGCTATCCTGACCAACAGTACCTCCGATGTCGCCGACTTTCTTCTCCATGACGCCGTCCTGCTTCATGACGCTCCTCGTCAACTGCTTACGGATCGAGGCCCCTGCTTTCTTTCTAAAGTGGTCCACGACCTTCCGCGCTCATGCTCCACCCGTGTCAAGTTCACGACGGCCTACCATCCTCAAACCAACGGCCTTACTAAACGCCTTAACCTCACCCTGACGGTATGTCTCAGACCCCCATCGTGACTGGGACGTCAGTTTACCTTTCGTGACGTTCGCCTACAATTCCACACGCCATGATACCACCGGATACTCCCCCTTCTACCTGTTCTTTGGCCGCGACCCGTTGCTACCCTTTGACAGCTTACTGTCTCATGACCCTTCTACCAGCAGCTACGCATGTGACGCCATTGCCCGTGCTGACGCCGCTCGCCAAATCGCTCGGGGTCGTCCCGACGCTTCTCAGACCGCTCAAAAACGTCGTTACGACCTTAAAAACCGTGACGCCCATTACCCTCCCGGCACTCTCGTACTCCTCTGGCCCCCTGCGCGCCGTGTGGGCCTGTGTGAGAAGCTACTCCTCGTTACGTGGGTGCTTACCGCGTCTTGAGGCAACTAAGCAATGTGACCTAGCTACGAAATCACGCCCCTGCACCCCAACTCTCTTCCCGCGGCCCCATACACACAGCTCGTGCACGTCGCCTGTCTTAAAGGGGCTCTGAAAGGGGCTCTGATAAAGTTGGGGTACGCCTGGGATGTTGAAGCATGCTGTTTCACGAATATCGTCCAGCAAGAATTTTTTTAATGCTCTTTGTAAAAGCTGTTACCTGTAGTTAAAATCTGAATTTCAGCGTCTTCGCGCCTTTCCCTCTCTTCTCGTCAATTTTTGCACGCTGGAAGGTTGGCGCTCCTCCACCGGCCCAACCTCAGGGAGCGGAGCTTCCTGACCCGCCGGAGCTATGCGGCTTACTGGCCGCGGCCACGGCAGCTGCCTGACGCCCGAAAGAACTCTCAACTTGCATACGCAGGTGCGAGCGACGGAGGAGGGTGCGAGCATGAAAAAGTCGCCGGGAAGCGCTCGCCACCTTCGCGCCCGATTGTGGGTCTTCTGCTGCGTGTACAAGTGTATTATTTGGCTCAGGTTTTCAAGACAACACAGTGCAGTGATTGAGCGAGTTGATGTGCTCTTCTCGGAAGGTGTTTGAGAGCCCCTTTAAAGGTGCACTGAACAGGTATCTGTACTCATCTTTTTACCGCGGGAACTCGCTCTACACGTTCTGAGGACTCTTATAAACTTAGAATTATTCTCCTGAGCGGCCGATTTGCATAATCTAAAACAGATTAAACGTCCCGGCTCCCGCCTTTATTTAAACTCACCGCTGACGGTAGGAGCACGGCCGCTTGATGCAAAGCGCAATCGCTTTGCGCTTTGTATCTAGCGGCCGTGGTAGGAGTCAACCAAAGCGTGGAGTGCCTTTCAGCCAGTCCCGTGTCGGCTTGCCGCTCTGCCATCGGCGGAGTAATACGTAGCGATCGGTGAAAGCAAGGAGTCCACGCGTATTTTTATTTCCGTGGGCCTAATTTGCAGCTACGTTGTCTGTTACTGGATCTATTTATTCCCGGAAACCTAAAAACAAAATAAAAGCAAAAGCGAAGCCACCACGCGACTGCCTGAAAGGAACTCCACGCTTTAGTTGACTCCTCCCACCTTCATCAGTGAGAAGAAAAAGGCGGGAGCCGGGACGTTTAATCCGATTTAAATTAGGGAAATCGGCCACACAGGAGAATAATTCGAAGTTTATAAGAATGCTCGGAACATGTAGACCGAGTTCCCGCGGTAAAAGGACGAGTTCGATATCCTTTTTAGTGCACCTTTAAGCCTACTATTCGAACCCATCACCTTAGGACACCCAGGAACTATGCTTCCTTCCACGGGAAGAAGGGGGGTAGTGTTACGGTACACAGTCGAAAGGCGAAGAGGTCTTTCTGTCGCTGTGCTGTTGACGACGACGACGGCGCTGCAGTTAGTGCTTTGGTGACTCGGTTTTTGTGTGCCTTTTGAATGCGGCCTGTTGAATGCGGCTGAGCTAACCCCCGTAATAATATGAAGGAAGCCAACAGCCACCGAAACCAAGGAGCACAGGGGAATGTTTCTATTTTCTTTAAATTTGTGGTGTTGATCAATGCGAAATTATTAGCGTAATTATTTTATCGTTTAAAGATAATTGATGAGAAAGCAGGCATATATATATATATATATATATATATGAGAGAAGCCAACAGCCACAGAAACCAAGGGGTACAGGGGATTTTTTAATTAATTGATTTATTTTGTGGTGTTGATCAATTTATATTATTGAATATGTTATCGCTTAAAGCTAATTGATTAGAAAAGCAGAAGAAAAAACAACCACATGCCGCCGGTGGGATCCGAACCCACAACCTCCGAATTACGCGTCCGATGCTCTACCGCTGAGCTATGGCGACGGCTGTTAAACCTTCTGCTTTCGGGGGTATTTATGTTTACAAATAACCTAACCTTGGGAGAGAAGCCAACAGCCACAGAAACCAAGGAGCACAGGGGATTTTTTTTTAAAATTGATTTATTATTTTTTTTGTGGTGTTGATAAAGTAAGAATATTACTGAATATGTTGTCGCTTTACGCTAATTGATTAGAAAAGCAGAAGAAAAAACAACCACATGCCGCCGGTGGGATCCGAACCCACGACCTCCGAATTACGCGTCCGGTGCTCTACCTCTGAGCTACGGCGATGGCTGTCAAGCTTTCTGCTTTCAAGGGTATTTATGTTTACAAATAACCTAACCTTGAGAGTGTTCATCAGCGCCACCCACGTTCGTAAGCGGCGGACGTGGAACGTCCTGAGTTACCGCTGGTGTAACATAGAACGCCATCGAACGGCGAGGGTGGAAGCTGTGTGAGAACCCTCTTATGCTTCCTATGGCGTCAAGGCTGCCAGAACCGAGACCCTCGCTAAACAATTAAGCAAACAAGGGAAGGGGAATGAGGGGCTCGTTATAAATATGAGAGAAGTCAATAGCCACAGAAACCAAGGAGCACAGGGGATTTTTTTTAAATTTATTATTTTTTGTGGTGTTGATCAAGTAAGAATATTACTGAATATGTTGTCGCTTTACGCTAATTGATTAGAAAAGCAGAAGAAAAAACAACCACATGCCGCCGGTGGGATCCGAACCCACGACCTCCGAATTACGCGTCCGGTGCTCTACCGCTGAGCTACGGCGACGGCTGTCAAACCTTCTGCTTTCGGGGGGCATTTATATTTACAAATAACCTAACCTTGGGAGTGTTCACCAGCGCCACCCACGTTCTTATATATATATATATATAGCTGTAACTGAGGACGTACTACGTCCGCCGCTTAAGAACATGGGTGGCGCTGATGAACACTCTCAAGTTTAGGTCACTTGTAAACATAAATACCTCAAAAGCAGATCTGATAGCCTTCGCCGTAGCTCAGTTGGTAGAGCACCGGACGCATAATTCGGAGGTCACGGGTTCGGTTCCCACCGGCGGCATGTCGTTGTTTTTTCTTCTACTTTTCAAATCAATTATCTTTAAGCGTAGCATATTCAGTAATATTCATTGATCAGTACCACGACATAAATAAATCTAAAAAATCCCCCATGTTCCTTGGTTTCTGTGGCTGTTGGCTTCTCTAATATATATATATTAATCTCCCATTGATGAAAACTACAAATATAAAAAAAGACATCCCATATGCTATATATATATATATATATATATATTGACGGAAACCAACAGTCATCGAAACCAAGGAGCATAGGGGATGTCTTTTTTATATTTGTAGTTTTCATCAATGTGAGATTAAACCAGAAGAGAAAAAACAACCACATACTGCCGGCATAACCCGAACCCACGACCTCCGAATTTCTTTATTTCATTTTCTCATAACAGAGAAAAAAGGAGCAGGAGCTAAAGGCTCATAGCCTGACAGAGGCTCCTGCCCCAGGTAGCACAATTTGGCATTTCAATGCATACTTAATAAAAAGCAAAGATAGAAAGGGAAACAGCTCTCAATTACATAAACACATTTGAACACATTTGGGCCCTGTGATTTTCCAGTTATAGCCATGCTTCACTATTGCAATACGTGACCTAGACTGAAACTTCTGCATGCCAACAGGCTTGCCTGCCACATTGTATACAGAGGACAACACAACTGGTGGTCAGTGTGCCGCCGATGTGCGTTGTGGGAGACTTTAACAAGTGCAACAAAAGCCCGTTTATTCCATGGTTGGGATGGGCTTCAGCGCCTAGAAAACAGATCTTGGCAGAATAACATTGTAGAAGACAGAGAGAGAGACCTATTCAGAAAATTTGGCTCCGTTTTCTAGGTATTGATGCTAATGCAAGCTGCAGTAAAAGAGGGTGCACGGCTACGATTTTGTCACAAGTACCCGTTTCAGTTGGCACCAGCATGCGAGAGACCGCATCCGAGAGAGAGACCCCGCATCCCAAAATTGTCTTGCGGTAAATACGTACGCCAAACCAGACAGAAGGCTTTCATGATGGCCACCTTCTGGTCAATGGAAATTGCTTTGCGGTTTCGTTTTCCATCGCTTGGCTCCGTGAAATCAGCAGGACGTTGATACCATCAAGCATGCCAAGCGCGCTGTCAAACGTTTTTAAACATGAGATCCTGCTACGAAAACGGAAATTAAACTGCACATGGAACCAGAGGAGCAGAGCGCGCTGGCAGTGGGTGCAGCGAGAGGGTTGAAGAATGGGGTAACTTCAGTGATGTTGGCAACTCGATCAAGGCGCAGCATGGCTAGGGTGGCCACCATAACAAGCGCTGCATGGCATTGTTCATTGGGCACGAAATGGACAGTGACGTTGACTGGAGGTTTGTTATGTCCCATTCTTGCAGGAAAGTTTTACTTTGTAAAAACGAGATATCAAATAGTACATGTGTTCTATGGGGAAGCTGCGCTACCCAGGTGGCACTGTAATTGTTCCATTCGGCAACTAAAAACTGCTGCCGTACGCCACTTGGGCCGCTACAAATGTGAGAGCACATACTGAACGATTAGATGCCCGTGTTTGGTTGACAGCATTCATTGCCTAGCTTCTCTCAACGTAGCCCAGATAGGTGATGCACGGCATGTGTGGCTTCAACACAGCCCGGAAGCTCATACCTATCTGATAAGTGCACGAAGGTGGCGTGGAAAAGCACAACAAGTGCACTGAAAACTGCTTGCCCCTCGTGCTTGTGTGTGAAGGCGTTGCAATCAACACGGCAAACTTAAGCGCAGGTTCATTATGGGAGCTTCCAAGAGGAATGGCTATTCCTTCATTGTATCCATTACTTCGTTATAGCGAAGTTTGACATGTATTCCACCGATTACCACACTTCCAATTTGTGCACAAACCAGCACTTCAGGAAGGTTTTTTTACAGATGGTCACAATAAAGAGCTATTTGAAATATTACTCCTACCATACTGTGCTATCAGATTACTACATTGCTACTAACTACCAGAACATTACTACAAGATTTACTAACTATATGCGAATATGTAGCACTGGTCTTGGAGACCGTCAAGTGACCGAAGCATGTCATAGGATTAAGACGAAAATGAAAAGATCTTGCCTCATATTGCAAGAATCCAGCACTGTAATATTAAAGAAAGGAGGATTTAACAATTTAAACTGTCACTGAAAATCTCATAAAACAAGCTGAAGCGGCAACCTGCAGTGAAACCTAACCATTATTAGTGATCTCACCACATGAAGTCTTGGTAAAATCTTGCGTGTCAAGTGCATGGTCTTTTTTTTCTTTTAAGTGTTCATCATACATTACAGGCTACGCTCTCTGCAGAGCACCCTTTGATGAAAAGCAACACTCCCTCTGCATCGCGATGAAGTGCTCCGAGCTTTCTTTAATAGATGGTGCCACAGTGTTTTGCATTTCTTGGTTGAATTGGTAACCACGGTCTACCAAAACTGCCATTAATGAGGCATACATTGCTGCACTGCAACAGCTTTGGGTGTGGAAAACCAAATGGAAGCTATGCTACAGACTGAAATTGTTCAACTGTTGACACGTGCCTGGGACTGCATTAGTTTTCAGTACCTCCGTTTTGCCAGCATGCAATCATATTATCGCACTCCCAGATTCATGGTTTGCAGCATTGGGATGCATAAAAACAGGCGCATCCGCTGATCAGAAAATTCCCGTTAAAGTTGCTGCACCATTTCTAACAAAACTGTTGCAGAATTGGACACCACTGCACTTAAAAAAATGGAGTCCTAAAATTTGGCTGTCAGTCCCTTTAAAATTTAAAATGCTATTTTCTACACCTGCCTGCACCAACTTGTAATGAACTTGAAGGTAAAATTAAAGCTTCACACTGCGACATTCCCTCTTACAGATAACTTTCCTCATCAAATAAGTGTTATTGCTGGCTCATGAATTTAGGAGAGAAATTCAAAGTTAACACAGAAAAAAAAAATTTCTATGAATGGGAGTTAAATGAGCATTAAGTGAAGAGTTGGAAAATGCTGCACCTGCACCAGGTAAAAAGTCACATGTTGCTTACATTGCATAATGCTAAGGTTTGCATAAACGCAAAGATGGCACCTACCCTAATAAATTTAACAGAGCCAGTAGTAGGCAACTTTATTTAGGACACAAATTAAGCGTTCAGTAGGTTGGCGGCCTGTCGTATCAAGTCTACAGCACTTAATTTATCACTGCTTTTCATAATGCCACATACATTGGTTTTTACTTTACTGATGGCACTGTGCATCCAAGAAATGTGTTTAGAAGGCCTAATGCATTTCTTTCAGTTTTTAACAATTTCACAAAACATACAGAGATCTCACAAAAGTAATATATTACAGCAAGCCCTGACAACTACTGAATTAGAAAAGAAAGCCTGCGTGTAACAACTAGAACATGTACTGACAAACCAAACATAACACTACTTTACAAGCATACTTGTTTCTCAAAGGCGTAGTCCACACATGTATAATCAGTACACAGGCTGTTAAGTAAACATCGAAAAACTCTGCATCCTGAAGCCACTTGTTTCTGGAAGACAAACGAACTTCAATGCCAGTGCTGCCAGCAAATCATGCGGAGAATGTTCCGTCTGTGAATAAAAACACAAATGCACTTGAGAAAGGAAATAGAACAAAATGAGCAAATCAAATAAAGTTTATTTCAAAAATCAAAAACAAGAAAATGTGCTCTTTGTGCAAACAAACATACAAGCTGATGCAAAAAGCAAACAAAACATTCGCCTGGTCATACCAGATGTTGAGTTACCTCATTCCTGCTTGTACAAAGAAGTAAAATATCCAAACACTTATCTTCGCAACCAAAGAAACCCTTTATCAGTAAGCATTAAACCTAGAAATGTAAGCTCCCCACAAGAAAACTGCACACTGTGTTGCAGTATTTCCAGGCAACACTTTATTTACCCATCACTAATGTCCTTTGCATGTCCGCTGTTATAGATTCTGTCACCAAATTTTATACATGAACAGAAGTAGCTTCATTTTAACAGTACAAATCAAACTGTAGTACAGCATCATACTCAAGTAAATAAATTGTGTGTAAAGTTTACAGATGCAGCCAATTTAAGAAGCTGCAAGTAACTAAGTAAAATGCTGTTACAAAATGAGAAGCTAATATGAAGAGGCACAGTGTGCAAGACAATGTAGCTGCACAGGGGATTCTTACATACTTGACAGCAGTAATCTTACAACACTTTTTTTATACTGATTAATTGAAATGTTAAGTAAAATGCATCTGATGTACATCAACCTTGCCATTCTTTAAAAAATTTCCAATTTTTCAAAGGCTCATGAACAGCCTTTTCCATGTGTCCAAATTCCATCAAGTTTTTATCTTTAGATACAAAGCATCTAGAATGAAAATGCCATAGGATGTATACAAATGGCAATAAAAATAAAATAAACATTCCAAACATTAAAACAAGCACCAGCACTTGCATTGACAAGGTGTAAAGGAAGGAAAGAATCTTGATATTTAAACCACGAGGCAAGCTTAATGAACTATTGAGGTGAAATTATGAATGTTCAAGAATATGCGCAATGGCTATGCACAATCCAGATTTAAAGACTAATGTCTCAGTGAACTGAAATGCATGGCAAAGAAGCTACAAGTGGGAAAGGCGGAAAAACTAATTAATAAAATAACTCGTAATAAACAAAAGAAAGGCAAGCCTCGGATCATATTTACAAAAATGTTCTTATTTAATTGCTGAGACTTGCTACTTTCCATAAAAATATACCATTTCAAGTGTATAGTATATCAATGTGTTTATCAAGTAGGTGTGTATTGTGCAGCGGTGTAGCCTTGAGTCCCAAAGCTAATTGCGGAAGACCTTTTCTCAGGAAATACCGGCTATACAAGGGAAGCTGGTTTGTTTGCATCTCTGGTGGGAGCAATGCAGACAGAGAAACTCCAGATACAGAGGGAAGGGTGACGCTAGAGATGTGTGTGTTACAAGAACACTTTAGGCGGCCAAACTGTTTCATTTAGCCTTTGAAGATGAAGGCAGGGATGGCTCTGTCTAAAGAACTTCATTTAGTACGAAAGAACTGTACTTGTGTTCGGCATAATGAGCACAAGTATTGTTTCTTTCTATGTTCACTTGTGCGCTAGAATTTTTACTTTTACAAGCTAGAACTAGCAAAGCATTATTTCTCAGCGATAGTGAAGACCAGGCATGCTCAAGTTGGAGACCTGTTAGAGCTCAGTAAACATGACATACTGCAATGCCACTAAGTATGTGTTGTAGCATATCACAGCCATTACATACAGCTAACTGCACAAAGTGGAACATTTTGTATAAGTATGCAAATTATGTTCTAACATTTTTGTAAATATGGCTGTTCAAGAATGAGTGCAAACAACAATAAGGTCTAATCATACACCCCAAATTACAATACACAGATTTGCTGACCAAGAGAAAAGTATTTAGAGTCGTTATTTCCACCAACTATGGTCTGGCAGACTGGCTTTGTCACCACCTATGGTAAATCTTACCACACAAATACGTACAGCTTCCTCCTGTTCCTCTACTGTCAATTCCTTAAATGGCTGCCAAACACTGCACCAAAAGCTCACGCAAATAAAAAGATGAGAAGACCCAGATTAGTTTTGTGAAGATTTGCACATCACATGACGACTACTCACTGGTCTTTTACAGCCTAGAGTAGAAACTAGAAAAAGTCATCATTTAAACACAAGCTGCTAAATTTTTCATGGCTGTTCTGCAGTTGCATATTCAACATGAAAGATTCTCTAAAGATTCAACAAGGTTAGTTGTTGCCAGACAGCTTTCAAATCCAAAACTGAAAGCAACATTGTCTATTTTTTTTTTCTTCTGGACCTTGCAAGTGTATATATTTCCAAATTTATTTGCTCTCGTCAGCTAGGCATGACAAAGAGTGCTTCTTTCAAGAGGGTAACATGCAGCGAAATCTACGTTCCCACCATTCTTTAATGTTTTAACTGCTTCATGTTATATTAACAGTCAGACGTAATCACCCGTTTCTGTAGAACAAATAGGCTTAAATTTAAAATGATTAGTGCTTTAGAGTCGCAGTGGATGGCTCTTATGAAAGTCCTAGATTTAAAATTGTTTTATACTTTGATTTTGCAATGGGCAAGCTGTTTTTTCTGTTCAGTTAGACAATCATGATGTAATTTATTTAATTACTAGTCATTTCATGTACTTAATAAATGTTTTTAAAGCTCTGTCACAGCTATGCCAGTTTCACTATGAAGCCTACCTCATTCCTTGAGAGAGACATGCTAACGATACATACAGTAATGTGCATTTTTATCGTGAAGGCTTTAAAAAATTTTCTTGCCTCAACCGCTGGCTCAGTTGCGGTGAAACTGTACAAAGAGCTTGTGTATTATGGTAACTTTTGTATCGTAGCAAGTTTTGCAACGGTACTTACTTGTTTGAGCAGTGCATGATGCAAAGGCATAATCATCTACGTCGAGATTGGCGAACCGAAACCCAAACAGTTTTTTTGCTGAAGAGCAGCAGTAGCGCCATCTGTTTTCTGCAGTGGCAAGCGTCACAAGGAACCGAGGCGAGCGTTGCAAGGAGCGCGAGCCCTTTGAATACGCCATTCCGGCCGTTTCGTTTGCTTCAACTGAAGCGCTTCGAACATTTTCGGCCAACTGAGTGGAAAAAATGCCAGAAACAACTATTTTAACGAGGCTTTACCATTAAAAGAATATTTTTGTGGCCTCTTTTTCTTTTCTTTTTCTGTCGAGTGCAAGGAGTGCGGGCCCTTTGAATACGCCGTTCGGGCATTTGCGATGTCTTTAGTATTTTTCAAGTACAGTACAGTAAAACCAATTAAAGGTTTATCTGTCATCATTTACCCAATGAAAGAAATATACACACATCAGACCCGAAGAACAGCTGTTCCTCTCGCTGGGCGTTCATTCGTCGGAAAAGCATGGTGTAAGCTGCTGAAAGAAACAGTAATTTACTGGCATTGCATGACGTTCGCTCTTATGTACGTCCCTTCCTGGTGTCCGTGTGTGTTTGGTGCTGTTGTAAAAGTTATCTGCCACCAACTCGCTCGTGCTTCTACATTGCCTGATAACAAAGCAAAAGACGTTCAGGCTGCAAAGCAATCAATCCTCAAAGTGGCCGTCTGCAGCGTCTATGCATTGCTGCAGCCTGTGATGTATTCGTTGAACAGTGCAGTGCTCATGTCGTCGCTTACTGTGTTGAACTCTTACTTTATCCGCTCCTGAAGTTCCTCAAGAGTGCGAAGGCTTCCAGCCCTGTAGACGCGCGATTTGATATATCCCCATACAAAAAAATCGCATGGTGTCAAATCTGGCAATCGCGGTGGCCAAGGCATATTGGACGACCCACGCCCCATCCACCAGCCCGGAAATTCCTCATTGAGCCATTTCCTAACTTTGGCTGTGTAGTGTGTAGGGGCGCCATCTTGCTGGAAGATGCCTACCTGCTGCTGCATGTGGTACTGCATCAGCTCCGGCAGAAATTTTTCCTTCAATAGGCGCAGATAAGAGTCGGCTGCCATGATGTCCTCAAAGAAGAACGGGCCGACCACTCCCTCTTGCCAAATTGCACACCAGACAACAGTGCGTGGTGAGTTCACGGCCCTGGTGTGAGTGAAATGCAGGTTGTTTTTCGCCCAGAAACGCGTGCATTGTCTGGCCATCAAGGTGAAAAACAGCCTCGTCACTGAACAGCAAAAAATCGAGGTGTCCAGGATCTGCTGCCACCCTCTGCTGCTCTGAGCGGCAGAATGAAACCCGCTGGGCTTTGTCTGCGGGGCTTAAATTCTGGTGTACCTGCACCCTGTATGGACGCCACCTTGTGCTTTTAAGTGCTCGGCTCACCGTCGATGGGGCTACGCCGAACATAAACCCAGCACGGGTGCAGGTCATATGAGGGTTGGCTTCAAGGACGCCCTCAAGCGCATCACCGATTACACGGTGTGTCTCTGATTTATCTTTTCTTACTTGCCTAGTCACGGGCCCGATGTCTTCAAACTTCTGGCGCCATTTCAAAATGGCTGCGTGAGATGGTGGCCGCCGCCGAAACCTCACCGTGAATTGTTTGCGGACAGTGTGAATTGAGTTTGTCTCAATTAGCCACGCCACTGCCGCTGCTTTCTCATTTGCACTGTAAGTTGGCATACCGCACCTCAGCACACCACAGCACAGTGAAACAAAGACGTCAGAACAGCAGTGAAGAATAAAAAGCTTGCACCACACAATGAAATTAAACAAGAAAAACCAGCTCAGGACTTCGCAACGTCATCCTCCGATGCTTTAGGAGAGCCATGAAAGCAGATGATACAAGCTGAATTGGATAAAATCACTCGACAGAAAAAAAAAAGATGCCAAAAGAATATTCTTTTAATGATAAAGCCTCGTTAAAATAGTTGTTTCTGGCATTTTTTCTGCTCAGTTGGCCGAAAATGTTCGAAGCGCTCCAGTTGAAGTAAACGAAATGGCCGGAACGGCATATTCAAAGGGCCCGCGCTCCTTGCAACGCTCGCCTCGATTCCTTGCGACGCTTTCTACTGCAGAAGACAGATGGCGCTACTGCCACCCTTCAGCAAAAACTGTGGGTTTCGGTTCGCCAATCTCGACGCAGATGATTATGCTTTTGCACCATGCATGGCTCAACCAAGTAAGTACCATTCCCAAACTTGCTACGATACAATAGTTACCATAATACGCAAGCTCTGTGTGCAGTTTCACTGCAAACGAGCCAGCGGTTGAGGCAAGAAAATTTTTTGAAGTCTTCACGATAAAGATGCACAATGCTGTATGTGCATTCTGCCCATTTACATCTTAGAATGACCTGGTACAGACTCTACAAAGTACTATCAAGCCATAATACATTTCTATAGACAGTGTGACACACTCCATAAAAGTGTTGTGGACACAATCTATCACAATGCTCTGCAGCAATGAAAGCCATTTACTGGCCTGCCTCAATAAGTACCAGCTGCATTCACAAAAATATATGCCAAGAAGACTTGACATCTGGACAGCATTCTCTGGATGGCTCATATCAATAAATAATTGGGTAGAGGCTGTGTTCAGTGCTTGTACCCCAAAGATTTTGTTTGTAACCAAATGGCTCTGCTTGTTCCAATGCTACTGGTAATTATCCCCCATTCTAAAATTTACTCTGCTACGACGATTTCTCCTAAATGCATTGGATTGATGTGAAAGATTGATTGTGAAAAATTGATTGTGAAAAATTGATTGCGAAAATTGGAATGTGAAAATTGGAATGTGAAAAGTGATGGAATTTTTTTTCAACTGGGTTGGTGTCAAATTGTCCGCTTACTTTGTAGAATTTGCAAGAACCGTAGACATCAGGAATTAGTTAAGCTCATTTTATGCTCAACACTTAATTTGTGTACAGTCAAACCTCATTATAACGAACACAGATACAGCGAATTATCAAATACAACAAAGTAAAAGCAAAGTTAGGTCAGCCATGCTTTATTTCTATGAGAGTTCTATCGGTATAACGAAACGAAAAATTCAAAATTTGACACTGTAGCGGTCATAACAAAACAGTTTTTGTATTCACACGGCTCAAAATGCGCAAACAAGCCAAAAAAAAATCCAAAATACTAAAATTTTGATTTTTTGATGGCTGCCTAGCATGTGACTGGCACATGACTGAACCACCACCCGCTCGCTCCTGCCGCCACATTTGCCAACCTGCACACGCTATCTCTGCATTCCATTCTGTTAACGTTGCGCAACATGGTGGCACTGAAACGCAAAGCAGTTTTGCTTGAAACGAAGATAAAGATATTCAGGGCGGTTGACAGTGAGCGCAGAAAAAAGACATTGCCGTGGACTTCGGTGTTGCGATTACCATTTTGAGCGCAGGGCAGAAGATTGAAAATCTGAATCTGAAGGTGCCGCGAAGAACAACACGAAGTGTGTAAGGCTTTGTCACTACCAGGATGTTGAAGATTCCTTGTTTGTGTGGTTTAAGCATGTTAGAGTGCGCAACCTGCCTGTGTCTAGTGCTGTCCTTCAAATGAAGGCGAGAAGTCCTGCTTTCGTTTTAGGCCACAATGACTTTCATGCAAGCAGTGGCTGGCTGCAGTGATTTAATGATCGTCATCAAATTGTTTGCCATGCCTTGTCTGGCGGAGCAGCCTTGACGCTGAGGACTGCAAGAAGTGTGCAGAAAGCTTCCGCATGCAACTGGAAGGCTACGAGGAGCGTGATGTGTACAACGTGGATGAAACTGCTTTTTTTTAAGCTGCTCCCAGAAAAGTCACTCGCTGCAAAGAACGAACTGTGTCGCAAAGGCAAAAAAAGCAAAGACCGTGTCACCGTCGTAGTTTGTGTAAACATGGATGGATCAGACAAAAGGTGGCCAACTGTTATCAGTAAGCCTGCTCACCCCAGGTGCCTGCGCAACGCCCGGAACCTGCAAACAGACTACCGTTCGAATCAGAAGGCGTGGATGACATCACCACTGTTTGAAGCATGGCTGAAGGCCTTCGACAAAGACATAGCAGAACAGCACAGCAAAGTGCTCCTAATATTGGACAACTGCTCTGTTCATTAGGTGTCTGTTCCACTTGAAGAGGTCCCCTTAGTTTTCTTGCCGCCAAACTCGACCTCTGTGCTCCAGCCTTTAGACAGGGGCATCATTTGCTCTCTGAAATGCTGCTATAGAAAGTGACTGGTTACGTAGCTCGTTTTTGACAGACAGGGGCATATCAACGCCCATAAACCTGAAAACAATGCCGGACATGCTGGACAATGAAGTGACGCAGTTGACAGTGAGAAATTTCTTTGTCGATGCTGGGCTAGCCCCATTTGCAGCGAGACTGAGAGCGACGATCCTGAACCTCAAGTGGACAATTTCAGCGAGACGACATGACGTCAACTGGCGGTTCGGAACATTTATGTTCGAGGAAATCACCTGTGCAGACGACAACATGGCTGTGGCACCCGAACTGACCGACCAAGAAATTGTCCTACAGATGATGCTACAAGCAGAGAATAAAGCGAAGAAGAAGGTGAAGAGCGAGCTTTCAGCAGGCAGTGCTGAGGCTGCCAACAAGGCCAGGAAATTGAGAAGGCACCTCGAGAACCTACCCATGGCCAAATCAGCTGACATCTGGAAAGCGCTGCACTGTGCTGATTTTGTAGAGAAATTTATCCTGCCAAATAGTGTGAAGTGCCGCCCAACGAAGATTACGTCATTTTTTTAATAAATCAGTTTTCACGTGTGGCCACCATCCAGATTTGTGTGCTCATTTTTTCTTTCCAGTACGAAATGCAAGGTGAGGTTTCACATGCTTAACCCATGCTTTAACGCTTTAAATTAAAAAATGGTGCGTTTTTTCAACTCTGTGCTTTCCATCTTAGGGTGCCCTTTACGTGGGTTTATTAACAGACCTTTTCTGTGGGAATTTGAGTGTGCACTTTTACAACAAATATTGGATATAACGAAGGAATTTCCACGCAAAATGAGACTTCGTCGTAACGAGGTTTGACTGTAATGTGCAAGACCTGTAGACATTAGGAACTAGTTACAGCTCATTTTATGCTCAAACTATCACCACCTAATTTGTACAACGTGCAAGAACTGCAGACATCAGGAATTAGTTACAGTTCATTTTATGCACAAATTCCTCGCTAGAACATCAGAAACACTAGCAACACTGCGTAAATATTCATTTAACTGTTCATGAACCAGCTAATACACTAAAGACACTTATGCTCTTTTATATATCCAAATATTTCAACTCAGGATCAATACATATTATATATTAACTATAACAAAAACTAAAAAATCTAAGCAACAAACAGATCTGTGTAACAAATATATAATGTGCTCTCAAAAAATAAATGAAGTAAAGACTGATGCAACACGTAACAACTTACATTCAAAGCACCCTATATACAAAATGTGTGAAAAAAATCAGCACGTGCTATGGCTCAGGCTTCAATTAGGCATCGGTCTGCAATTGCTTAGTATCAGGAAGCCCACTTGCCATCATGAAATGTGAAGACCTATGTCATAAAAGCAGATCATGTCAGATGAAAACCCACTGCTATCATGCCCTGTAGATATATAACATGAAGTGACGCAGATTATCCGCACAATCGCTGTTTGGTACATAAAGATTGATACTTCAAACAATCGTAAATATCTCACCAAAACATCTTAACATCTTTCAGGGACAATACTGCATGCATAGCAAAGTGCATGTGGGAAGTCTGTATGGCGTTAGCAAGCAGCTCATTTGTGCCCTATGCTTAGCTAATTGTACTGCCGTCATGCTAACCCAAGCAAGCTTATAATTATCACTTTGTTATTTGTTCCTATGGTTGGAATATTGAATTGTTTTCTGAAACATAACGTTCATGTGAAAAAAAAAACAAAACAGACTCACTAGTTTCAACAGTAAAAAAAGAAAACGAGTATTACCACACAGATCAACATAAAATGGTAAATATACAAAAATCCATGTTATTGTATTAAATGACAAACAGCTCAATACAGGCAACATAGTACGAAGCTATTCAAGATACACAGTTCAGTACTAGTCTGTACAGCTTTAGCAAGCAGCTCATTCGTGCTCTACACTTAGCCAATTGTACTGCGGTCATGCTAATTCAAGAAACCTTATAATTATCCCTTTATTATTTGTTCTTGTGGCTGATATTTTAAATTGTTTCTGAAACTTAACTAGATCACATAAAAAAAAACTGAGCCTCTTTTCATTAGTTTCAGTAATAAAAGCAAAAAACAAGTATTGTCACACACATCAACATAAAATGAAAAATATACAAAAAATCCTTTTTTTTTTGTATTCAGAGGGTAACAGTAGCTAAATACAGAGTACATAGAAGCGGTTTAAGATGAACAGCTTGATTGTATAAACACAGCATAAACAAAAAATATGGGCTTGGCACGGTTCACAGAGTATGAATACAAGAAATTATGCCTGTCACTTTTAGCACAATAGCATGGAATAGAAACACATTTATTGTCATAACTGCTTTTCCTGATGCCTGATGAGGCACCACAAATTTCACACAACTAACAGGCTACTATCAAATCAATTAGCACACATACAGCTCCACCATTTGAAATACAAGGAAAAATTCTGCACAATGGTTCCCAAGACGGGTAAGCTTGTACACTAAGCTTATCCTGAGCAAGTTTAATGAGCAATACTAATGGCACCACTGAATGCCTTCAAGCTAAGCAGTGCAAGAAAATAAAGGATCGGATTTTTTTTTTAGTCAAGGGTGGCCATTAAATATTATGGCATTTAGTTTAAAGCCCGCTAACGATTTTTTGTATTACATAGACACGTTTGATCAATTAGTAGTGTTTTCTGTGACAGAAATTCACATTCAAATTCTCAACAAGAAAGTGAAGCCCGATTTTTAAAACCAACTGTAAAGTCTGATTCGAAAAATGAGAGACCTAGACATTGCAAAAACCAAATAGCAAACTGTAACAGCAGGCGCAAAGGTAGTAAATCACAAGTGCATTTGAAAATTCCACCAGTTTGCTGCATACGTTGTCGTGAAAGAGAACACCGATAGACACACATCAAGATTTGAACAGAATGATTGTGCTCCTTCTAACCCTTCCCTTTAGCTTCATGTATGCGCCTCATCCACAATTCTAAACATTAAAAACTAACTCCAAAACATTGCCAAATCCCTTCACAACAACGGTGATTCGACACTCTGAAAAGTGACTCCTTCCTTTATCAAGTGGTTAGATGACTATCTGTCGCTGTGGTCAAAACAAGCTATTTGTGAATAAATCCCTTAGTTACTGTTACTATCTGTTATTAAGTACTAGCAGGAAAACATCGCAGCTTTATTCTACAACAGACCATCACAGACATGCTACCTTTTGCACCTTCACACTGCCATTTGCAGAAAGAATTTCATTAAGTGACAATCAGCTACCTGTACTTTTAACAAGCTGAAATTACAAAGGAAACCTCAGACTACTGTTGCAAGAAAAGCAGTATAAAACAATGAGCAGAAAACTTTCAATGTTCTTTGATAACCAAGCTACAGAAGTGCTTTCTTGTGGGTACACATTCTCATGCTATATAGCCGAGAGGTATAATACTTGACCTTCCACATTTTCACTACAACTTGCAAAAAATCTCATTGAATGATGTGCAGCTACATCTAGCATATTTCAGGCTATGCTGCAAAATAAGCTCCAGGATCAGAAATCAATTTCTGCTCATCCTTCACAATCTTCGAAGTAACACAGACAGCCACAAGAGTTTTTCCTACAGACAGGTTTCCTCAAGTTGCATGCACCAAAAGCATGGCGTCTGTTGTCCAATATTCAGTGGGATTAGAACTTACATGTCTCTGGCTTTTCTTCATACACAGCATCCTGGCCAGGTGCCAGAGAGTTGCGCCGTGTGCCCATCCCATTGATGCTGACTACGTCGTCCCTCCTGAAGAGGGCAGAGATTTCCTCAAAAGTTCTGTTCTTCGTCTCTGGAACTTTTTTGTACGTGAATGTCCAGAAGAAGCCCAGCAGTAGAGTAAATGGCAGGAAAGTGTAGTTTCCAAGAGCTGCCTGCAGATTAATAAAGAAAGGTAGAGCTTATGTCAGCCATACAAAAGTAAATAATATAAATAAAAAATTAAAACCGACTTGCATCAACTTTAAAAAAAAAAAATTGAGCATACATGATGCATACACTGCAAAAAGCATGCATATTCCCACAAAGCTTAACATTTCGTGTTTTGAATGACTGTCCTTTCTTTACCACCACTGGGATGCGGCCTTATTCTTTTAAATTTGCCATGGGAGATGCATTACTTCGTACACTGGTTATCAGATGATGCTGGATTGTGTCAGAAATGACAATAGTCCTGCGATGCAAGTTGTGACTGTTTACAAAGATAAAATGCTATTACTTAGGATGTTCTAAGCCACAGAGCAAAGCTGACAGATTCGGCTAGCCTGATCTCGATGATAGCTCAGCACTAGGGGTGTGCGAATATTCGAAATTTTCGAATATAATTCGAATATTACATTTTTAGTATTCGTATTCAATTCGAAAACCAAGTATTCGTGTTGTTTCGAATATTCGACCCGACGCGAGTATTCGTAACCAGCCGAATATTCTATTGGGAGCACCGGCGTTCATTTCGGTCCGCAAGTCCTATCGACAGAGACATAAGAATATGGCGGCGCCCAGAGCAATGCGTAACGTTGGGCCATGCAGTAGTTAACTATGCTGGTGAGCTTCTTTGTGGCTATACCTGCGAAGCTGGTATAGTCGGAGCTGTGCACGAAATACCTCGCAATACGTGCCAGTTCAGTGCCAAGTGAGAGGGCATTTTTGTGGCTGGAGAAGTCGCTGCAGCTAGAAGGAAACTAACTGGCTAGAAGGAAACTAACTACTTCTGCCTGACCATGTGAAGCAGCAGGTTTTTATGTTCATCCCAGCAACGCGCTTTTGTGCTTATGGCAAGCTAGCCTTGATCAATGCTGTGTACTAGCCATCCTCTCTGATATTTCCACTCTTCTAAGAATAATGTTCGAGACTTTGATACTTTTTCTGCAGTCACCCACATCTTTTGTGTTCATTTCATCACTGATAGCTCAACTGTGATGTTCTTGGGGGCTCAAATAACGTTTTGTAGTGGTTAAATGCGTCTGTCCTTGATTATTCGATATTCGATTCGATATTCGGAACCAAGTATTCGTATTCGATTCGTATTCGAAAAATTTGATATTCGCACACCCCTACTCAGCACGCTTTTCAGTAATGCAGCCGTCAAGTCCCTTTGCTTCTTTGTGTATGTACATGCAGATTAACCCAGGAAACAGTCAATTTTGAGTTTTACACAAGCCTGTTTGCCAACCTGCCTGTGTCCCTGCTATGTGATCCTATTTCAAAACAACCTGTACCGAGCTGGTTGGCAGTGCACACACTAAAAGTCTAAAAATTAAAGAGTATAAACTGAAGAGGTAAACGTTAGTAAACTGAGTAACATTCAATGCAGCAACTATTACTTGCAACGAAAAAAAAAACAAAAATACAGCATAAATGCTTCTTGAATGCAAAGTTGCACATTTAATTTTTTGGCAGTGTGATTACGAGGAATTCATGTGGTAGATACCATCATGAACAATCATGACAGCTTCTATGGTTTTAGGCATTAGATGGTACTTCTTAAGTTAGTCATGCATCACATGACCTGACATTTCTAATCTGTAATGCCTATGGCCTGGCCATGAATGAGAGCGGTCAGGCATTTTATCTCTTAGATGCAGTTTCGCAATAAATGTTAGCTTGGCAATATCATACTGGCTCCTTTTTCTATATTGATGGTAGGTCGGTGAACATTACGCTACTAGTATCCATAACATCTCCTACAGTGAATTCAGGCTTGGTCTGATAGAATGTTCACAGGGATTATAACATTTGGCACAGTCCTTTAAAAAGCAGCCCTGCTGCGGGTTTCACTCGACTCCATCAGTGCTTTCACCAGCTATTACTCTTGCTAGTATTGTGTACCCCAGCTTAGATGTGTCACACCGTTACAAAAATTACTTTTCATAATCAATGCTTATTCCCACAGAAATTAAGTCTGCAGAAATTACAAATAGTACACAAAAATTACAAAAGAAGTCTGCAGAAATTACAGCATGCACTTCAGATGAAACCTGAAAGGGCACAGCTAGCCCAATGCAGAAAGTTTGAGTGCTCTATTGCACTGTGAAAAATATTCTACAAACAACTGTAACAAGCCCAACCGGTGCAAGCCATTCATAATGCAAGGCATGCTCTATTTTCTGCACAACTCTACTAATGCTGTCAAGAACTTTAAAGGCAGGTGCAAATCTTTCACAAGAAACTGAAAGGTACAAGAGAACAGCACAGAGCCAAGGGTTAAGTGCATTGAAGCACTTCTGCACTGACTTCCATGCTGATAAGTCACCACACTGCAGCATTGGTAGGCACTTGTGACAGATATGCTACTGCAGCTAAGGGTATGTTAACACTGACCTGTTCACCCAGATGAAACTTGTCATCTGAGATTTCAACTGACTCCAGCAGGAAACTAAACTCCTGGTTTCAACTGTCAAATATGCAGATCCCAGTTGGTAACTAGATTCTCCCAGTTGGTAACTAGCTTTTCCCAGTTGAGCTCCAAATGGACCACAGATGGTCTCAGCTGCAGGTCTACTACAAAGCTGCAAGTCTCACCCTGAGAACCAACTGAATCCTGAATCTAGTTGCAGTGGAAACAACTCTAAATAGTATCTTTAGTTGGATGAAAATTATCTGAATCTCCACACAAGATCAATACGAAAACAGCTGCGCATGGTGCATTCCTAGCTGGTTCCAGTTTGGAATCTGCAAGCACCATGTGATTCCAGGTAAGACCACTTGGTAAGACCAATTTCACAGCCAAAACTAGTCAACTGCCAAATGGCCCAGTGCAGTTCCAACTGAAACCATTCCTGCCTTAATGACACCAGCTTGGCTCCTTAATAAGGAACCCCTTAATAATAGCATGTTCACTGGAACCGTTCCAAAAGGGACTGGGGCAATAAACAAATTTATGCAACACCATTTGAACTCCAGTGCGATAGTCTGGCCTAAGTGCACTGCGAATGACCACATAATGTGAAAATTGACTACTGCAAAACTCGAACTATGAATTCAAAGACGGTTACAAGTGTAGCCTTGTTTGATTTACACTTCTAACCAAGGTGCAAGATGGAGTTAACGAGACTTTAGGATCAAAAATCAAACAATTACAAAGCTTTGTTGAATTGGAATAGAACACTGAATAGGTTAAAATTCTAAGAAAAGAAATTCTACAAATACATTCGGTTTTCTCGCTGTGGTTTTCTCAACAATGCCACTTCCGTGCTGCATGTATTTGGTGGCCTTAACAACAGTCCAATTAAATTATTTATAGCAGTTAGCTTTCTGCAAGAATTCCTTTTATAGGAATACATGCATTTAACAAAGATATCAAGATTTTGACTGCTTTCTTCATAATAAAGTGCACAAACTCACTAGTTGTGGATCACAATGCAGAATCTATCAATGAGCACCAATCAGTGAAAGAAAGGTTCTCATTCACAATATGATTCTGGTTTCCCAAACTTTTGAGCCTAATGCAATTTATGGAAAAGCACAAAAATGTAATCATGCTGGCACAGCTTTGGGAAGCATGGAAATCATGAAGGCAGTCATCTTGCAGTCTGTCTCCTCCACTGTAAATTACAAGACCTCCAAACCTTTCTACCTGGTGGAACGCCACATCAACATAACTAAAATGAAAACAGCATTCTACAACAATTAAAATGCATGTGCTATGGTTTGAAGAGCTCATAGCAAGGTGCAGTGAGATAGATGTAACTCTTTTCTGGAACCAAGGGATTTAACACAGTCTTGATGCCACCTATGCTGTATGCTTCACGTGTGCTGCTTAATCTGCTATGATGTTACCTATGATGTTACATTAAGTTCTAGACACAACGCTACTAAAACTGAAACCACTTAACAGGAAATATCGACTGATTTTTGACGTGCCAAAACAATGCTGTGGACTATGAGGCACACCACAGTGGTGGGATATGGGTAAACTTTGGCCACCTGGGGTTCTTTACTCGCTGACATCACACAGGCACTTTTGCATTTCGCCTAGATTAATACTAGTCGCCATGGCTGAGATCAGCAGCTCAGGAGCTGAATGTCAGCCACTGCAGCGAGTTCTCTACTGGGAAAGCCTTCCAATGAAAAATCAGGAGTGTGCATGGAACTTGGTATGGAACTGGAATGCAGTGTAAACACTGCATTCTAAGAAAAGCAATAAAACTCATACTAAAGAAATGAAGATGATACTAGCAGAAGTTCTGGTGCCTTGAAGAGCACAAGAGAGAAAAAAAGTGATTGGCACACTGTGCAAAACTAAAAGCATATTTACCGCTACAAAATTCAAGTGAAAATGCTCACAAAGAGAGGAGTGTTGTGCCATAAAGCTTTGCAACTGAAGGAGCGAAGACAGCACGCCACACATGTAGACTTAACCTAGCAAGGTCTCACTAAAACCTATGAAGCCAGCTGTGTTTTATTCAACTCCAATCTGTAATTATGCCATGCCTCGACTGCAAGACTAGCAGTCTGCAGAAAGGGGACCTAGATGGTTGGTACAGCACCAACTTATTGGGTTGACATTGGCTGCCCTGTCCTTTAGTCAGAATTACACCTTCTGTACCACTTATGCTGAACACAACAGCTGCAGGATTGGTACCGATACAGGTACATTCCAGAGTATTGTATAAACCAACTGCTTAGCCCATGCTCTGCTTGAATCATGAAAAATTGGCTCCCAGCTTCAGTAGCTTCACCTCAATTGTTTTCAGCATCCTGAGAACTGTATTAGTGTGGAAAAAAAGCAAGTTAAAACAAGTATGCATGCCCACTGTTAAAAATTTAGATACTTTCTCATGCACACACTGCTGATGTTTTTAAGTTGCTACAGAGCTGCCTCTTGTTTACTGCAAGCTTTTGCACAGTAAGAATTTCAACTTAAGACTCCAACCATCAGCAAGAGGAGACTGGATCAACCAGGAACAGAAAGTACCACAGGAAGCAAAATTGAAACTAGTTCACTGGAAATTGCAGCGATTTAATTTCAGGCCCCATTATTGCATCTCAATCTTTTCTCTCCGGTCTCCCATGCTGCTTGGCAATAGGTGTTTTTCATCACGAGAAATTTGGTCACCCGAGCCACTTAACCCCTTAACCGTTTCGGACGAGCAGCGCTCGTTCTTGCCAAGCCGTCCCCAAACCGTTATGGACGACTGTAGCTCGTCCTCGCTGAATAGGTTCTTCCCTTCAGCGTATCGGACGATCAGCGCTCGTGTGTGGCTTAGATGGCATTTTGCTTGACAGATGGCAGCACTGATCTGTTAATCTCGTTTTCTTCTACTGCATAAACGTTTTTTTCCTTACTTCAACTTGGGTTCTAAAAATGGCATCCGGCAGAGGCGACGCGTGTTTTGCTGAGCTGTCTTCTCGGAAAAGACGCTTTTCTTTATCGCCATCTTCTTCAGACGATGGTGATTCAGACACCGAAGTGTGCATTGTTTCAGGCAGCGAGGATGACAGTGATGACGTTGTGCTGATCAGTTCTTCCGATAAAGAGAGGACAGCTCAGAAGCAAACTTCACGAGTGCACGTCAGTGGATGAAGATCGACGTCAGCAACATCCCTACGCAAGCCCCTCGGTTTCCTTTTATGGCAGTTCCCGGTTAGACCACTATACGCTTGCCTGATGACTTGCTTGAATATATTTATCGCTTATTACCAGCAGTAAGTTGGTTTTCTGTATTGCGAGTATTAACGAATTTGAATATGCTAATTTGACTTCGTGTTTGCTTCAAATATTTTTTTAAAGATTGAATGCATGCTTTTTATTCCAATAATAATCGAAATCAGGAACAAAAGAAATAAGCAGTTTTGTTAAGAAATTCATTGATATAACAAAACGGTGAAGGGGTTAAAGCTCAAGTATTCAAACAATGCTGGAAAGGAGGAACAATACACACCTGCATTGAGGGGAAAATGAGGCTCACGATGAAATTGGCTGACCAGTTAATGAGGACACCTATGCTCATGGCAGCTGGCCGAGGCCCCTGGGAGAATAGCTCGGCCATGAGCATCCAGGGAATTGTTCCTGTGGCAGAGGCAAGAAAAACTTGAGCGAAAGTTGACAGGGTGCAAAAACCTCATTTTTGCTCACTTCTTGTGCACTGCTCATACCTGCTACAAGCAGTTTGTATTGCAGCACTGCACATGAACTTAAGACACAACTAAGCATCCCGATCTCACAGGTGCCCTTTTGCAGCCACACAAGTGCAGATGATAAATGACAAAGCATACATTTAGTAGCTGTTAGCAGTAAATAGAAAAACAGAAATCAGCCTATTTACCACCCTGTGCTATATCGGTAGATAGTGAACCTGAGAAAGTTATTAGTACACATGGAACAGGCAATTGTATCCCAGAACTGCACTACAAAAGTGAACGTTATAATGCATGAAACAGCCATTTTCCAGAGTTCGAGTGATAGTATGGCTGCATATACAAAGAGCTGGAGTTAGAAAAATCAAACACTCAGCCTCAAGGTAATATTTTGCAGACATGAACTGTAGTAATGAATCTCATACTGTAATGTCTATACTGTTTCCGGAATGCTGCCCTTTACTGATGGACCCTTCGGCGTTGATAAAGTCACGTCTTAGGTACAACCTGCATTACCTATGTGACCTTGCCAATTACTGCAAAGCTGGATCCAAGTTAACATGGACAATTTCTAGACAGAAGCTTTGCTTTCTATAACATATTCATGTAACTTGGATCTCGGGCAGTAGCTTCACTCTCCACTGAAGTGAAAGTAGACATGAATGAGGTGTTTGGTTGAGTACTAAACCAAAGCCACAACTAGACCAAGGCATTATTGGTTTGGCGAAAGCCTCTAACGTTTTTTTTTTTGCCAGATCCAAGATCGCGTCCAAAAGGAGGCAAGTGCACTTCCATATTTCCTGGGATTTCAGAACTCCAGCTGTATTTCTCCACAAGCAGTAGATGGCTTTGGCAAAATACTAGGCCAAGCACTAGCAGATGGTAACACATGGATTAAAGACACCTCTACGTCAGGGCAAGACATAAGCCCAAGAGGGTTCAACTCAGAGCTATCAAAATGTGTATACAGAAAGTAGGACCACAACAAAGGATTCAAGTTTTTGCCTCCAGGAACACTCAGGACCAATGACAATGCCACCTTTGTAATGCTGGTTATATGAAGCTGTGAGATCAATAATAGCAGAAAACCATGGGCAGTCTTTAAAGCTAAAAGGAAATGCTTAATGCCAACGACAAAGTCCCCATTGCATTACACATCACAATGAAAGCATGATATTCATAACTGCAGAAGACTATTAGTGAAGCAGCTGGCATCCTTTAATACTAAGAGCAATCAAGGTATCATAGCAAAGTGCCACAGTGTGCAAACCATGGAACAAGAATCATGTCGTGAGATTTAGTGCACCTGCAGCGTGGCCGTGTTTCCCTCTACACAATCATACTTTCATGAAACTGAAGTGCTTAAGCAGAGTTGTCGAAGGCTGTCTAGTACAAGGGTTCATCTTACTCTGAGTAAACTGAAAAGGTTATATTTTTAAGCCAACCATCCAATTACTAGCAGTACAAAAAATTAATCTAGAAATTTGCATAGTACTAAACCTTCATTTCAAGTTTCTTCCCAAGCACGAAAAAATTCCAGCGGCTTTATTTTTTATTATTACTGCACTGCAGAGCCAATTAATGACTCTTTCATGAGTCACAATTTGTCACAGCCATAGTTGCACATGCCATGTAAGGGCAACCATAGACAGCATTTTTATTTTCACAACTTCATGTCCTTCATTCACAGCATAATTCTTTACAATAAAGGTATCACTATAAAAACTGTGCAGCTAAGTGTTTCACTCAATATTCCATGAATGATTAAATAAAACATTTCCATCAAAATTATGTCATTTAGGTAAGGGTAGCAGTTAAAATAAAAAGTAAAACTAAAGCACAGCAGCCCTAAATCCCAGCAATAGATAACTAATCATTAGGTGTTGACCAACTTTAGTGAATTATTTACAGGCAGCGTCGGCTTAGAGTAAGGATGAAAAAGACTCACCTGGACCAATTGCAAAAAAGACTACAAAGCACAAAGTGCTCACTACGCTCATGTAGGTGATCCACTGGTACAAGAACTGAAAAAAGAGGAGTCACAAGCAAGTTCCAATGTAGTCTTCATGAGGGTAGTATTTAATTCCCATTAATTTAAACCTTCTCATATTGCCGTTCATTGCCAATTGGCCTGTTCATGCTTCATTTGATGCCAATAATACCGAACAAGCATTGCAAAGCTTCCTTGCTCTCGGAATGACATCAAACTTTGCTCCTTTAGTGAATGCAAATCTTCCCACTTGTACGGTCCCATACGGACCGACTGCTTAAACGTGCAGTGAATCAACATGTACTAGCAGAGAAAAAATAAAATAGACCACTGTTTTTGCACTTTCACGCAATGATACACCATGCTGAATTCGGAAAGCATGCTGTGCTCATATGCAAGCATGCCGGAGGCAAGACTTCACAAGCACACCACACCTCCCAGGCAATACACAGCAGCGCATGAGTGCAGTTATACAACATGAATGTGCCCCATTTACCGGATTCAATTAGTGAAACCTGCATTACACACATAACCGATGCGACAAAAATGAAAACACTTCACACAACATGACATGAGAGCATGCATTTACTACAAAAAGAAAATTAAAGGGGCTCTGAACATCATCTGAGGAGAACACAACTCACTTGCAGTGTGTCATGAATACCCGAGCCAAATAATACACTACTGCATGCAGCAGAGAACGCGCGAAATTTGATGAGCACTCTCCAGCGACTTTTTCATGCTCGCATCCTCCTCTGTCACACTGCTCCAGCATATGCCGGTTCAAAGATCTTTCAGTGCGCAAAAAGTGACGAGAGGAGAGGGAAAGGAATGAAGACGCTGAAATTTTGACAACAGATAACTCAGCTTCTACAACTCACATCAAAAAAATTCTTGCTTGAGGATATTCGTGAAGCGACATCCATTAACATCCCAGTCATAACGCAATTTTATTAGAGCCCCCTTTTCAAAGCCCCTTTAAGCAAAGGCCGAAAACAATAATGAACCTTGATTGTACAAGTGCCCACAAAAGGTTTTGGAACACAAAGGACATAAAAAAAATTGAATTTCGTTGCTGCCCGGATAATAGGCCTGAAATTCAGCGGTGCATTGTGCAGAGGAATGCAGAGGACATACCATATTTATTCGAATCTAGCCCAGCTTCAATTCTAAGCCGACACCCGAAAGTCGCAGGCCAAATAAAAAAAGCTTTCTTCGAATGTAAGCCGGCCGCAAAAACATTTGAGAATGATAGCAGGGACAGCACAAAATGGCACTTATTTGTAAGAAACTGCTCCCGCTCACTCGTCCTCACTGACCTCCTTATCACTGTCCTCCTCGTACACAGCACAATCTTCTGTGCCATCAAGTGCATTGAAAATGCTACTTTGGGAACGAATGCCCAACCAAGCTTTCTGGGATGTCGCCACAGGCTGCAGCAATCCAGCTAGCAACAACTCCTATCCTAGCGACACATGCTTGATGCGGACTGTTGGAGTTAGCTCGCACGTTTCACTGGTCCCAGGGAACACCTCGCTCTCTTGCCAGCTCTCTCACTTTGACCTGCAGCACTTCTGTGGTCACTGGAAGTGCTGCTGACATCCGCAATTTCATGAATTCTTTCCTCGTTGCAGCACAAGCAAAAAGGTCATCACGAATACAAAATATCCTCGAATCCAAACCAACCTAAAGGTTTCATATCTTGTGTTTTTTAAAAAAACTACATGCCTAGATTCGAATAAATACAGTACTTCAGTTTTAGCTGCATATTTAACTGGCAGGCAGCTGAGCTTTTTAGCGATTTTCATGTTCTGAAACCTTTGTGGGAACCTGTACATATAAGCAACAGCATCATGTTTGAGATGTTATGTGATGCTAGTAGCGACACATGCCACTCAAAGACAATCTGTCAGTGGCGTTCAAAGAGTCCAGCAAGCCAGACAGCCTCATCTCACCTTGACCAGCAGGGAGATGGTGATGAAGATGCTGAAGATGAACATGCCCCCCAGACCATACAAGTGGAGTGTGCGCCGACCAGCCCGATCCATCAGCGGGATCGAAACTAGAGTCATAACCACCATGACCACGCCCACTCCAATGGTGGCATACTTGGCAGTGCTCGGTGGCAGGCCAGCTGCCTCAAACAGTCGCACAGAGTAGTAGAACACCTGGGGATAGAGTAAACAAGGACGTGGCTACAACAAAGGATGCAAAGTGAATGCTCGCAGCAAGCATAAGTACACAGAAATGCCCTCGAGATGGCACATGCCAAGGTTATACAGGCGCTCTTTAATGGGGGCTTTGCATCACAATGTAGCTGCTGCTCCTTTCCACATCATTACATGTGTGTGTAGGCACCGCAGTGTAGGGGGGAAAAAAAAAGCTTGGCAACGTCTCTGAAGGCACAAGGCAAAACTTTTCGGGTAAGCTTGGTAGGCACTCCAGCTATCATGACCGACAATAAAGTGGCAGCTGCACCAAGCTTCTGACAAGCAAATGTAATCCAACTACTGACTATAAAGCGGCCCTGAAACAAAATTCTTCTCTCTGCATTTCGTCCAATCTCTCCTTCCCTTCCTCAGCACCACTTCGCAAGAATCAGTTCTGTTGCATCAAGACATATAGAACGCAGCCATCAGCAGTGTTGCATGTACAGCACTTGGTTGTGTATGAGGACAGGGTTCATGCCTGATGCTGTATTTCTAGCACACTCTAAATGCTGAAAGGTGAACAAGCCACGAAGATAAACAAATGCCAATATCTGAGGAATGTGTTTCATAGCCTGTTCAGGATTATGCCTCCTCCCTCTTTGAAGATGCAGAACCATCATGCCTCCCAGCTCTTTTTGAATTACATCACAATATGACTATTATATATATATTTTTTTTTCTTTTATGAGGGTTTAATGTCCCAAAGCAGTTCAGGCTATGAGGGACGCTGTAGTGAAGGGCTCCGGAAATTGACTAATAATTTTATGACCACACTGCTTCATCCGCATACTTCATGGCGTGGTTTTATCTCTAGCGCCCAAAGAAGAGAGCTTGGTGGCATAGCGAAATGCACCAATATACACATGGCCCCACATAATTAAGCTTAAGTTTGAACGATTTCTCCCTCTTGCCTAGTTCCAACTTTAGCCTCCAAATTTACTGCAGAAGTGTACTGAGTCACTAATGCTTTCAACTTTTGTTGCACCACCTTTTGTGTTGTGTTGCTTCTCTAGATATACTGAAGTCCTGAAGGTAGAAAAAACAAGACTACTTACAGCAATGATGCCAGAGAGCTGCTGTGAGAGATGCATCAGCACCCCAATCAGAAGCGGGAGGTGGAGTGACCTTGTTGTTATCACTTGCATCATAGTTACCTAGAAAATTAAATGCCTTAGCATGAAGTCACAAAGCAGCAATTTTTCCATACTTTAGGTTCCTAATGAATCATGCTATGCATTTTTTTCCCCTCATTTCTATTAAAAGAGGACAGCATATGGCACTACGCAAAATATTCTCAACTTATAGTTATTCATGCAAAAAATTAGGCGTGAATGTACTTTAGCCTCCTGCTGTTGAGCTTGCTCCTCAGTTTTCATCTCTTCAATGTCATCTTCAACCACACTTGAGCATCTCAGCTTTTGTAGAGCTGTAAGTAAAAACAAGAAAAGTTTGTCAAACAGGCCTATTTCAAGTACAAGAACGTAATGTTCAAAATAGTGCACATTTTAAAATTTCTATGAAACGTTAATGCTGGTATGTGCAGTTGCATGTCCCATACCAGAGCAGGGGCTATGAGAGAAGTCTTAGTGGAGGGCTCCAGATTAATTCTGAACATGTGCGGTTCTTTAACCTTTTCAGGCTCCACTTTTCATTTCCATCAAAAACAAAAGTTTTCGGCCTAAATAGTATAGTCAGGCATCAAGGCAGAAAATTTGTTTCCCAGCGCAAAATACCAGCAGTAAATTTTTTATAGGGATGCATAAAATTTTTTACAAAGTGTCTTAATGGTAATAGCAACATCGAAATGCCACAACTTGTTAAGCCAAGAACTAAAGAATCATGGAATCAATTTCTGTTTTGAAATTGCCTGCATAAAAATGGCAGACGGCGTGCTACCTCTTCAACTGTTTCGCAAAATGTTTACTATGCTCGCTATTTGGCACAAAAAATCATCCTATTTGCAACATGAAAGACGCTATCGTATTTACTCAAATAATTTGCTCACTCCCAACTTTTTACCCGAATTTTTGAAACAAAAACTTTTACTCGCATATTTTGTGCTCTCTGCTGTGCTGGACAACCAGCATGTATGCAGGTGTGCGCAAGGCAGGCTTAGGAAAATCAGCACGGCCGTGTCGACGTGTGCAGTTGCAAAAGCTGCGAGGGGTGACGACACGGATTGTGCATTGTTCATCCGGTTCACTCACGCTGGTGGTCGCTTTCTTAGATGAGCAGCTGCGCGCGCACCCGAATCCAAAACTACCGAACCATTTGCTGCTTGGTTTGCGGGTAGATAGCTGGGCCACATGCGAGGGTGCCATTTTATCGTCCGTTATCTCCTCTGCCTCCCACTGCTGGCTTCATGATTTTATCGTTGGAGTTTATAGCAATGAGTTGCGCACGCAGAGTCTATGTATAGGTGACAATATACAGTATATACTGCACGTTACGACCTTTGTAGTTTTTTTTAGGATGTGTTCAGAAAATTTTTGCATAATTTGAGCACCCCCTTTTTGAAGCCTAAAAATAAAGAAAAAAAGTGCCCAAATTACACGAGTATGATGATCATGAAATTTTATGGCACAAGGGCACCTGGGGCCATTTTAAATAGCGCCAAGGCACATGGTGTTTTCGTCTTCTCAAGGTGGGATCAAAGACCCATTTCCCAAGCATTTCACCCTAAACAAGGCGAGCACCAGGCAAGGGGAAAACTTGAGCCCATTGTATCACCGGTGGGTACCCGGCAGCACTGGGAATCGAACCCTGCACCTCCCGCATGCGAGGCGAAATTACACGAGTAAATGCAGTAAATTCAACTGAAACAACATAAAAAAAAATCAATGCTAAGCACAGCATATACTCTGAAAAACTGCGAGTTTGCTTTGTACATAATTCTGCACAAAGCACTTTGAGAGTTGTGCACCGGCACCGACATCGTCCAGCACATGGGCATTTCGACATTACACCTCCATCAAAATAAGGCTATCGCGGCCAGGATTCTTAGCCACTACGCCAAAGCAGCAGGTAAACTCTTAATAATGTTTGCTACCATGTTAAAAGGCTATTTTTCTGTTCTAAGTAGAGGTGCAGCTTCTTGAAACTGTGCTGAGAGCTGCTTACAGAATCCACTGTTAAGGTATCTGGCTGTGTAGCCTCTAACTATTCCTAACACATGCTGACTGTGTATGCTCTACACTGGCCTCCAACAATAGTACTGTGGCTTTCGCATGCTGTTGCAGAGGATGATACAGATTCAAATCTGGCTGCAGTGGTTGAATTTCAAAGGAGCTGAAATGCAAGAATGCTTGTGTACCAAGATTTTAATGCATGTAAAGAGCCCAACAGGGTCAAAACTGGTCTGGAGACATCCACTACAGTTTGCCTCATAGCCCAGAGAAAACCTTAATTTAACAATATGTACTATCTGCAAGCACAGAGCTGAGAAGCATCTGGATAACATCAGTAGCTGAAAGCAAAGCCAATGCTGTCACCAGTTACTTCAGCTCACAAGAGCATGTTTCATAAACATTTGCTCTGTAACAAACTGTGCATCACTCGTTCATCATTAGAGCACATCGAAATGAAATTTAACAATTCCCATTGCACAGTTTGCATGACACTGGATGAAAGCATGGGATGGAACACAGAAATGAATAAAATGGTCAGGCTGTGACTTCATGAAACAAATGGTTTGGTTTGGTTTGGTTTATGGGGTTTAACGTCCCAAAGCGACTCAGGCTGTGAGAGACGGCGTAGTGAAGGGCTCCGGAAATTTCGACCACCTGGGGTTCTTTAACGTGCACTGACATCGCACAGTACATGGGCCTCTAGCATTTCGCCTCCATAGAAATTCAACCACCGTGGCCGGGACCGAACCCGCGTCCTTCGGGTCAGCAGCCGAGCACCATAACCACTAAGCCACCACAGCGGCTATGAAACAAATGAGCCATATTTTAAAGTACATTACCACTTTCCAGCCTCTACGTGCTCAGAGGCCAGCACGAGGTTTTCTACTCACTGCGGTGGCTCGGTGGCTATGAAGTGCGGCTGCCGAGCCTGCCACAAGATCAAATTCTGTCTGCGGCAGTCACATTTTGATGACTGTGAAATTCAAGGTCACTTGTATGCTGTACCATGTCAGTGACCATTAAAGAATCCCAGGTGGCCAAAATCAGTCTGGAGCCCTCCACTAGGGTGTCCCCATATCCCCCTCTATGTGCAGCTTTGGGACATTATACTTCACATATAAATACAACACAATGCAGATAGTTTTCAGCAAAAACACTTTCAGGCTGTTAAGAAGAAAAAGCATCCTAGTCAGCAATAGGAGAGAGCATAGGGTTGAAGACTTGCCTTCCCGTGCTAAAGATTCTTGCTGCTTTGAAATGAGCAAATATCGTGGACTTTCTGGGCAGAAGGGCAGCAGCACTAACTGCAGCACAGCTGGAATGACTGCGATTGCTGAAATTCAAGCAGAAGGCAAGATACAGAAGCACTTAAAGATGGGGCAAGTTAGGACATTTTGGAAGCAAAGCTACAGTTAACTTCATACAGCCAAACCCTGTTATACTGAACCTGACAGTAAAGCGGATCGTGTTTGTCATAAGTAGACTTCCATATTACAGCCAAATATACAGTCAAGGAAACGTGGCATTTATCTCTTAAAAAATATTTTATTATGCATATAAGCAAACCCTATCACAGCACTTCAAATTAATGCTCTCCATCAGTGCCATGTGCTCCTGTACAAGACCCTTGCTCTCGACGAGCTGCTTCAGGTACATAATGTTACTAATCAAGATTGAAACCTTCCAGAGAACTTGTGGAAGGTCGGCATCCTTGCCTTTAGGCTGTCAAGAAGGTTTTACGGATCCAGCAATGAAGCTAGCACGATGCAGAGACACACAAAACATACTGTCTGCTGCCTGTGCACTGCCTTCAGCGCAGAAGCTGGAAAGATGAACGTCACGTACCACCTGGGCCAGCAAGGTATCTCACGTGACTGACATTCTAACTTCTGAAATTTCAGTCACTCTTTGATCACCGGCCATGTGCAATAAATTCGCTTTCAACACTGCCCTTGTCTCGCGCCCACAATTCTGCTTCCACTTCAGATGCAAGCCAGAGAAAGTTCAAGATATAAAACTAGCACAGACCTCACACTAGCGAGTGCCTTTTGCTAAAAAATGCTGCATCAATATGGCAAACCTCACTGCCCATTGTGTTTCAGCCAAACAATCACTTTTTCTAGGCTTTCTCAACGAAATACATGCTGCCCACCCTCATCTTCATTCACACATTGATAAAGGTGATACACTTTGCCCTTAATTGCCTCATTCAAATATCTAATTGTGAACATGCCAACATCTAAACACATAGAGGCTTACTGCTGTTTGGAACAGCCGATTCCTGACAAAAATGCTGTGCCCTTTACAAAGCTGCATTCATCTAAATGATGCACAATGACCCCTCAACTTGTACTAAAAGCAAGTGCATTAAAAAATAACCATTAATCAAAGCAAACATTGAAGTTAATTAATTTTTTTTTTTTTTTTCAAAAAAAGATAGTATGTTGTATATGTGCACAAGTAAGGTCGTATTCTCAAAGTGCTGCATGTAAAAAGAGCATCATCGGTTTGCATTTGCTTTGAATCAATATTCTGGCTCGCATCACCAAATGCCACAAGACTGAAGCCTCCAAGCTACAGTTTTAACTTACTCTCACCTTTCATTTATTTTCTGTGAGCGTTAAAAGAAAAGCCCTTAAGCAGGTCACGGCCTGCACCCACTTTATTCTAGCTACTTCACTTCTGGCTGCATTCGGAACTCTAATGCATTCGGTTAATTTCATCCATTTTCGTTAAACACATGCAAAGGAGACAAAATCGGGGCCTCTCACCAAGCAGGTACGGCCACCCTTCTTCTGTGCCTAAGATGACTTCAATACCTAATACTTGAGAAAGCAGCATCCCCACTGTGACTCCTACTTGACTGACGGTGCCTGCAAACAAGGCGAAGTGCATGAAAGAAATAAATGTTAAAGGGTGATGAAGAGGAAGAGAAGATAAAAGTTAGGATGTGCTGTCTACTTCCTATGAGTGGGTGACACATGAACTGCGAGGGATGTTTCATAAATTTGGTACCTTTGTATGAAACAGGGCCACAATTCATGCAGTGACATTATGGCTAGCAAGCACCACACAATACAGCTCACAACAGACGGCAGAGAGAAGTGCTGCATGGTTCACATCTGACAAGCATTTGATGCAAGCTTGTCAGCACATTCCATGAAAATAAAGTGTTCCATGAAGCGATAAAACATCTCTATTTTGAAGAATTGGACAGCTATGCAGATGAAAGCCGAGTTGTATGAAGTTCAGAGACTGCACCAACACTGCAAGGTTTTTTTTTAAGCGATAGCGTTAGGAACCCCTTGTTGCAAAAAACTGGCATTGGCATTGTTGACCGTAAGCAAAAACTCCATGAAAAATCCCCAGAGAAGCAACCCAGGTGGCAGGAGGGCCACCTGGGTCACGTGACCTTGCAGTGCCATCACAGCCTGCTTACCGGATTGCGAGCAAACTGCCCACCATTGCAGGTGGGAGTCAAATTAATAATTTGGTCATGAGAGGTTGCTCGGGAAGAGCAACCTCGGTTTTTGTGTTTGGTGTTTGGTCTTGGGCTGTGTTTGAAACAGCCACCTGCTGGGGCAGTGATGCTTCGCTTAACCACTGTACTACTGCTCCAGGAGTGGGATGAGATCTCCGACGGATCTAAGAATGTAAAACAGACAATGACCAATTCCGCATATACAGCATTATCCCATTAACACTACCGTATCACACACTTAAGGCGGAACTTGAGTGTCGCTTCCCCCCCCCCCCCCCCCCCCTTTTTTTTTCAACTTAAAAGTGTATGGACGTGTGTTAAAGCAAAGAATTCTCTGCATGCTCAGTTAAGGCCACCACTTCAGAAATTATGGAAAAAATCCATGGCATTATTACAGACGGCCCCCAAATGAATACGCACAAGACTGCCGATACTTGGGAATCTCAAACGAAAGACTGCACAAAAACTTACATGAATTGCACATAACAATGTTGTGTGTGCAATGAGTGTTCCAACAATTACAGACTGCCAAACAGAGGCATATGCAAAAGGACATTTCCAAACAGTGTTTGGTGACGCTTAATCATAATATACAGGACATGCTGTGCTAATACATGACCAGAAGAAAAATTAACACATTATGGCACATTGATGGGCAGGTTGGCTAAGCATCTCTTGCACGGAAACACTGTGCAAGTTAAACATGGGCAAAACAGGGAATAGGACTAGAGCAGACCAAGTACAATTCCCTTATCCATGCATTGTTTTGGTTAACTCAAGTTTGTGCAAAAAAAAAAAAAGGCGGATCCATCACTACACCCCCTTCAAGATGCAGCAGAAATCAATACAGACGTCGAAGTCTGGTAAAAGCATCCTATGAGAGCGAAGACTTTTTGTTTTGTTGGCTAGAAACCTGATGGCCACTGGTTTTTGATAGTGACTACTTACAAAGGAACCAAAACAATGGCAACTGCATATTATATGGTGTATTACTAGACTGTTTGAATGGATCAGCTCGAAAAAAAACAACAACAAAGAACATGGCCCAGACTGGCCCACAAACTGCTCTTTCACAAACATAATGTGCTGTCATCAAATTAACTGTTGCACAAGGGAAACTGCCTGTATTCAGCTTTGAGATGCTTCCCCCCTCATTCACCTCCTCTGGCTTCATCTACTTTCACCTTGTTCAGCAACAAGAAAATGCGAGCAGGGTGTAAAAAAAAAAAATTCTCACCCATTGACAATGCCATTGCCATCCATCCATGCACCTCTCACTGCCTTTGAGAATGCCTACTTTTCCGACACAATAAAAAAAAAAGGCTGGAAACTTGATTGACCAGGCGCCTTTACTGATTACCGTGCTGACGCACAACATGAACATTTTTCACACAGAAAAGGTGTATCAAGCCACCCTCATCGTTTGATACAAACCCACAAAATGTACAAACCTAGACCAGTGCACTGCTTACAGGTGCTCAGAGAAGGGCATTTGAAAAGTTATGTCCATACAGAGTTAACCCAGACTTAGTGACAGAATCGGGTGAAATTAAATGTAGCCTATGCAAATCTAATGATCATGGCATCACTTCCTCTCAGCGTCCAACGAAAGAGAGTAGTGTGGAAGATGCAATGAGCAGGAGAGATCAGCAACAGAGGGGAATATAGTCAAGGCCTGACAAACACGTAAAATGTAGAAATTTTGAAATTTGTTGGGACAGAGGGGGTAACAACAAGGTGACTTATGATTACTAGGAGAAGAGTTTGGTTGGCAATTACAATAAATACAGAAACTTAAACACTCTTAAATTTCCTTCACCTACCTAGGCCTCCCCTGAGTGGCACAGGAGATATCTCTAGCAGGTACATTGGCACTAGTGCAGTGTTGAGACCTGCCAAAAAGAACAACAAACACTTCCATAAGAAGCTGCACTCCAAAAAAAGAGGTAGGCAGATAATTTTGGTGAAACAAGGTCAGTGCAGTCACAAGGCCCATAAATTAGTATGATATAAAATGAAGACAAATGAACTTACCACAATTGATTCCAATGATAAGGCGACCAAAAATGAGCAACTCTATGCTTCTAGAGGCATTGCTGAAACCCATCAGTGAGCCTCCAAGAATGCCCAAAATATTGTTGATGAGCAGACCCCCTTTCCTGGAAAAGACAATGATCAGACATGATGGTCGGGCATGCCACCGTGCGTAAGCATTTGCCCAAGTGCTGGCGAAAAAAAAAAAAAAATTGCTTCTGAAGTTGCATCGGAAGTAAAGTGGAGAGGTAATCATGCTATTACATCGACATCCTTCTATCTCCTGCGTAGCACTGCAAATGTAGCGTCTGTTCCATCAGTTTTCGTTCATTTTTCAGTTACGATTTCTTTTTGTCCATTTCAGCCCATCCTTATGCAATTTCATGAGGCTTATTCATTCCACTCTTCTTAGTTATTCACCAATAAATCTTTCTAGCCTCTACTATTACACTGCGGACTGATGCTTAAGGCACAGCATTGGCACACATGTTTCTTCACATGGACACAGGTGTGTCAAGACTGTTTATGTGTATACTGTCTATCAGCATGTTTTATGCTTTTCTTTTTTCTAAGCAAGGACCACTTATGATGAACACCTTGTCAAAACAAACAGAAGTTCACACAAATCACAATAACACAATCTCAAGTATAATGAACATTCGCAAGGAGTGATAATCAATGCAAGGCCTAAAGTTTGGCACAGTGCCATACTGCCCAAATGCACAAGTGGAACCAAGAAAAACAGAACAGAATTCTAGTATCTAAGTACATGTGCGGCCAAAATATGACGAAGCATGCTTCGGCATTTGAAATTTCGGTCCATAAATAAGATATGATGGTTTCTTGTGTTCTGTGTTCATACATGAGCGTACCAGAGGCATGCAATAAGGTATGTATAAATGACTTCCTTATTTTAGGTAGGACAGAAGCCAACAGCCACAGAAACCAAGGGGCACAGGGGATTTTTTTTTAAATTAATTTGTTTATTTTGTGGTGTTGATCAATTTAGAATATTACTGAATATGTTATCGCTTAAAGCTAATTGATTAGAAAAGCAGAAGAAAAAAAAACAACCACCTGCCACCGGTGGGATCCGAACCCACGACCTTAGGTAGGTAAGACGTAACAAGAGTTTGACTGTCGAAGCATGCTCCGGAATATTATTGAAAGAACTATACATGAGTGGTCAATGTTAAGAACTTAGCTATATTCTGTTCGTGCATGAGCATATAAGTACAGAGGGAAAAACGTTTGTTCACAACACGTTCTGGGCGTGTTTCGGGCTTAACCCTCAAAACTCTCTCCTTTTTACTATATTTTTACTTTTTATGACTAAGCTTTAAGGCTGTTGCCAGACGCTCCCTCCTCAGTTTCTTTTCCTCTGTGGGGGCTTGTATGCGTGTGCGAAAACGGAAGGCGCAGCGGAAAGCGTGCGCACAACGAGCAGACGACACAATGAACTGGCTACGCCCACCCTTCGCCAGTCAGTCAGAACGACGCACCAGTGAAATGCCTTTAGCGAAAGTTTTCAGTTATCATGTCAAACCGAAGGCTCGGGAGCCAGAGTAGAGGATGAGGATGTTTGTTCTCGAAAGAAAGAACAAACGGGCTTTGATTTGAATTCTTACAGTTTTTCGGGGCATGCATGGCTCTAGTATTTTGCAGAGGTTATCTTCGATGCCTCATCTATGCAGTGGGCTTGTTTTTCTAAATTGTCCAGACCCCTGGTCTGTGGCCCTTTAATAATTAACTTTTTAACTAGGAGAGTTAGGCGCCTAGTTGCAATTAGGAATCTGTAGCCGGTTGTCAGTAACAGCCATATCAGTTTTTAGAATTTCAAAAACGCGATTACCCTTGCTGCTGTAGCTTGACAAAATTTGGCTGTATCATGCGAAAATAAATGCACTTTTGAAAGCATGCAGGTAAAGCAATTCCTCCAGTGCATGTAACCAGTCGAAAAAGCCAAATTTTTGAGTCACAGTGCCAAGGATAATCGTGTTTTCAAAATTCTAAAAATTGATATTGTTATTACTGACGACCGGCTACAAACCTGTAATTGCAACTAGGTGCCTAACTCTACTAGTTACAAAGTTAATTATTAAAAATTTGTTAATCAGCTTACCATTTAAGAAGATGCACTGATTTTCTGGTGTCCGCCAACTCTGGTAATATTATACCACAAAAGCCATATTTTTACCCCCAAAAGCCTATTTTTGACAAGTTGTGAAAGTGCTCGCTGAAACACCCTGTATATAAGTCGGCAAAAACCACTTAGACTTCCAAGAAAGCCAAGTTTGCAGTTCAAATACCAAAAACACTCGAGAAGGCGGTCCTAGCGCAATATGGTGGGCGAATCCTGACAGTCATATGCCTCTCGCCACAAACAAGAGTACAAGTTGCCAAGAGGAACTCATGTTCAGCAGTTTTTCCTTTTCATTTTGCCTGCGATATCAAGGATTCCAAACTCGACCACAGGTTTAAAAAATTCAGATTAGAGAAGCTTGATTAACATGAATCTGCTGCAGTTTGTGAATTAACATACTACATGCCTTACAAAACAACTACTACACAGCGAACAGGTTTCTTGTAAATCGGCTTCACTATGTCCTACACCCTCAAGTCAGCACTATGCAACGCAAGCGCACACGAATACAGATGTAAAGCAAAAATTCACACTTCTAAGAAGCGCCCATCTTTGATATTTCCTGCACTGTTTAAACTACTTTTAGAGCACACACAATAGAGAAAACCTGTAACAGTCATACAAAAAAAGCATCATGCAACTTACCTCCCAAACCGATTTGCCATCATACCTCCAGAAATGCCGCCAACCATGCCTCCAATAGCAAATACAGCAACAGTGATTGCCCACAACCACTCTCTAAAGTTATCGGGTATTTCCAAATCCGTTCGCTCCTTATACACAGCCGAAATGAACTTTTCTAATACCTGAGCACAGAAGAAAAATGAGAAACATGCATAAATGCTCACCAGCCACAGTATATGGCAATTTCTGGCACCTTTGAATGATATATTGTTAGCTCTGAAATACTGCACAGAAATGCCAGTTTGCCACTGTGATGAAAAACTGTCTTATTTCAGTAGCAGTATATGGATGGCTTGTTGACAATACAGAAAATTTCTACACCAACAAAAATAAAACTAGACAAACAATACAAATGCCAACATCTGCCAACAGGCATTATTCAAGTGATAATTACTGCCATACAAAAGATACCTCCACCCCGTCCAAGGCAAGAGATGACGCTGCTGGTATAGCTACTTCGAAAACTCAATTTTTCGGTCCAGTGCTGCCACAGATTATAGGTCTATTAATTCTGACTGAGTCAGGGAAGGACACACCTGAATGTAATACTGAACAAAATTGGCCATAAAGCAACAGCTCTATGCAAAATTTGAGTGCGAACAAGCAAGAAGTTTAGCTGGGAGAAGCATTACAGGAGTTGCTCTGAACAATGCAAAAGTCTGTATATATCCAAAGTCGTTCATTTTGAATGGTCCAAACTGTGCATATACACTGCCATGGACTCCCTACACTAGACCGCACACATTCTTCTCAAAGAACACCGAACACATCAAGGAAATAATAAAGACCACATGCCTGCATGTCCGACAGTAACGGGCCACCCACTGGAGTGTCAAAGCTCAAGCATGCAAGCTAGCTATAAAAAATTTTATTCTACCTTAAAGTGACAAATGTTGTGGATCTTGAGATTTTGAGATAACAAGCATTTTGAAGTTTTTGCCTATTTAAGCACACTGCTTGAATGGACACCATGTGACAAACAGTACGTCAGCAGCCTGTGCTGGTGCTGCAACAGAGAAAATCAAGCTGGCCATTGCAACTATTCAAGATGCTACCTGTGCATGTCTGATACTGAAGTAGGTGTTCCAGAGCCCTTCATTAAAAGAGGAAGACTGCATACTGTTAAGACACTTAAATGAGCTACCTTCACTAGAAAAAGCTCACAGTGCAGTCCACGAAGTAAACTGCTAGCAACACAACCAAGTGGAATATAGGTGGACCTGCTCAATTAAAAAAAAAAAATGCATGAAAAAATTAACTCTGGCCATCCACACACAAGCTATTCAAAACAATGTTCCCACTAGCAGTAAATACAGAGGACGGGCCCAAGGTATGGCACACTTTACGACAGTTTGTAGTTGGGCTAGTCGGTGCAAGTTCGAAGCATGATGAGACAACTTTCTTGCGCTCTGTCTTCATATATATGGCAACCGTTGACTTCCGTCATGTAAGTCATAATGAGCAGCTCTTTTCCCTTCACTTGTCTCCTCATATATATGGTTACACTATTTCAATTAGCCTGGTTCACATATTGCACAAGCTCTCATAGCACAATAAATGTGCCAGTGCTAGGTTGTTCAGCCATTGTGAAGGTTGATTATAAAAGAAAGCTGACATCATGATAATGAGCCAATGATCTACACAGGGTGATGGTAAAGTCTCAAGTCATAATGGCATGTGTTCAACCTTCAAATTGTTAATTACAATTATACCCAGATTACTACCACTTACTACATACCAATAATAAGCTTGTATTTATGAAATTTCCAATTATTTTCTATGTAACATGGCCGAGACAAGCATGACAAGGCAAGCATGACCCACCTTTTGTGGCGCATTGATTACACCTAGATTATAGCCGAACTGGAACATCCCTAGGACGGAAGCGAAAATGGCTAGGACCAGCATACATGTCAGGCCCTGAAAGTACACATCGAGGAGGCAAATTACAGCTTACACCCGGAAAAAAGCACCAGCAAACTTCATTTTCATTTGCTGGAGCACAGCGTCAATGAACTTCCAACTCACCTCTGGGCACCGACAGCAACTGCTGCACCTACACCAACACATGAAGTCCCCGGGATCCTCGCCACTGCCTGAAATGACATGCAAACATTTATTATTACTTACCACGCAAGCCTCAGCAATACATGTGCTAGCTCAGCATACGTCTCACAGTTCAGCTACTGTCAGAACGCGGTCAACGTTAAACACGCAATACGCAACACGCAACAGATGCGTTGTTGACGACGCAGCTTGCGAAACGTGACTGCCTCGGGGCATCCGAAGAAGCGGCCTCCAAAGATAAAAGTAATAAATCACAGACACTTAAATTTGCTCATCTCGCATTGCTGGCACCCATGTATCGAGTTCGGATGCAACCCGTATACGGAGAGAGGCGGTAGCCACAACAATATACGGTCAAAACACTTACTTCGACTATCTTCTAGCACCAAAACACGCCTACAGCGCGACAGCATGCGCGCACGGCTCCAGCACCTCGAAAGGCAAGCACATGCGCTTCTGGGCACGCAGCGCACAGCGCACCGCCAGCGCTGCTCGAAAGCATCAGGATAACGTGGCCATGTGACCGAAAACACTCGCTCCACTCCGTGTGTCGCTTGGTTCAAAGGTGCAACAGCCCGGCCCAGTGCGGAATGCAGTCGGGCTCGGGGTTAGCAGGTGGTTGCGAGCCAATAGGAAATGGCGGGAAAAATCAAATGAGCGCTCTGCAAACTTCAGTTTCTCTCCGCGTGTATCTCTTACTGTTTTTAGTTCACTCTATTGCTTCATATGCAAGGCAGTGTTCTCGTTCTCTCTTATCTGATTATAATAAAAATAACAATAATATTACGAAGAAGAATATTAATAACACATTACAGACGTCGAGCGCACAGAGGGCACTGCCTTTGCGAGTCAAGAGGATGCATTTGCATCGACGTTCTTGGATGTGCATATCGAATAATCAGGCCTTTTTTTTTTATGGTAGCAAATGAAGTCGATAGTAATGAGCGGCGTTTGGTGAGTATATCTACGTGAACTGGGAAACTGGAATCAGTAACCCGCGAGTATGGAATAGGAGGAACTAGTATGGACGGATACGCCCTCGGGCACTGCTGGCGCTGCTTGGGACATAATCAAATAATGCTGGGCACAGCTGTACGGAATATTAGAACAAATTTGTTCCAGCTACTCTCTTTGTGTTTTCACGCCAGAAAAACTATAATGAACGCAAAGCAACGATGAAGTTCTTATCATCGCATTTTTAACTGCGATTTTTATATGCGCAGGGCACACACACATTGGCCTTGGATTCAGGGGTGTAGCCGGCTTGATTAGCATGCACATACAAACAGTTTACATGCCAATTGCCCAGGAAAGCGCGAGCAACTTCCGTCCCGGCTAATTGGAGAAACCTCCGCTGAAGCAGTAACTGCGCTACCATCCGCTATGAACGTAACTGAAAGAGGAATTGGCGCTAGCGTCATTAATAAACAACAAGATCTAACCGCAAGATGTTTCTGAAAGGAGGAAAATCTCTTCCTCTCTCTCTCTCTCTCTCTCTCTCTCTATATATATATATATATATATATATATATATATATATATATATATATATATATATATATATATATATATATATATATATAGCAAACAAGGGAAGGGTAATGAGGGGCTCGTTATAAATATGACCGAAGCCAACAGCCACAGAAACCAAGGGGCACAGGGGATTTTTTTTAATTTATTTATTTTGTGGTGTTGATCAATTTAGAATATTACTGAATATGTTATCGCTTAAAGATAATTGATTAGAAAAGCAGAAGAAAAAACAACCACATGCCGCCGGTGGGATCCGAACCCACGACCTCCGAATTACGCGTCCGGTGCTCTACCTCTGAGCTACGGCGACGGCTGTCAATTCTTCTGCTTTCGGGGGTATTTATGTTTACAACTAACTAACCTTGAGAGTGTTCAACAGCGCCACCCACGTTCATAAGCGGCGGACGTAGAACGTCCTGAGTAGAACGCCGGATCCCACCGGCGGCATGTGGTTGTTTTTTCTTCTGCTTTTCTAATCAATTATCTTTAAGCGATAACATATTCAGTAATATTCTAAATTGATCAACACCACAAAATAAATAAATTAAAAAAAATCCCCTGTGCCCCTTGGTTTCTGTGGCTGTTGGCTTCTGTCATATATATATATATATATATATATATATATATATATATATATATATTCACGACTGTCACTTTTTCATAAACTTTATCATCATCCATCACTTCATAACGACTTTTTTTCTTTGCCTACTTCGATTTTTGACCGCCGCGATCATCCCTTTAAAGTTAGACGTTTCACGTGCAGAACATTTATCTATGCGCATTCATTCTTACCACGCACAATATCTGACTCATAGAGTTTCTTACTATTACCTAGAGGGAAAGCTGGCAAGCCGTCTATGGGAGTTTGCATGGAGACCCCACGTGACCACCTCAGCCACCATGGGCGCTCAAAGCATCATGGGGCGGTGAGCTACTTGTTGCGGAACTGCAACTTTTGGCCAAAAAATAATAGAAAAATTAAGCTGTTTGATAACTACAAACGTCCTAACATTCAATATCTTGTCTAATGATTGCAACAAACGAGCAGAAAAGTATTTAAGTGCAAAGTTTGCCTAAAATAAGAGATGACTAGCTTTCCTATTGGCCAAGTGATGAACACTAAAAAAACTAATATTTCGTAATTAACAGGCACACTTTTAAAAGTAAATATGTTTTCAAAAAAAATGTTGTTGTTTAGATACTTTAAGAGGTCTTTTAATGGCATTTCGGAAGAGTAAAACCTTTTATTGGCGTCGTGTGTCTATGCATTTTTACTACTATGGCTTTTGCACACTGCGCTCGCGCGAAAGTCGTCTGCGCACACACAAACAGCGTTTTCGGAATGAAACATCTCAGTAAAGCCACTCCGTGTTCTCAAAAAAATACAACTGTTCCGCAACAAGTAGCTCACCGCCCCATGATGCTTTGGGCGTCCATGACGGCTGAAGTGCAGCGCCGCCAGCTTTCCCTCTAGGTAATAGTAAGAAACTCTATGATCTGACTGGAACACTCTGCCTTCACATATCGCAACCACCACTGATCCTGATAAATATTTTAAACTTATATCTTCAATAACTACTGCTTAACTCTTCGCATACATTGTTATTTTATTTGTTCATGGCTTCCTTTTTTGCAGGGTTTGTGACTAAAAAGATTCATTGTATTAGTGTTCTGTTTGTATAATTTTAATAATGCAGTAATCTTCGTTCTTTGCCGCGCTGCCATTCTTTTGATTCTTTTGCTTACTTATATGTCATGCAAAGTGTCTTATTTGTGCTTTTGTTGTTTGTTTTATATTTGTGGTTTTTCTTTTATTCTGTTCAATTGCCTGTGCCCCCCCCCCCTATGTAATACCCTCTCGAGGGCCTTTAGGGGTATTCTGTATAAATAAATAAATATATATATATATATATATATATATATATATTGTTGCCATATATATATATATATATATATATATATATATATATATATATATATATATATATATATATATATTGTTCTGTCATGAAGGGAAGAGTTATATGCAAATGTCACATAGGGCAAGGCTGCGTCCCAATCTCGGTGGTCTGGCGATACGTACATGGCTAACATGTCGGTGAGCGTGCGGTTGAACCTTTCCGTAAGCCCATTGGTTTGTGGGTGGTAAGCTGTCGCGAGCTGGTGCTGCGTGTCACACGAACGAAGAATGTCGTGAACTAGTCTGGATAGAAAATAACGACCGCGGTCGGTGAGCAGTTGACGAGGGGCGCCGTGGTGAAGGATGACGTCTTGCAGAAGAAAATCGGCAACATCGGTAGCGCAGCTGGACGGCAAAGCACGTGTGATGGCGTACCGAGTCGTATAATCAGTTGCGACAGCGATCCACTTGTTGCCGGAGAGGGACGTCGGAAAAGGGCCTAGAAGGTCGAGGCCAACACGGTGAAAAGGTTCCGGAGGTATGTCGATGGGTTGCAGAAGACCGGCAGGCAGAGTGGAGGGCCTTTTCCGACGTTGACACAGGTCGCAAGCGGCCACGTAACGCTTGACGGAACGATAGAGACCAGGCCAAAAGAAGCGATGCCGCACCCGAGCGTACGTGCGGGACACGCCAAGGTGACCGGCTGTCGGTAGATCGTGCAGTTCTGCAAGGACAGAAGAGCGTAGACGTTGGGGTATCACGAGCAGGAGCGGAGGGCCATCGGAGCGTAGGTTTCGGCGATACAAAATGCCGTTCTGGAGCACATAAAGGTTCAGAGACGGAGATCGGTTTGCAGAACGGATGCCATCAAAGATAGGTCGTAAAGATGAGTCGTGACGCTGTTTGTTGGCAATATCAGCAAGATCGGAGATAGCTAAGAGGCAGGGCAGGGTCTCAGCGTCCTCTAGGTCAGGTGGTTCCACAGGGTATCGGGATAAGCAGTCAGCGTCCTGGTGATGGCGCCCTGACTTGTACACGACGGAGTATGAGTATTCTTGGAGGCGCAATGCCCAGCGACCAAGGCGACCGGTGGGATCTTTTAGTGAAAACAACCAACAGAGAGCGTGGTGATCAGTGACAACAGCGAATGAACGGCCGAACAGGTAGGGTCTGAATTTAGCTACTGCCCAGACAAGGGCAAGACACTCGCGCTCAGTAATGGTGTAATTTTGCTCTGCGGCTGAAAGTAGGCGGCTGGCATAAGCGATGACTCGATCTTGACCCTGTTGACGTTGGGCTAGGACGGCGCCGATGCCATATCCGGAGGCGTCGGTGCGAACCTCAGTGGGAGACGACGGGTCAAAATGGGCTAAGATGGGCGGAGTGGTCAGCAAATGGACGAGGGAGGAAAATGAGTTCTGTTGAGCAGGGCCCCAGATAAAGGGCGTGTCGTTCTTCAGAAGATCGGTGAGGGGACGAGCGATGCCGGCGAAATCTTTGATAAAACGGCGAAAATATGAGCACAAGCCGACAAAGCTGCGCACATCTTTCGACGACCTTGGAAGAGGAAAGTCCTTCACAGCTTGAATTTTGATGGGATCTGGGCGTACACCAGAAGCGTCAACGAGGTGTCCGAGAATAGTGAGTTGGCGACGACCGAACTTGCATTTCGATGAGTTCAGCTGAAGTCCGGCGTTACGAAACACTGTCAGAATATTGGAGAGGCGCTCGAGGTGCGTGGCAAAAGTAGGCGAGAAAACCACAACATCGTCTAGGTAACAGAGGCAGGTGGACCATTTAAAGCCACGAAGAAGGGAGTCCATCATTCGTTCGAAGGTAGCCGGGGCGTTACAGAGGCCGAACGGCATGACTTTAAACTGGTATAAGCCATCAGGCGTCACGAAGGCGGTCTTCTCGCGGTCTTTTTCATCAACGGCAATTTGCCAGTACCCCGATCGAAGATCAATTGAAGAGAAATATTTGGCGCCGTGGAGGCAATCTAAGGCATCATCGATCCTTGGGAGTGGATATACGTCTTTTTTTGTGATGCGGTTGAGGTGCCGATAATCAACGCAGAAGCGCCAGCTGCCATCCTTCTTTTTCACCAGGACGACTGGTGAAGCCCAAGGACTTGACGAGGGCTCGATGATGTCTTTTGCGAGCATCTTGTTCACCTCTTGATTTATGACGGTGCGTTCGGCGCTGGACACTCGGTACGGACGTCTGCGGAGAGGAGCGGAATCACCGGTGTTTATGTGATGCGTCACCACAGAGGTCCGAGCCAAAACACGGCTATCAAAGTCGAAGATGTCGCGGAAAGATGATAAGAGACACCTAAGATCGCGAGCTTGCATCGGCGGTAGGTCAGAAGCGATCATGTCTGCGTAGTCGTCCGTTGGGCTCGCTGTAGCACTGTGCTGAGCTGGAGGGGGCGTGTAGTGGCTGGGCTGTTCGTCGTCGCGGTGGGAGCTGAGAGGACGGTATGTGCTGCGACGGGACCAATAATTTCGACAGTGGCGGGAGATGTGGCCAATGCGGTGGCAATGGAAACAAATGGGCCTGTCGTCGGTTGTCCGCCAGTCGTTAGGGTTTCGGCGACGTGGAGTGAAGTACGAAGGTCGTCCAGGAGCAATCGCAGTGATTTCGGGTGGTGGTGAAGACCGTACAGGACTGACGGGCTGGAAACCAAGGTTGGCAAGCTCTTGGCGGACGACAGCTTGTACCAGAGAGATGGTAGGTAAGCGGGTGTCGCCATCATGTAGATGCAGGGGGGCAGGGGACATAGCTTCGAGCTCGCGTCGGATGATGCGGGTCACATTTTCTGGGGGCGCTGGAGTTGCCCGGTGTCGGAGGTCTTCACAAGAAGAAGTCGCAGCCGTGTTGGGGAGGCGTGTGTACGGCTGGCTAATACGCCTGCTTTTGGCTTCCTCGAAGCGTCGACATTCCTTAATAATTCCGTCGACTGTAGTGCAGCTCTTGTATACGAGCAAGTTGAAGGCATCGTCGGCGATTCCCTTCAACACGTGGCCGACTTTGTCAGACTCGGGCATGTTGGCGTCAACTTTGTGACAGAGGGCCAGCACATCTTGAATGTACGACACATAGGACTCCGTAGATGTTTGAGCTCGGGAGCCGAGGTCCTTCTTAGCGGCAAGAGTTCGACCGAGCGGCCGTCCAAACAATTCGCGGAGTTTCGCTTTGCACACGTCCCAGCTGGTGAGATGGTCTTCGTGTGTCTCATACCAGACCCGGGCGGTGTCTTTTAGATAGAATATGACATTTGCGAGCATTAGGGTCGGATCCCAGCGGTTGTAGGTACTCACTCGCTCGTACATGTTGATCCAGTCGTCGACGTCAGTGTTGTCGGTACCAGAAAATGTCCCAGGGTCACGAGGGGGAGAAAGAACGAATGATGTCATGGCCGGGGCTGAGGTTTGCTGGGCGGCGTCGTGGGTCATGATGAGTGAAGGCAACTGGCGGCCGCTGCGGAGCTCCGTCGTCGGTAGACGTAGGGGAAACCCGCACCTCCACCAAATATGTTGCGGGAAAGAATATATTTACAGATATTTACAAATAGACAAGAACAGCTGCGAGCGGCACCGAGAACACAGTCCGAACTTCGTTGTCGTCTTCTACTCTTCTCACTCGTGCCATCACTCTTTGTCGTCGTCGTCTACCCGCATCAATATATATATATATATATATATATATATATATATATATATATATATATATATATATATATATATATATCTTTTAAACTGCACAAGTGTGGCGAACTGGGCTTGTTGGTGAAGGTTCATACTTGAAAAAGCGCGAAAGACGGGACGGAAGAGCCTTTCCACGTCAGAAATTCCGTGACAGTAACAGAGTACCTGCATCAAGTCCGTCCCGTTGACATGAGCGTCTTCTCGATAGACATAAATGGCATATACTACTCGCTCCCGCATGCTGCTCTACTCGAGGTGGTCATGCGACAACATCGATGACTACGGCACTGTAAAGTTCCAGAACGCCTGCGGAACTGATGTTAGTCGTTTCCTGGATCTATTGTCCTTCTACCTATCCACCTCCCTGGTCAACTTCAACGGCCGCATGTACAGACAAAAGGAGGGCGTATGCATCGGGTCCTGCCCCTCACCTGTGCTCAGCGACTTGCTGTTAGCCTGAATTGATCGAAACGTTGGCACCAGACTGGAAGGTTCTGCGGCTTGCAAAATATTCTGCTATGTCGACGACTGGCTTGTCTTTATCAAGAGCCCATCCAGCAACACCCCAAAGGCAGTTGAGCACATTCTTTCAGTGTTCTCCTCCTGCCTTGAAGGCCTCACCTTAACTAATGAGCTTCCTTTGAATAATCAGCTCCGATTCTTGGATTTAATGCTCCTAATAAGCAAAAACCACATCTGTTGGCAAAAAGCCTATACTCTAATTTTCTGCTGCCCATTCGAAGCCGGTTAAGCGGGGTACAGCCAGTGCTGCCTTGAATAATGCTCTTTGCAGATCATGCCCGCATCAAGTGAATTCCAGCTTCAATTGATAAGTAAGCCGCCTCGTTTCTGCTGGATTACCAGAAGACCTTTTGCACAGTCTGGCAAAAAATTGTTAAAAGAGTTTCTAGGGAGCGCCAACAAAAAACGCCCAGTTTGACCGAGCACGAACCACTATCATTCCTTATGTGCATGGCCTGTCGCATAGAATAAAAAAGACAGCAGGGAAGGTCGGCGTACGAGTACTGTTTTCTGCGCCAAACAAGTTAGCTGCCCTATGTAAGCAGGTCAACACTGACACGACTCAGAAGACGGTGTGCAATAAGAAGGATCAGCAGCCATTTACTGCATGCCAGTCAAATACAGTTTATGAGGTTCCGCTTTCATGCGGCAGGTTTTACATAGGACAAAGCGGAAGGTTCATTAATGAAAGGTTGCGAGAGCACGCCAATTCACGAGGTTCGACAACAGGTTCTAACCTTGCACTTCATTGCCGCGGTTGCGAGGGTGGTTATCGTCTTTTAAATCAAACGCGCGTGCTCAAAAAATATCTTAACCAGCGCACGCGGGAGACACGGGAAGCTTTCATGATCAAAAAGGAAGAAGAACATTGCGTCAGCACACCACCTGTCACTTGGTTTCCTAAAGAAATCGTGTTTCTAGATCGCTAGATTTTAGACGCGCGCCTTGCCGCTAGATTTTAGCTCTCTTATACACCTGTCTTGTTGCGAACTGTTTACTCTTGTTATGTTGTGTTTTTGTTGCTATTTTTGTAGGTTTTGCAGTTTCCGGTTATTCTCTTGAGAACCTCTTAGCAGCCCGGCCGGCCACGTGCCTTTTCCTTGTAATGCTGCGTTGTGCATCAATTGCTGCTTATAACTGTGTTTTCTTGTGTGTGTTTTTGTTCATCTTTTTGAACCTATATATATTCCTGCGCTTCTTCGAATAAAATCCGTCAGTTGTCAGTCAGCGCCTGTGTTGTCTCCTTCTTCTGCCCCGTCTTTCGCGCGTTTTCATGTATGTATCTTTTAAAGTTCTGACTCGCGCGGCCGTTGTAACGCCGCGCTCCTTTGCGTGTTTGGCGAACTCCGTCAGTTCCTATATCGGGCGCTGTCGCCTGCTTTGCGGCGCCGATGACAGAAACTTTGGCGTCGTGTTCCTTCGTGTGTTAGTGATATCGGTGCTGCGACAGCTACGGTGGTGTTTGCTTCTATCCTCGTGACCTTCGAAATTGCGAAGAGTTCAGCGAGAACGGATTCGACGGGAACCGCTACCTCCGCTCGCTTTCTTGAGAGCCACCGCTCGTTTCGGCACCGTGGATCATGAACTACGATTTAGTCACTACTGTTGACGAATCAGCCATCGTGTTTGGTACACGCAGAAGAGTCGGTACATCGTGGGAACTGATTATGCAGCTTTATATGTTAAGTGAATTCTATTGGTGTCGCACATATGGCCTTTACTGTCCATGCTAATTAGCACGGACAGTGAAGGCCATTTCGTGATATTGTTTTGCTTTCATGTGTTTACATAAATAGTAAGTAATTTTTTGCAATTATCTACGATCGTAAGGTACACCGCGCATGCATTAAATTGCGTGCACTTACTGTGCGCAGATCGAATGATCCTTCTGCATTGCGTGACCAGTATGCACGGAATGATCGCAAATGCATTGCGTGAATGATGCACAAAATGATGCACTGAAAATGTCAGGTTGATCTACAGTCAGTTGATCTACAGTCGCTGTCAGAACAGCCCCCGAAATTTTCTGAGCGCTGCATTCCCCCCCCCCCCATTTTTTTTTTTTTTTGGGGGGGGGGGGCTTTTTCTCGCCCGCTCTATTCAAACCACATCGATATATTAAAATACAAAAATGAAAGTAAGAAGAGTGTCGGTTTGTTGACAAAAATAGTTCCTGGTCTGATAGGAAGCGGAAGTTAATTCAGGGAACAGTCACTCTTCTTCACTGTATCGCACAACGTATGGCACTCATTTTAATTGTAGGTTCAAGTTAACCCCGATAAAACATACATTTTCACGTCAGCCTACTATTTCATACTTTGCATTGTCCTCAATCCTATCGCGAAACTAAAAAGTTGACTTTTTTTTTAAGCGCCTCTGCATCAGGGCGCAGGTTCACATGCATAGGGTAGAAGTGCCGGGAAGAAGGGCCGGATACGCCGGCCGCGACGATGGCCGGCGTATCCGTTTACACCGCCGGGGATTTCAAAAAAAAAAAAAAAAGGATGACCGCGACTGCTTGTACTGGCGTCATCCGTCCCGCGCCACTTATTACCACTTTGGTTGTACAGTAAAGCTTAGAAACGGTAGCCCGGGCATCAATCCTGCCGCTGCCACTTGCCGCTCATTACTGCGGCACCAAAAAAGACGTTCCAGAGAAGCAGGTGCACTTCGAGTACCTACTTCAAGCACTGCCTCAGTAAGTTCTTTCCATTGCATGTGCAGTTTGATGGTGTGCTTTAACCAGGAGAACTTAGCCCTTAAATCTGTCGGTCTGTGTCTGCAATAGATTGCATGTATGACGACAAAATTATTTAAGGAAACTGTACTCATGAACAAAGCTCGAACACCTATTGGGACACTTCTTACTGACGTCGGTATGAGCCCGTATTATCAGTTCGAGCCAGATGAGTGTAGTACCGTATTTACTCGCATAATGCTCGCACTCGCGTAATGCTCGCACCCCTCACATTGGCTATCAAAAATTGGGAAAAATTTTTTCCCCGCATAATCATCGCACCCCCAAAATTACTGCCGCGAGCCGTCTGCTTGTCGTAGCGGTCGCCACCTATTGACCGCGGCTACAACTACCGTATTTAGTCGATTCTAAGCACCCCCTTTTTTTCACGATCGCGATCCCAACGCGATGCCCAAACTGAGAGGGGGTGCTTAGGTTCGAAAAATCTAAACTCACAGGCATGGGCGATGATTGATGTAGACATGGTGGTCAGAAGTTTCAAACAAACAGGAATTTCGAACGCCTTGGATGCGACTGAGGACCACCTGGTGTGGGACGACGAAGAAGCATCGGAAGATGAAGAAACCGATGCCGCAGAAGCCAACGATTCCAGTGTCGACACGGACTCTGATCAAGAGTAGAATTGCCTGATAGACGTACGCAACGCGAGTAGTGACGGGAGGTTGCGCGCGGCAAATAAAGTGCTTTAGCAGCTTGAGCTTACGTTCACCTTGTACTTTCATAATGAAGGTAAGTTCCGCTTGAAAGTAATGTTTTCGTTATATTTACAATAGCGGACCTGACAATCCCGATCTCGCACCCATTCATCTTTTCATTTAACACTCCAAAACATTTGCTTGAAAATTTTCCCCGCATAATTATCGCACCCCCAAACTTCGCGTTGATTTTCAGGGAAAAAAAGTGCGAGGATTACGCGAGTAAATACGGTATGTAATTGGGCTGTGTTGCAGCACCTTATTTCCGTTCTCGTTGTTACCTGATCTTCTTACAGTGTTTTCTCCCTCATATGGCCGGTCTGGTCATGGAATGTAGCGGAAATTATGCAAACGTTGTTTGTTAGGGGGATGTTTAAACCACATCGAAGAGAGAATTACCTTGTAGCTTATGCGTGATGTTTCAGGAAAGTTAGAATAGAGTATATACTGAGGACTTCTTGTAACGTTAGTATTACGTTTTGCTGTTACCTGGGAAGGCAGCTGCACTGCAATGCAGCAGTATCTCGATCAATTATATATCGAACAAGCTTAATATAAATATGTTGTTGAGTGTGCCTGGAAAGTTTAGTTTGGTCTATGGGGTTTAACGCCCCAAAGCGACTCAGGCTATGAGGGACGCCGTAGTGAAGGGCTCCGGAAATTTCGACCACTTGTGGTTCTTTAACGTGCACTGACATCGCACAGTACGCGAGCCTCTAGAAATTCGCCTCCGTCGAAATTCAACCGCCGCGGCCGGGATCGAACCCGTGTCTTTCGGGTCAGCAGCCGAGCACCATAACCACTGAGCCACCGCCGCGGCGGCCTGGAAAGCGAAATATTCAGTAAATCCATTGAAAATGTACAACATACAGTTCAAAACATTCAATTCCACGTCATCAAAAAACTCAGTAAAGTTTTAATGTGGTGTATCAATCTTGAAACTTAGCCCATAGTTTCAATTAAAACACGGGGGCGCTTATTTATCATTATGCGTTGACAGCTAGTATGTTAGCATTAGGTCTTCTCCTTGCTTTTAATTGCTTCTCTTCTGCTTCTTACCTTCTCTTCATATTTTCTTGTACACTTTGTCATGTATTTCTTAACTGCTCATTGAAGTTTCTTCGTTGAACTTTGCTGGGCTCTTTGCTGAGTCGTTCTTAGTCATTTTCATTTTTCCAAGTGATTCGCGGTCATTTTTAGTCATTATCAATTCTACGAAGTCATTTTATAGAGGTCTTCCCGTGGCAGCCGCCTTCCAGCCTCTCACTCCTCTTCCCGACAAGTGGAGAGGGAAATTTCCATATCTCCACTTTGTCACATGCCAACCGCGGCAGGTAGCTCTTCCGTGTACCAACCGTGCAGGTGACAAGTACACACAACACTACGCCGCCGAACGCCGGACACTTTTTCTTCACCTCCTGGCTTCTCCATCCTCTCCTACAAGTGCAGAGGGAATTTCCCACTTTCCGCTTTGCCACCTGCCGCCCGTAGCAGGTGATAAGCGTACGCACGACTACGCCGCCGGACTCCGGATACCTTTCCTTCAGGGTGGGGCTTCAAATGCTTACGCATTAAAAGAACGGGGCCAAGTTGTGAAGGAAACTTCGCAAAAAGAGTCATCAAAGAATTTATTTACTCTCATTAGGATGTATTGTGCAAGCTAAGTAGCCTTTAAATTTAAACTCAATAGCGATTTTTGCAGGGGGAGGGCACCCGAAGCATGCCGGTTCCTGAGTTTCTTTTAGCGGGTCGCCATCCTCCGCGTGTCTTTGCGCTATTGAAAACAAAAATTTTCCAGTGGCTTGCTTCTTTTTACGAGAAGAGTGGGAAGCGTTTCTGTTACTGTTAAAAACAAATCAAAAGAGACGCAGAACGTTGGTGCAGGGTTGAACATTGAGAAACCTGCAATCTCTATGCATGTGACGCGAACCTAGCTGCAAATGCACGGAGAGGAAGGCAAAGCAGCAAATACAAATCAAAATTAAAAGTAATACCTCAAAGACAAAGCATAACCAGTGGATCGCCACTTACGATTTGTAACCCTCTTGCGGTGCTAGGGCGGTCTCGGAGGGACAGCGAGAATATCACAGTGGGCCAGACGTACCGATATAGGTGCGCACCTGCACGCTGGTTAAAATTACGAAGTCCGACAGCGGCAGCCGGACGAAGAAGGTTTCTATACGCTTGGAAACAAGGAGCCGACACCTGTTGACAATGGACTTGATGCGAGGCCGATATCAATAAGACAGTTATCTCTATTGCTGCCTGCAGCCTCAGTGTTCTCCGGTGAAGAAACGGCGATTCGAAACTGCAAAAACAAATGCTATGGCATGCACTGATAGCCGCTGTCCCTGAAGATATATCATTTCAGCAGTACAATGGGTACAAATTCCACGGAGTGTTATTGGAGTAACGCCAGTACGCCTTCCATTCTGTATTCAGGGAGTACGGGGCTCGGGGCCTCTGGCGTTCGGCTGCTCACATCGGGGTTCGATTCTCGACCGCTGACGGTGCATTTCGATACAGGCGAAATGCGAAAATACCCCCGTATTGAGATTTCTGTGCTCGGCAAAAACCTCCAGATGGCAAAGAAAAAAAACTAATCAAGAACCTTCCACTACGGAGCACCTCATTGCCATGTTGTTTTGGCAAATAAAGGTCTATTACGCCCGCAAGCCACGTACCTCCCCATGTGCGCCCAAAAAAGATGGAATGTCCTAGTCCCAATAACATTTATCAAACATTTTCAGACCGTAGAGGCAGGACATAGAAACACAAGAAAAAAGGCAGTGGTCCCATTAAGGATCTAGAAAAGTCTTTTCGGGAATGAATGCGTTAATGAAGCAGCAACAAAAACGAAACAGCCCATATTCTTCCCACGAACGTAACTGGGGAACTTCGCGGGACCAATGATTCTAAACAATAAATAAAGAACAATTGCCCGCTATCTCCTCTCTATCCCTCGCGCCACGAACTTCGCTGTGCTCTTGAACTGCGCTGTTTTGCTCTTGCACTCATCGCTTTGAACGATCAAAAAAGGGATTCGTTGGAGCCCCACATCTTTCTTGGCGCCCGTCGTCTCCCGCACGTGGGTCGTCGCCTCCCTGCAGCAGGCGGGCGAGGCCGGTGTGCCTTTTCATCGCGCCGCCAGAAACGGCGGTCACCAGCGTGCCCGTCTTCTAGCGGTTCTCCTGCTGCCGCCCGACTTCAACATGGTGCAACGGTCCCTGCAGGCATCTCCGCCTGTCTGCAGTCCGAGCTGCGCCGTTGTCAAGCAGGGGTGCAGTAATGGCGTAATGGCCTCCCGTCGCTCGCCCGGCTTCCTCGCTTGGCGGAAGCCATCTTGCGCACTCTTATGCGCAGCCCCCGGCCGTTTGCACGCAAGCCCCAATGCGCGGCAGCTCTTGCTCACGTCACTAGGCTGTCGTGGACTGCGTGGGATTTACGGCAGCTTTCCCGCGCGCCTCGGCGCGCCCACACCGTTCCCATTGGAACTGATGCAGCGGCGGCGCATCGCAAGTCTTTTGCGCAGCTTCACGGCCCTACTCCGTGATTACGCTGTTCCAGGTGGCGTTCGCGGCGTGGAGCTCATGGCAGTGGGCGATTCCTAGCACGCACCCGGCATTCCTCAGCGTCTCCGACGACTGCAGCGTTTTGTTGGTGGCAGCCGTCCACTACGGTCATCGCCGGGAGGGACCTTAGACCCACCACCCTCTTGCTGCGAGTACCCACGGATTAGTCCGCTGTACCTGCATGCTTTGCCGTTGCCCAGTCATCCTCTCGCCGCGGTATATTTGTGTTGTGCCTGCGTCCACCATGACCCCCCCCCCCCCCTCTGCCTCCATATGCCCTGGATTAACTACGGCCGACCGGATTACCTCCAATACCCAGGATTACTTGTGCCTTGACCTCACCTCCCACGCCGGACTCTGCCGCGCGCGTGGTCTGCTGGATGCGCGCCACGGCTCCTACATCAAGACTTCCCTCCTTCCCTCTGGCCCTAAGTAGAGCTTTATCCTCCCAATTATTCGCAAGAAAATAAAACTCACAAGATCGTTACGAGGGTCTAATGCGAATGCTTGAGCGTTCGCTGTGTTGCGAGAAGGCGCAGGGCAGAAGGCAGTCTGAAATTCATGGTTTCAGCTGTTCCAGCTTTTTATTTCATCCCTGCTTTTCCGCTGGCAACGTCAAGGTATGTTGGCTTAGGCACACTTCTTTTATTTTCGCCTAGCAGAGCTAAAATAACTTTTTTTTTTGTCTGTTTTCATAACACGTCGCTGAAGCTTGCTCCGAGGCTCGCGCGAGTAGCTACGCGAGAGGGGGTTTCAAGGTTTTAATTTGTAGAAAATCCTTGACCTTAAATCGTTTATTTGCAGTGCACGTCCATCTTATTTTTTCTTTCGGCCTCCCTAGTTGCTTTTTACATGCGTTTGTTTTTGTGTAACATGCTTTTGTAGTCCTTAGAATGTTCGCTCAAGGTGCCTCAACTTTCAGCCTGCGTTTTTTTATTGCTTCATTTTTCAGATTTCTCAGAGCTGGATAAAATAGTGACCATCCTTATACGCCGATGCCGTAGGGCTCCGTACAGCTCCGTATACATTGCGTATTAAATAGTGCTTACATGCGTCTCCCGCTTGCATTCATATCAGCACACTGCATACGTTAGGAAAAACTAGAAAACTACCGGAACAGTTTTGCGCGGAGCATGAAAAATTGCACACATGACCGATGCGATGACTTCATGTTGTAAAACAAAAAAGGACGCAGCGCGTCAAACCACAGCCGAGAAGTTACGAGGTAATCTTTTGGGCTTTTTCCTCTGGAACGCACAACTCTTTGTACACTGCTGGTTGTGGTAACCATCTCTGTGAATGCTGTTGTTGGGCTGTAATCATGCTACTTTCGTAGTTACATTGTATGTGTAGCAGTTTTTTACCTTTTTTTGGTTTGCATAATGTGTTGTCCCCCCCCCCCCAAACTGTAATGCCACTTGTGGCGCTGTGGGTATTAAAATAAATAAATAAATAAATAAATAAATAAATAAATAAATAAATAAATAAATAAATAAATAAATAAATAAATAAATAAATAAATAAACTTTTTTGGATGTGTTCGGGGAAAATAAGCCCCACCTGGGAAGATTCCAAATGTCCCGATGGGTTATTTTTGGGACATTTTGAGGAAGCTTGGTGTTTGCATTAGCTCAAATGAGTCTTGCTGCCTCTCTCAGACTTCTGATGTTCGAGAACTTGACGTTTTTACGTGTTCTCTGTGCGAATAGTTACTTTAAATCAGTCCATTTAGTTTTGAAGAAGTACAGAATGCAACCGATTGAAAGTTATGTCATGTGTATAGCAGAATGACGAAACGTAGGTATACTGAAGGAATGGTATTCCGGTCTCGTTTTCTGGCCATGATGCGCCAGCACTTTGCTGCTGGATATCAGGTTAACCCTGAAAGATGATTTATTCGGTCTGTATCAAAGTACTGGAAGAACAGCATTTATGTTTAGGTTTCCCGTGTGAGTCCTCAGAGAGGACCTCATTGACGCATCTATTTTTTTTTATTCGCACATTTTCAGCAAACAACCGCAAAGAAAAATCGACAGGATGACAGTCATGAATTCAAAGGAGGGTCGTGGCATCAGTGCCGACTTTATTAAAACAGAGGCGAGTGATAAAAGGCTAATAAGCATGTTATCACATCTAAACGGCACATTGGGCGACAGCTATAGTGCTTAAGCTTATTCTTTTGACTGAGTACGTATGGAAGCGCAGTCTTGTACGCGCAGCTTTCAAGGAGGAGGAAGACGGAGAAGGAACCGCTTTGCTAGCCCGCACTGGGGGAAAGGGATGAGGAGATAGGAAGGTGAAGGAGAAAAGGAAGTAAGAGGAAAGTGAGGTCAGTGTGCGAAGTCAGTAAGCGTGCGGTAAAGTCGTAGGCTATAGAGCAGGCCGGACACTCTCAAGAAGCGTTGCAGTGCCTGGAGGCCTTCACCACTGACTACCGCCTTGGCCAGTGCCCGAGAATCTTCATCTTCGCCAGCGGCCGTGGATCTGGACGCTCCGGCGCAGGGCAGAGAGCCTGCCTTTCGGTAATGTATGCAGGGCGTGAACGAAGAATGTGGGCTATAGTCTCGTCGCATCCGCAGATGGCATATGCATAATTATTTGCCACACTGATAGCAAATGAGTAATGGTTCGTGAAAGCTTCACCAAGCTACAGGCGGCACAGCAAAGTTGCTTCAAGTAGTGGTAGGCCGGATGGAAGCAGCCGGAGCTTCAGGTCGGGGTCCAGCGATTGCAGACATGAGTTCGAAAACTTTCGGAATTCAACGAGGCAAGCGTGATCCCCCGCGCCAGCGTGCGAAGCCTGCCCGCTGCATCTGACCTCGAAATGGGGATCGACATCGCAATCTCCGTCATGGTGGGCAGCTCGCGTGGTGATTGCCTGCGAAACCGCTATGTCCTGGTAGCCATTGGTAGATAATATCATGCCCTTTATTTTTGGTATAGTGATGTAGCCAAGGAGGTTACAATATGTAGCTGTCGGATTTCCGCTACCGGTTGTTCAATGGGATCCACGGCGAAGATCAGCTAGTAAGCCCCGCAGGGCTGCCTTGGAATTGGTGAAAATAGGCCATTGCTGGGGGCTGTGCAGATTGACACGAAGAGCGGTTAGTTCTGCACCTGTCGAAGAAGTCTGGTGAGATGTCTTAACTCTGATTGCTGTAGTTCTTACGGGGACGTCCACGGAGCCCGAAGAACTGATGTGGTTCGCTGAGCCGTCGGTGTAGACGTGTTGCCGGTTTCCGTAGTGCTCATGCAAATACTCAAGTATGACTTGTTTTAATTCTTCTTCTTCTTCTTCTCAGTTCGGTCGGCGATAAATCGTTCTTCTTCCTCATGATGGGTACGGAAAGAAGCACACGAGTTTGGTGCAGGCTTCACAGTGGAGAGGACGGCCTGGAGGCGGCCGTAAACTGGAACGGCAGAATAGCGCGATGTGCATCAATGGCGTTTGCAAACGATGTACGTACTTACGTACGTGGCCTGGTAATAGAAAGGCTGGCAAGATGGTGAGAGGAAAGAGCATTTAATAGCCGACACCAGTTGGATTGCTGTGTCTCGCGCTCTCTAAGGATTTCTGTAAATCCGAAAATAATGGAGACAACGAGACAAGACACTTCGCCGTAGATGGATTGAAACCCAGTGGACGGTGATATGGACAGGACTGAAATCATAAACTCCGGAACAAGACGCGGCCAAGCAAGCTGAAGACAGCCGCAAGGAATCCTTTTCCAGCTTTACACTTCTATCTCAGTTCAGTATGCCTGTAGTACAGTTATAGGAAAAATATTTTTAAAAATCTGAACAGTTATCCGCTGAAAAGCAATTTGTTGCAGTTTTGTTAATTTTCTTCCCGCGCTGGAAGTTCCTCTGGTTTTGCCTTATTTTATTAGCCAACTAAATTAAGACTTTTACTAATATTGGTAATTTTGTTGTCTCTGTTTTCTTAGGCTTTACTGAAGTTTTCGGTACGGTTAATCCTAACATTCAGTTAACGTAACAAGAACCATCAAGTATATGCGGTCTAAACCTAAATATCATATGAAATTTTATACCTACCGTGAACAAGCAGTCTACAGCAGGTGACTTTTCTGTTAATAAACTGTCAACCAAGTGTATCCCAGGACTACAAATAAGACCCTTCACTTTCCTGAAAGCACTTGCATTAACGACTTGCCGGACAGTCACGTATTCGCAGTGTATCGTATGCGAGGATGGCACCCACAGATTCTTCATCGGACAAATCTCTAAATGACTTTTTTCTAAACTTCATGGCCAATAAGCTCCCGAAAATTGTGGAAGAGTTTAATCTTCAGCCCTTCTAAAGACCACTTCATGAAGTTAAGAGCTAATGAGAGACAAGTGCTTAATTCGCCAGATATCACCCTCGATGGTGATCACATTCGTGCCTCCGGTTGGCCATCATTTCTTGGGGTAAAATTAGATTCACATATAAAGCCGCATCGCCTTCCTCAAGCAGAAGACTGCTTTCGACATACGGGCGCTCAAATCATGCCCATTTTTTTTCCAGACACGCATTAATATCATTACATTTTGCTTTCACGCGTAGCCTTATTATTCATGGCACTGTTGAAAGGGGTAGCCCATACAATGTCATGTGTCATCGGTTAACACACACAAACCAGGGGGGTCCACGTTATGACTCAAAACACTCTTTTTTAACGCCAGCTCGTTACTTAGCAAATATTGCATTCTACCTAGTATTCTACCTTACTATTTCGTTTTTTAGAACACTAACTAAACAGCTTCCTATGGAAAAGATGGCACCCTCTGCAGTTATAAAATTAGAGAATGAATTTTGTGAAGTACTTACACACATTCAAGCATGGATTGGGAACGATTCTCCTTACTGAACAAATATTGCACATTTCATGGTCATTTTTGTGGTTATTTTAGTTCTTGAGCTCTGTATGCTTTGTCATATTATTGCGGTGCGGTAATTCCCAGTGTTTCCTCTCCGTACTGTTTCTCTGGATCTTTTTTTTTTCTGTTTTCGCAATGTAAAGTTCAGCATGTTGTAATCGGTCTTTTTTCTTGTTGTATTCTTACTTCCGCGTCTATACACAATGCGCGTTCACTTTCGTTGCTTTTATTACACTATTTTGCTTTGCTGCTTTCCATGACTGCTGTTATCGTTTTGTTATTAATAATCCAGGATATCGTTCCAGCCTTTCACTTTGGAACCCTTTTTTTGTATATTTTTGTAAGTGCGTATTGGTAATAGATAATTGTAAGATTGAGCATTTATTAGTTGATAACCTGGTGAACTGAAAGATAAAAAAAAACGTCAATGTGTAATCATAGGGTGCTAGTTTAGACGACCTCTATGTCAAAAGCAAGAAGCGGGGAACTTGCGAATTTAGAAACTGAAAGTGAAAAAATAATTTCTAGAAAGCGTAACAGTTATTTTACAGCACGAAAACGATTGGGATGACCACTTTGAAACAGCTTGAATTGCTGCGCTGATCAATTACAACAGCGCACCGACACCTTACGTAGTTCGAGAAGAACCCCAGGCGGTCGAAATTTCCGGAGCCCTTCACTACGGCCTCCCTCATAGCCTGAGTTGCTTTGGGACGTTAAACCCCAATAAACCAATAAACCAGTATTGGCGAAAGAGTGGGCGCTCCACGCATTCCGGGCAAATTCGCCAACGCAATGTCGGTCATTCTCAGTTGATTTCCCCTCACTTAATCCTGTACAGCAACCACAGAGTGATACCGGGACAAGTGCTCGCCTTGGATAATGAGTGTCCAAGAGCAGTGGCGTCGAGACACTTGAGGCTTGAGACACTTTTGAGCCTGTTTCTGTACTTACTTAAAGCAGAGGACAACACTCCATCTAATAATTGTTATCAGTAAAAATTTAATCTCTGGCACTTTCTGGCTACGTAGACGTTTGACCGGCAGCAAACAAAAGACGCATTTATCACCGATCAGATGGAATTTAAGCATCTTCCTTCCAGTCGATTCGAACTCGTGACATCCTTAGCGGAAAGGTCGGGTTGCCACCGTTTTGAAGTCAATAGCAGTGTAGTGTAGCCTCCAGGATTCGTATAAATTCCGTGTTGACGCACGGATTTTACTTGCGAAATAGGCCGGTGATGGCGACACCTGTATTTCGTTTCACGGTCTTTTATCGCTTTTAAAGGCTCCGTTTCAGTATAACAGTGGTATCTTTGTGGTTAGAACGCGGAACCCTAACGATACAGGTCAACTTCTATTTGTTCTCAGTGTCCCCTGAGCAGCCTACTGCTGACCGTGTTGCATTTACAATGGAAACCTCAACATGCAAGCAGACACGTACAGCCGGCCAAATCTTTAGCTGGCGTGCGCGACGGCCGCTTTTTCTGCGGTTCTGCATTTTGCGACGAAGCAAACTTGTGGAAAGCTCAATATTAAGCACGGGCTTAGTGAGACTGTACTTAGATTTGATATTTTCGCCAGTTTGTTCCGTCATAAGCTGCAGGAGCACGGAAAACGCGGTCGTCACGCACGCCAGCTAAAGATTTGGCCGGCTGTACCGTCGCGAAAGTAAGACTTAACCGGTGGCCTAACAGTCCCCTTGTTCCGAAGCCCTATTTCTGAAAGATACGTTGGCCGACTGGGTTCATCAACATCTTCCCTTCAACACTAACGTGGTTCTGTAGCTCTGCAGCTACGCCACCGAACGGCCTGACGTCATCGTTACCAATGCATAATCTCGCGAAAAAAAAAAATGGCTGGCGGTTTAGCATTGCGAAGCACAAAATATTGTGCGAAAGCACGGTTTTTTGCAGGTGGACACCTCCGCCACGAACCTCAAAGCGCGATTGAGGTGTCCACTGACCCAGTGAGCCAGTTAGTTGCATTTGCTTCTCAGAGGCTTCACACACACACAGACACACACCGCTGAAACCCGCGGAGTGCGGCTAGAAGGGCTTTAGCGACAAAGCATAGCTCGGTTGCGCCTGCCCCGTCAAACAGAGCTGTAGCGGCACGACGCAGTCTCATGCATTGTCTGTCAATTGCCAAGGCAGTTCCAAAACAGCGGTCCTTTCTCTACAATGTGTACATTACCATTGAGTTACATCATGACCAAGCGATACGTTTGTCTGAACGCACTTCACACGCAGTATAACCTATATGCTGTCTCAACATTCCCGCGCGCAGATACAGTCTCGTATTGTCGGTGGATCGAATCGAATCGAATTACAGCGCGCACAACGATTTTCACGCGCCCCGGAATATTCGCTTTCCTCCTTATCAATAGTAAGTCATGCTGTTATGAACACACCCTCCGCGTAATGAGGTCGATGATGCGTTGAAGTATTTCTGCATAGGAAGTATTTCAGTAAAAGTAAAGGAGTCACAAATGCGGCGACGTTGTCTTGCCACAAAATGCTGCGTACAAAGCCTATACACTGCGCGTAAAGAAGCATTTGCACTTTGAAAACGCGAAACCCACTGCTACCAACATTGGACACTGAGCACTACTCGACAACACAATGTTTACAAAGGTAATCCCAACGACCGAAGACAAAGTTCACGTTAACGATGAGACCGTACCATATTTCCAAACTTACATGCAATATAACACGGCTCGGCACACTCGGACGAGACGACGCCAGGCTTTTTTTAGTAGTAACTGCGGTCGCGAGGAAGGGCCAAAGCTACAGGTGGTGACCTAAGTTTCCCTACGCCAGTGTTGTGTTGCAGCCCCCAAGCACACGAAGCTCGCCGCCGCTTGGCAATGGAACGGAGGCGTTCCCATGTGTCTATCGAGCGGCTGTATCTGAATAATGCAACGAAAGCGGCCAGTTGGTGGTACATGCTTTTAGGTATACATTACGTTGTTAGGAGACGAAACGTCGCAAGTTTAAGGAACACACTTCGAAGGACCATGTTCAGCTTTCATTAATTATGAGCCAACTGTAGAACACTGTAACATTCTGTTATCAGCATACTGTGAACGGTCTAATCTTCCGATGCGTAGCAAAATCTTGTTTTTAAAGTTTGTCCTACTAACACCGAGAAGATAAGACTGCTATAAGAAACCAACGGGGTTCTTTTTTGACAATAAATAGCAGAAAACTACAAGCGTCTCGATGGACATCTGCGGATATATTGATTGTTACTGTGCGGTCTTACGATGTGCGAAAAAAATGTGCGAGAGACAAATTCGCGCTGAAAAATGCGCTTGTCCAGAATGTTTTGGTATGAAAGCGCAACTAGCAACTGATTTATTCCATTTGCTGCAAATTCCCAAAACTCTAAAATGAGAAGGTAGGGACCAAAAAAGGAAACAGACGATAAAATGCTCACTCCAGGTAGCGCAATCTCCATTCACGCAGCTACTACATAATCCCATTCTCCCTTGGAGAGGACTAATGACTGTGCCTTAGCATTGCTGTCTTCTCGGGCTGATTTCGTGGCGAATTGGCTTCAATGATCTCGACCTCAGTTTTATTACTGGACATATCAAGTTAGGTATTATCCGTTAGAATGGGTGGTAAATTGCTGGCTTCGCAATGAATCGGTAGGTTCGATGTTCCTTGCATTTGTTCGCTGCATTTGTTTGCTTCGCATTGGTTCATAAGCTTCGAGGTGCCCTCGCAGCCCGTGACTGAGACATCCTCTCATCTCCCCGTAATACACTTTGACACACGATAATGGTATTCCGCAGACCATGTCTTTTGCACCCTGGACCAACTTTCTCGCGTACTTCACGGCACAGGATTCTTCTTTTTCTTTTTATCGCGATACCGTTAATGCTGCCGTTCTGCAGAAAACCCGGCGTCTTCGTCGTCGGCGTTGTGAGCAAAAAATCTCTGGAGAAGCAACCTATAGTTGGATACAACTTAAAAAACAGCAGTTGCTAACACTGGGCTACCCTAACTGGGCCGCGGTCCGCGGTGTTCTGTATTACTCCGCTGGCCAATCGCAACAGGTAATGAAATCAGCTTTTTATTGTTTGACTATATCAAACAAGCCACGTATCAAAATTCTAGAGCTCATAATCTTTTTCTTGTGATAAGCTTCTTGTTCAGGTAACAAGAAACGTTTAACCAGCGGACAACTTTTTCGTCGTGGAGGAATTCTGTGCGCGGAGGCTGAATGTGGGCGGAGCTTCACTGCAGACTTAAATTGTATCCGAGCATAGGTGGGACACCTAGGTCACGTGATTTTGTGGCGTCATCACAACCTGCGCACCGGATTGCGAGCAAACTGACCACCGTGGCAGGTGGCGGTTAAACTAATGACTGGTCTCTCGGGAAGAGCAACCTGGTCGCACAAGCCCCACCCAGGTGGCAGCCCCTTTCACACAAAATTTCACATACGTCTACCTTAATGGCGCCAGCATGTCACGACTGTTTGCACGTGCAGACACCCTGTTCTATCCCTTCTTCGTTTCCCTAAAGCCACGGTTAAAACGGCCGTTAATCCTGAACGAAAACACTAATAGACTCTTTTAGCATACCGGAGGCGCATTAGCGGTACACAGGTTTCCCGGACGCCTCCTGCGCACGCGCAGTAGCATGGGTGCGGCCAGGCGGGGCCCCTGCGCGTGCGTTGTTGCAGAAAACACACGTCACGCGTGACGTCATGCATGCATGGCTGGAATGAAAACAGTTGAAAAGACAACTTCTAATACGCAATAAAGGTCGGCACACGTCTCAAACGACTTGACCTTATAAAGTAAATGAGCTTACGTAAAGAAAAAATTATATCCTTTGCTGGGATTCGAACCCCACGACCTCGTGGGTCGCCAGCCAGGTACGCTACGAACTATGCCTTTTTTTTTCCTTCATCGTGTGAAAAAACTGCCGAAAAAGCAGATCTGAATACGGTCGCACCATAAAACACCGGGCTGCATAATACGAGCTCGCTATACTCCCGCACTTGCACGTTGACTTGGCTGAACTGCAAGGAGGGGATGTGTGTGCGGTGTTGGCTTAATTTGCAGCTTAGTAATATGGTAATTAGTGAAGCAAGCTAAAGACGAGATAATCAGTGTAACATTATTCAAGTCAACTGCAGTGCGCAAGAGTTCAGACAACAATGTGGAAACTGTGATGTGATAGTTGTGATAAATGTATTAATGTGAACAAAGAACAGTGACTGTGTGGGAAGAGAAACCGCTGAAGGGAGCCATCAACGCATTCGAGTCATATCCTTAAAAGCGAAGATTAAGTGCGCCTCTAATTTTTGCCCGAAGTGCGCCCCGCCGCGGTGGCTCAGTGGTTACGGCGCTCGGCTGCTGGCCCGAAAGACGCGGGTTCGATCCCGGCCGCGGCAGCCGAATTTCGATGGAGGCGAAATTCTAGAGGCCCGTGTACTGTGCGATGTCAGTGCATGTTAAAGAACCCCAAGTGGTTGAAATTTCTGGAGCCCTTCACTACAGCGTCCCTCATAGCCTGAGTCGCTTTGGGACAATAAACCCCAGTAAACCAAACCTAATTTTTTTTTTCTGCGATTGAGCAGCCACAGTGGCTCAGTGCTTACTACGCTCGGCTGCTGAGCTCGAGTTCACGAGTTTGATTCCAGCCACTACTGCCGCAAGTCAATGGAGGCGAAACACAAAAGCGAGCAGGCACATAAATTTTGATGCTCGTTAAGAACCGCAGGTGGTCAAGATTAATCTGGAGTCTTCCATTATGGCGGATCTTGCAGCCCATAGCGTTGCTTTGGGTCCGAAAAAATCCAGTAATTAATAAATATTTCGGGGCGCGCGCGCGCGCGCACGCACATACGCACACACACATGTGCGTGTGACGGAATCCAACAGTCACCGAAACCAAGGAACATGAAACCACTTTAACCATGGATTAAAAAAAAAAAAAGTTGCGTAAAGGAGCTGGGTGAAACAAACGACATATTGTTTCTCGTCGTGTGGCGCTCCTCGCAGTATTTTTTAAATTCCGATTAGTTTGTTAATTAGGTAAGATTAAATATGCAAAATTTTAAACATTCACTTTAGGGTCACGTGCGTTTCGTTAAGCTGCAGAGAGGGCTAACAAAAAATCGATTCAGTTTTTTTGTAGTAACCTACCTCCTACGTGGTCCTTTCATCCGCTATTTAAAGAAAGCCCGCGAAATATGAAAAAACAAAACAAAAACACGTGTCTGCGCTCATGCACTGCCATACTCCACCACTTCCCACAGTACTTTGAACGTACGAAGCGTGCGCGCTGAACACATAGAGTAACATAAAAGTAAAGAGCGGACACTCGGGCCCTTTCGCGGCCGAGTTCGGCGCTTCCCCGTTTCCGCCAGATGGCACTGAACGTGCAAATAAAAAAAAAAAAAGAAAAAGAGTATGGTCTTGGCATGTCTTGGCTTCCTTCTGCGGAGTGACTGATGCGCTCATTGTCACCCTGACAGAATGCACGTAGTAGGTTCACTGCCGCTTGCCAAGCGCACGCGATGCGTGGCATAACGCCTTTGCGGCTTGTGGGTGACGTGTTCGCCGCGGCGTCCAGGCAAGCGATCAAAGCCAAACGCTTTTGACGAGCGTTGCACGTCGAAACCTGGATAATCGTTGCGTGCTCCGTAATCGTCACGCTGGTGGCCGGCTCCTTAGCTGGGCAATGTGATACCGCCTCCTCCGCGAGAGTGGAGAACGCACAAGGCGCAATGAAAGCAGAGCCTCCAAGATTCCTTTTAAGACCTATCATCTCTGAGGCCAGTGCGTTTCCCCGGGTCCGCTAGGTGCGCTGTGCACAAAAGTCGGCCGCTGGGGCCTACGGGAGTGTCCGCTCTTTACTTCTATATTACTCTATGCTGAACATGCCCAAGTGAGCGGCCGCCGCTTGGTTCGGCGAGCTGCAAAATGATAAAAAAAAAAGGCTACCCTGATATACGCGACTTCGCTGCTTTCCCTTCCTTTTTGATTTGCCATTGCAATCTCTCAATAAAAACCCTGTCTGAATTTGGCTGTCGGTGGCCTGCCTATCACTTATCGCATATCACGCCGCACGCTTTCCATGTTCAAAAAGAATGTGTTGACGCACTTTCAAGACTACGCTGAGAGCGGCATCGCGCCCTTCGAGACGGTGAGCGCGCACTCTTCATACATTCAGAACGCGCTTGGAAGAGCTACAGTACGGTAGCGGAAGAGCGCAATCACATGGTTTTCTTTACGTTTCGCGGGCTTTCTATAAATGCTGAAAAAAAAAGGACCATGCAGAAGATACGATGCTACAAACAACTCGATCGATTGTTTCGTAACACCCTCTACAACTCAATGAAACGCACGTGACCCTAGAGCGAATATTTAAAAAAATTCATAATTAATCTTAGCTATTAGCTAATTAAACGAAATGAAAAAAAAACCCAGGAGCGCCACACGACAGGAAACAATATGCCGTTAGTTTCACCCAGTTACGGTGCGCCACCTTTTTTTTAAATCCTTTGGTTCAAGTAACGTGAAACACCCTGTATAATTAGCAACGTCCATGGAACGCGTTTTCAGAATTTTTTCTTTCGAAGCCACACTAATAGCGGGATTACAAGCATGGCAATCAAAGAGTTTCGCCATGCTTTTCGCATCTGTATACTCCCTTCAAAACAGTTTCGCTCGCTTGCCGGGGGATCAGACTCCATAAGAGACCTTCTCTTTCGCTTCCTCTCCGGGGTGGGGGAAGGGGGGGGGGGAGCTAAGCCCACGTCAGAAGACTGCGCCACATGCCTCTTTGCATCGTGCCCGATGGTGTTCGTCTCCACTTGTTCCCCGTAGGAGACGAGTCCCAGAGCGCGGATCGGGCATCGCGCTATGCTAAGGATTATTATGACATCCGAACAGGAGCCCACGGGGACGCGCAAGCAATGGATTTATAATTGCGCTACGCTTGCACTTGCTGTAGGGCCGGTGCACCAGCGTGCGCGCGGCACAGTTGTGGCTCATAAAGGAACAAAGGCGGACACAACGTGCAGGCCCCTTGAAAAGCGCAAACCGACCAGCGACCGAAGCTGGAACGCACGTTTCTTCCGGGCGGAATATGGACGACATGGCAAAAAAAAACACGTATACGGGCGACCAGACGTTCGGGGGATGAACGACGCGCGTCACTCAGGCTTATGGGCCAGTGAAAGGCTTCGGCGCATCTCACGTAGCAAGTGCGCCAGTTTTTGCCACCAACGAAAGAAAACGCGGACGGGAAGATTGGCTATGTCGAGAGGGAGCGCGAGCAGGGCTTTGGCTCCAGTTTTTGCAGTTTTTCGCGTGGAATGAAGAGGTTTGTATTTTACAAAAGCGATCATTGTCCCGAAAATTGCGCACTTGCTTGCTTATTTGAAATTCCCAAATATGGTCAGAGGCCCTTTTTAAGATGCCACTTCTCCATTGTTTGCATCAGCAAGTTTTTCTTCCCTCTTTGCTTAAACCCATAAATGGAGGGCAAGTACAAAGAAGTGCCTGAAGCACCGTCATTAATCATGAAATCTTTTAGCTTTGAGGTTCGTTTCAAAACCGCATTTGTGGTGTAGCTTGAGCTCTCTTCGTTGCGAAAAAAAAGAAAACATATAAAAGAAGAACAAATAGTTTTGTGCCTCGGAAAAACAATGGTTTACTCCGGTGAGCCCCTTCTGGTGCCAGGGTGTAAAGTGAGCTCCAACCTTTGTGCAAGTATGTAGGTGAGTTATGAACCCTACTGGTTCAGAAAAAAAAAAAAAAAACCCCTGAAGGTCACTTTCGGTCTGGCAGTTTTGAGGGCACGAAGTTAAGTTAGCTCCCAGCCTAGTTCGTATAACGATGCGAGCATTTCAGCAACGCGAACAGCGAGCTTTGCTGTGCGTCTCGCTGTTTTGGACGCAGAAGAGACAGCAGCCGTTAGGCGAATACCCGAGCACTCCGCAAAATCTCCAACGAACTTTGTTTCGAAACTAAAATTACCCGCACGTTCAGGCCGGTTGGACTGTCAACAGCACCCTGGAACAAACTAATCCTTTTCACTCCGGAGTGTACAACTGCTGTAGACGCTGTAAATTCAAAATACTTTCCACGCTTGGTTTGCGAGCTCCGGTCGGGAAATTGGAAGCGCCGCCCCGTGGTATAAACTTTGCTAACCTGCCACGAAGCAATGCCGAAGGCGTGCCATCTCCAAATCCCTGACACAAGCAAAGCCCGTACACGGAAGTAGCTGAGCAGCAGAAGCCGAACAAGGCGGGTATGAAACGTCTCTCAGACGAATGGCAATATCGACTGAGCCTTGGGTGGGTTGACTCGCAACGCGTCCAGCCAGTACAACACTCGTGGAGAGAGCCGGGCCGTTGCCCTCGGCGGGTGCTGGAGAGGAAAGGGCTGGCGGTGTGCTCTGCAGTGCTGCACGTCGTAGCCAGATGCGGGACTGGCGAAAGACGAGAGTGTCGCAGACAAATTACACGCGTGTTCGTCGCGACTCGTCATAGACGAAGACATCTCCGAAACGGACACGACCCAGAAGAAAAGAGCCCTGTCAACGGATGGAAATCAACCCAGCCGGAAGGCGACACTCCGCGGCGCTGACAGCCACATATGTATTTAATGCGACTGGCGCGTAATAGTTGGAAACTGGCGGATGTCTCCCAAAAGAGGGAAAACAGCGCGCTAAGCCAAGCGTAAAATTGGTTGCACACTTGACGGTGGTGTTTCTTTCGGCATCTCTTACAAGAAAGACTGAATGGCATGATTTTTGTACATAGTGTAGCTGGACGAAGTGATCTGCAATGGCTTGCAACCACCCATCTGCAATTCCCCCTTCCTTTCGTTCAGATCTCTATCCGTAAAGGAACAAATACAACGAACGAAAAAGAAGCCTTATAGGAGTAAACGTTATCCAGCGCTGCCTGAATAAACGCATCTTCTATCCTTGTGATAACGAGAAGATGCTCTGCATGGGCAGCCACAAGGATTAGCGTAAACTCAAACTCATATTAACAATTAAGAACCTGCTCAAAGAAAATAACGATGTCCTGAACTTGAACCTCCACAGAACAGCAGTAAATAGATGGTATGGTATGGTACGGTACGGTACGGTACGGTACGGTACGGTACGGTACGGTATGGTATGGTATGGTATGGTATGGTATGGTATGGTATGGTATGGTATGGTATGGTACGGCATGGTATGCTATGGTATGGAATGGTATGGTATAGTATGGTATGATATGGTATGGTATGTGGGGTTTATTAACGCTCCAAAGCGACCTGGGCTACGAGGGACGTTGTAGTGGAGGGCGCTCCGGAATAATTCCTACGCATCATTTCTTTAACGTGCACTGGCACCGCACAGTATACACGGGCGCCTTGCGATCCGCGCGCCTCGATCGAAAACGTGGCCGCCGCGGCCGGGATCGAATCCGTGTCCTCGGGCTCAGCAGTCGAGCGTCCTAAGCACTGAGCCACGGCGGCGGGCAGGAAATAAATGTTAGGCGCAACTGCACAGATATGGGCACACATGGGACGACACGAATAACCGAGGCCCTAAAAGCGGCGACTTTCAACACTGGAAATCGGCGCTTGAAGTGTGCTCTGTAGAAGCGTCATTGATAACCAAACAGACCGTAGCCGTATCTACAGAGCCTTCGAAGATTGAGCCGTTTTCACGCCTATATGCAGTAAATCGCCAGAGAGGTGCGGCTGGCGCCGGCGCCTGGCACAACACAGGGTCCTCGCACTGTCAGCGCCGCATCAGTGACATGTTTATTCCAAAGGAGACACACGTGGAAGGTGGAAACCCGACGTTCCGTGCTTTAAAGCAGATTAATGTGCCGCAAGTGGCCGTGTCGGACAATATATTACCATCAGCGGTGCGCTCACTGCGTGCGGTGCGGCAACTCAACGGGGTTTCTCGTTGCTCGCCACGCTTGCATGAGACGACTGCGTTCGGCATTTAACGCCCCGAAGCCTGAGGTCGAATGACGAGACTTGCTTCCCCAGATCCGGGCTATACGCGCAAATACGCGCCGACATTCTACAATTCATGCATGCGCGTTTTCCTTCGGGAACAGCGCGGCGGAGAGAGAAGAGGGTTTGGGTTCTTATTTGCCAAATCGTTATGCCATAATTAACAAGCGGCTTTGATTTCAGTACCCTGCTCCCTATACACTGCGGAGAATAAAGTCTAGTAGGCGTGCACTGGGATGCTTCGCAGACTGTGCTTAAGCGCGGGCGTCAGTTGAAAACCTGCAAGGCACCCCACAATCGTCAGCCCGGTAACGAGCGGGCACCGTCGCTTAAGGCGCTCGCAATCGCCAGGGCTAACTCGGCGTCACCCTTGAGCAGCCACCCGTATAACCCCTGCCCCACGCAATAATGTTCAGTTAGCTTTTTTTCGTACCGAAGTTGCGTACCCCGAAGTACGCCGTAATGGAAGACTCCAGACTATTTTCGGTCGCGTTCGTTCCTCTAAATCTCAAAGTGAATAACAGTAAACGAGTGTCGTTTCATTTCGCTTTCACTGAAATTCTGGATGCCGCCTCGGCCGGCGGAATCTCTATCCTGCGAGCTTGTGCTGTCCAGCACTACGTCATATCGATGCACAGCCACCGTGGCGGGTCCGCAACATACCAGTCGCCAACTGCCTTCCTAACAATATGTTTCAGCTGCTCAAGGGACCAGAATTAGCAAGCAGCAGGGACGCACCTACGCGGCGATGCCTAGAAGATTAGCCAGCAGGTCAGTTTTTATCTGTTCGCGTAAAGAGAAACGTTTCGAGAGTTAAGGATGTATTTACAAAAGTAGAGCGTCAGACTCCCAGGGAATAGAAATAAAAGACATCCTTTAAATTTATAAACTGGCTTTTAGAATTAATACATGCTCTCTGAAGCTGGCGCTGTGACTCAGGGTGCTCTTTGCTCTCCAAAAGTCCTTGACGACCGCCTTTTCGTCACATCCTCCTATCTCTTCCGTTTGGCTGCGCACCATGCGCCTTTGAATGCAAGAACACACATCTCAACTGCCTTTGAGTCACCCGTGTGAGAGAAGTAGGACGTGTTCTACAGAAAGGAGCCGCACATTGCTAACGAAGAGGCTTTAGCAGCCGACCTACCGCAAGACCGACCGCTGCTTGCATAGGCGAACGAGCGTTCGGAAGGCGACTACTTCTTAATGGAGGTCTACAGCGACGTGGAGAGCTGTGACGCGAAAATTGAACGGCGGGCAGCTCATTACGAATGTTATACGCAAGGTCTCGCTATAGGAGGGGCCTTAGCTTTGCAAAGCGTGCGCAGTAAAGAGAGCCTCGAGAAAAGCCTGGCTTGTAGGGGAGCGAAATTACCGCGCTTGATTACACACTGCATCATTTGAACGCAAGGTGGTTCAGCTTTTCAACCAGACAAACTGGCGCACCAATCCCACCGCGATGACAGAACTATACCACTGTGAGAGAGGCGCGGTCATGATGCGACGCGAACGCGTTACGCTTGACTTACACATTGATAGCAGGGCTGCTACCCATGGCGTCGCACGTAGTCTTGCTCAGAAATTTTCGGCCCCCACGGTCTGTTTTGCGCCGCATAGTGGTGCACTCGAAGCGCCATTGAAGGCCAAAGGGGGGCCTTGAAGGACTACGACAAGCGTTCTTCTCGCCTCACATAAATTCACAGTTCGATGGCTGTCTCCAATGCTCCACAACAGGACTGAAAGCGTACCCCGGGGCGTGAAGACTTTGGACAGGAAATGTACCATGAGCCAACGTTTGAAAAGTTGTAGCATATCGACGGCTGCTTTGAACGAAACTGCGGCCTTAAACAGGACACATTGTTAAATCCGTGTGCCCTAAATGTAATCTGACTGATGGAAGACTATAGAGTGCTCGAGTTCTTTGCACTATCCTGTTCTTGCCTTTTCCGGTTTGCGATTACACTCGGCTCAATTCACTTGTTTCTGCAAACTATACCTCCTCACTGCGCTACTTTACTCTGCAGTACTTAGACGTCTTACAGCTACAGCCAACACCGCCGTACTCTAGCATGGTCGCGCCGTGGTTTACAAGTGCACTGTACAGCAAGAAGCAACATGAGAGGGAACACGGGAGAGCGTGGCTTCGCGGACCGCTGTCGCCGCAAGGCGGCAAGATCCGGCTGCAAAGGCGCATGCCCCGTAAGCATGACCGGCTGCTCATTCCGCGCATTCCCCGGGTGACACCCATTCACGTCGGGTGTCGGCGGCAGGAAAACTATGTAGCCGCGGCGCGTATAAACAAATTATATGTATGTCTCACGCCGGCGCGCGCTCAACTGTCACCGCGTATATATACGAGGTCTGTTAGAAAACTATCCGACCTTTGGCCGAAGAAAAAAAACTGGCATAACTGGAGCGTTGGAAACCTAATAACCTTCAAAGTAGTCTCCTTGGGGCTCCATATACATCTCCCAGCGGTGCTGCCATTGTTGGAAGTTTTCCGAAAAGGCCCTTTTCGGAATGGAATTTAGCTCTGTTGTCGTCGCAGCCATAATGTCCTTTCTTTTCTGAAATCGCGCTCCTTTCAATGGCCTCTTGATTTTAGGAAACAGCCAGAAGTCGTAGGGGGACATATCAGGAGATTAAGGAGCCTGTTGAGCTACAGGAGTCTGGTTTTTGGCCAGAAAAGTCTGAATCAAATGCGAGGAATGTGCAGGAGCAATGCCGCGAGGGATGCGCCAATTTCTTGTTGACCTCAATTCCGGTCTCTTGCGCCGCACAGCACCAACTAGGCGATGGAGGACATCCCTGTAGTACTCTTTAGTCATTCTTTGATCCTGTGGGGTGCGTACTCGTGGTGTGCCACACAGAGGGAGTCAAAAAAAAAAAAATCTCTGCCTCTCCCGTAACCGAGAGTAGAGTAAGCATGAAATGTTTACGGGCCTAATGTCATCTCGGTGGACACCCGAACCGCACCGTACAGGAAGGGAGGAACGCCACCACCCGTTCAGCGCGATGCCTTGCCATTTGAACGCAAGGTTTTTTGAGGAAAGGAAATGGCGCAGTAATTCTCTGCCATCTCAGTGGACACCCGAACCGCACCGTAATGGAAGGGAGGAACGCCACCACCCGTTCGGCGCGATGCCTTGCCCTTTGAACGCAGCGCTTCTCCCCCGGGTCCCTGTGCGCCTGCGCGGCTTTGCTTCGATGTATGACAACGAAGTGTATCGTGGCATTTATGTGCTTTTTGCACGCGTTATTAGAAATCGGAAATTATAAGTCCGTGCATTATCAAACGCACAGCGACTGATATCTTGATAAACATTGAGAAGGCACTGGCAGCAGTTATTTTTTTTTACTCCTTTGGAGACCAACCGGCGCTTGCATGCCGGTCGCGTAGGAGGGCTTAGAGAGTCTCGTTAAATCTCGTTAAGTCTCGTACGGTGCCCGGATGTTCTCGTTTCAGAGCCCGGATGACTGTAATTCAGTGCCCGGATGACTGTAATTCAGTGCCCGGATGACTGTAATTCAGTGCCCGGATGACTGGATTTCAGTGCCCGGATGAGTGGATTTCAGTGCCCGGATGATGGCTCTCGGTCTCGGCGTGACGTCACCACACTGCCGACAACGGGGGCTAAAAGCATTTCATGCTTAAAAACGCAGTCAGCATCACTTTGACATTGCTGCGCACTTGGCGGGCTTTCTTTGGTCTTGGTGACGTGGAATGCGTCCTCTGTGACGACTGGGATTTGGTTTCCGGGTCGTACCCACCAAAGACTCGTCACTAGTGATTACGGTGTCGGTGAAGTCAGGGTAACTGTTTGTGGAATCCAGCATCTCCTGTGAGACTTCAACACGAAGCTGCTTTTTCTCCACCGTCAGCAGCTTCGGCACAAATTTCGCCGCAACTCTCTCCATGGCCAAATCTTCGGTGATAATGGAATGTGCAGAAAAATTGCTGATGTCCACCTCTTCCGCAATTTCTCGGATAGTCACACACAGTCCCGCATCACCACAGCGTTCACTTCGACAATTACCTGGTAATTTAGGCATGTTGATGGCCGACCGGAGCGTGGCTCTCTCTCCACAGATATGCGGCCGTCTTTAAACCAGTTGCACCACTGCTTAATCTGTGTGCTGCTCATAGCATCATCACCGAAAGTCGTCTGAACATTTTGAATGGTTTCCACTTGGCTATCGCCAAGTTTCTGGCAAAATTTGAGGTAGTAGCGCTGCTCCTCTCGCTCCGCCATTTTCCTTGCAACAAAAAACCGACGAGAGCACTGCGCACTGCCTCACTCAAACGCTGCTTCCCAGCGACTGACGCTATCGGCAGGCGGGAAAAAATTCGTGCATGCGCACGAGGGTTCAAGGTCAGCTGCTGTAAGCGCGCTTGTTTCATATCCATCAGGTGTTCGAAAAAAAAAAATAAAGTCGGATACTTTTCTAACAGACCTCGTATAATCGTATAACATGATGGATAACACCTATCATTCTTTTCTAATGTCTACTATATCGCCACGTCTTATCGCATAAATACACCACCTGTGCCACAGTTCCTTTCAGCGTGAGCGTTCCACTGATACCACGCGAGCGTCAGATATCAGATGCATCGCGTGGTGCTAGAAGCAGCGAACACATATCCACACACGAAAGCTGACGCAGTGAAAATACGTCGACGGCGCGCTTGCCTTAAAAATATACCCATTCATTACAAAAAAAAAAAACGCAACTTAACGCATACAAGCGTTTGACCACTCACCAGGGCAGCCCAGAAAACTCTGCAGAAAACTTTATCTAAGAACATTCACCTTGATATCTATTATCGATAACTTTTCCTTATTTTTGCGGCCAAAAGAAAGCCCGCTGAATATGAAAAAAAAAGCTCTCGTCACTATATGCACCTCCTAGCGCGCCTCTCTCCGACGCGCAACTCATGAGCAAATTCCACTTCTGACGAATCTAGACACGCACTCAAAGAATGACGCGGCAACAAAGTATGCGATGGCAAAAAAGAAAATCGCTCTTGCCACGTGTTTCACTTGCATTCCGAAATCTTTTCGGCATCGTGCGGCAGCTAAACGCCATCGCGAACTGCGGCTATAAAAGGTTATAAAAGGTTATATAAAGGTTATAAAAGGAGGCTCCACAGGGCTCCACAGAATAATCATATGCATGCCGTCATTCAAATAATGCTATGAAATGTCTCCATGTCTCCAGAAACGTAAGCCACGATACCGAAATTACTTCATCTTTGCCATCATGATCAAGAATGTGTTCTTTTTTTTTTAGCGCGAGATAAGAAACGTCAAAGATTCCTTGTCCCTCGCCTTTGAAGGAGTTGATTTTGTCTAGCTTCAGATATGTTGCAGGGTCGTCGAGGGTACACGTGAAAATAAACGGTTCTTTTCAAGCGCTTTGGTTGCCTGTCGCTAAACGCGGTGTTATCCTCGCAGTCGTGCAGAAGAGAACTATAGCTGCGCACCGCGGGAAAGGCAAGAACAATCTTTAGTTCAAGTACAACATAATGGTCACTTGAAGGGATGGAACTGATGCTTAATTATTTCACTGGTTCGCAGAACATTTCAGCACTTTCTGAAAACCTAAAGCTATCATACACTAGCTTGAAGTTATTTTCATGGGCTGAGAATCGCGCGCATGGCAGACCATTTAGTAGGTTCAATACCGCGCAAGTCGCCCTATTGTGCGCAGGCCGTTTCCGCGTTCCATAATGCGCATCATATACTTAAAGGTGATCCCGACTCGCCCCCGCGAAATATTGGCTTTCAAACGGCAGTTTCACCCGGTCCAAATCGCAAAGTATCGTTTTCGCTCCAGGGAGCATATGATATATTACACGTTGGCTACTCTACATTTTCGTTTCATTCCATTTGTATTGTTAACTCGCTCTGGCTTCGTGATTTTCTGATATGAGCACCAGCAGAGAAGCGTGGCAAATAAGCCCATCCTTTAAAGCTTTTCTCGAAGCTTTGCGCAATCTCTCGCCGCGGCATTTTAAACTCGCGCATCATGCCTGACGTGGCACCGATAAATCTCGCAACGGGTCGGCGTGCGCTTGGCAGCACGAGCAGCAGGGCTCTCCAACCTCGTTCGATATCAGATTACCGCCCTGTCAGCATCACGTGATAGCTGTTCCCTCACACATGCGGCTGTGTCGTTGCCCCCCCCCCCCCTTATGGCGTCACTGTATGTGAGTTAAAGGAAAAGGAGACGGTATGCGGGTCTCTTAGATGCAGCATCCACGTATACGTAGCACGCTAACGGACGCCACCACCTTCAGGAACGACGCCGTGTATCAGAAATGCCGTCCCCATGTGCAATGGAAGGGAACATAATCTGATGAGTTAGCCTGCAGGTACTTCACAGACGCACGATGTACGCAGATACCGAACTGTTCACACACGCACGAGGCGCTGCTCCACCAGGAGCTAATTGTGTTCCGCTTCAGTAACAGCAAAAGTTGACCGACCTTGACACTTCCAGGGGCTTTTACACAGTTTGCCCCGCTGCCAGAGGACGTGGAAGCGAGAAGCGATTTGAGCTCGAGGCCTGCCACGTGGCTTTCTCTTGTTCCTAAGTGAAGCATCGGCACGTTGCTTAAAGCCAAATTTTTGTCCCAACGAACCATCGATAATCCAGATTAGATCAGTTCTATCGACCAGCCATTATCTGACATGGCACGGCGTCGTTCGCTGGAAACGAACTGCTTACAAGCGCATATGCGGTGGTGCGATTGCAGCTGTGCCTCATCACCAGTGACCATGTTGTTTGAGCGCTCCGAGAGAACTGATCAGTCCTACGTGGCTCAAAATAGCGCCAAGGTAACTTGTTCCTCATATGCTACCGCCGAAAAGTCGCCGACCGAAGGCTGGCCTCCAGGATGGGTTGGGAAGAAGTTTTGGCGCTTCGGGTACGAGCTCCTAATGATTTTCAGTTTCGACTTGTTGGGCACCCATGGACTGATATGAGCTTGGAAAAAACAAGCCTGTACACGTTGGTGTTAATTTTCGCCTTTCCAGACCACATCATTCAGTTCAGTTCAGTTTATTACCTTAAAGACCCCCGCAGGGGTATTACATAAGGGAGGGATTATACAGAGAAATAAGTACAATGGTTGCCATGTGGGTTCAACATATAATATAATCTGTTACTGCTTTGGAAAAATTGGATGGACAGGTGATAGCGGCGATGCTGTGGGAAAGGCAGTTCCAATCTAACGCTGCTCGGGGGAAGAAGGAGGCAGCGAACGTGGTCGTATGGGTCCGAGGCCGGGAAACTTGAAGAATATGACCAGTGCGATACGATCTGCGAGCTGGTGATGTGATATAGCCTGCGTAGTCGTGGGTGCTGCAAAAGAACTTATGAAACAGGTTTAGGCTGGCAATGCGGCGACGAAGAACAAGGGTTGATAAGGCGGCTTCTGCTTTTAAAGACGACACGCTGAGTTGGTATGAATAGGTATTGTGAATGAATCTAGCGGCACGGTTTCGGACGGATTCAAGGGCATTTATGAGGTATATTTGATGTGTATTCCATATAGGGGATGCATATTCTAGTTTTGGTCTGATTAGCGATTGATAAGCCAGGAGTTTTACTTGTTGGGGAGCGTGACGTAAGTGGCGTTTCAAAAAGCCTAGTGTTTTATTCGCGGATGATATTACATTAGAAATATGTGTGCGCCAAGATAAATCATAAGATAGCGTGACTCCTAAGTACTTAAGTGAGTCAACTGCTTCTATTGGGATTTGGGCTATATTGTACGAAAAAATAAATGGTTTAGTGCGACGGGTGAAGGATACAATCTTGCATTTCTGAGGGTTAAGTGTCATCATCCACAGGTCACTCCATTTCAGAACGTTAGTTAGGTCAGTCTGGAGGGCTTCTTGGTCGGAAGAGTTATTAATAGTACGATAAATGACGCAATCATCTGGGAACATACGAATGTGACATGATACATGGAGGGGCAAGTCATTAATGTATATTAAGAATAATAACGGTCCGAGCACTGATCCTTGGAGGACGCCTGAGGTTACTGGAATGTAATCAGAAAATTCGTTATTAACTATGACAAATTGGGAGCGATTTGTTAAAAATTCCTTAATACAGTTTAGAACGCTAGGGTGAATATTTAGGTAAGAGAGCTTAAGTAGTAATCTCTGGTGTGGTACTTTGTCAAAGGCTTTAGTGTAATCTAAAAAGATGGCGCCAATCTGTTGGTTGCAGTCAACCATGAATAAATGTAGCCAGTTCTGTCTCACAGGAAAGGTTTTTACGGAAGCCCTGTTGGGATGAATGAAAGAAATTGTTGGAATCAGAAAGTTCATGACTTGAGAATAAATTACACGCTCCATGATTTTACAAGGAATGCTTGTTAGCGAAATGGGTCGATAATTTAAGGCCGAGTTTTTGTTACCAGACTTGAAGATTGGGACGACCTTTCCCACTTTCCAGTCATCCGGTATGTTACCTGAAGAGAGAGACTGAGAGTACAATAGTGATAAGTAGGCCGCGGAAATGTGCTTAGTATTTTTCAGGAATTTCGAGTTAATTTCATCGATCTCGGCTGATGGCGTTAGCTTGATATTTTCGATACGAGATGATATACCATCTGCGAAGAAAGAAACTGGATCCATGGTTGACGCTGTGAAGGAACTTGTGAAGGCGTTAGCAGGTAAATCACACTCTCTCGCAAAAACAGTTGAAAATGCTCTATTGAAAATGTCAGCGCATTCACAATCGCTGATGGTTTGACCCATATCGTTAGTAGGAAGGATTGTGCGCGTATCCTTCGGGTTTACTACGTGCCAGAATTTTTTAGGATTGTTTATTAGCATATTTGGCAAGTCAGAGTGGAAAAAGGTGTGTTTTGCGTTGCGGATAGCAGCAAGGTAATCAGCTTCGGCAGTGTAGTACTTTTCCCATGTTGTCTGGTTCGGGTTCCGCTTTGATGCCTGATAGTGACGCTTTTTCTTGTTTTCCAGGCGTTTCAGGGCCGTAGTAAACCACAGTTTTTGCTGATTAGCACGGAAACTAGTTGGTTTGGAGCGATAGTTTTGACACTCTCGCAGAAACAGTCGCAACTTGCTTGTGCACATCTTTTCTTGGCCCATCGTGTTTAACGCTGTCAAACCTCGTCACATGTAAATCTCGCGGGGAACGATGGTTTTGGCGATGAAAAGTCAGGCGCATCTAGCATTGCCGATGGTTGTCGGCGTTTGCTAGTGCGTTATACGGTAACTTAGCCGCAGAAGCTGTGTTCCATCGCTCTTTAGCCTTGTTTACATGAACCCGACAGCAGCGGGTCGAGTCAGGGGACCGAGTTGAGCAGGTCAGCCCAACTCGACGACAGTCTGTTTACATGAACTCGATACGAGCGAATCAACTCTCGTGGCGCGTCCTGCGAGGCGCGACCGCACGAATAGTAAACCGGCTCCTGCTTCTGCTCTCCCCTGCAGAAAATGCTTTCTTCAAGAGTGAAAGAGGATTAATTTGCGGAAAGGGCTGCGAGTCAACCCACGTGACCCTTGCAGCGGAGTTGGGATGTCGAGGCAAGTCGACTCAGCGGGGTTTACACGGACCCAGTAATCGGTTTTCGACCCGACAACTCGACTGTACACGACACTGTCGGGTTCATGTAAACGCTGTCCTGGTACTTTTGAAATGAGTGTGATAATTTGTATCATTCTATGCCACGCTTTGCGATAGCTATTACGGGCCCTCTGGCGCCCGTAATGACCTGACCTTGCAACCGTGGTCACAGCGCGAAAACTTCATCACGAAAGGAAGAACAGGCCACACAGCGCTGACTATTAACCCATGAGTTTATTCAAGGAATTGCTCAATATAGTATCTATGTCGGCCAGACGGGTAGGTGCTTGAATGTACGTCTACTACAGAACACAAAAACAAGGTAGATAGTAGGCTGTATCTGAGAACCTTAAAGGGTCAGTCTACTCACCGATATGAGTGTATAAATAATGGCATATTCTGGTAGTTGGCACCCTATAACATCAATAACGACGGGTCTGCGCCCGGTTTAGGCAGGAATTTATATTTTATTTCGGCGTTAAAAGTCGCGTAAAAAAGCATGGTGGCGACCCCAAACGTTCATTTTGTTCAAGAAAGTGGTAGTCTTTTTTTGTAGAAGCATAAGTGAATTTACTACGTACCATTTGTATGCCCCAATGTCAGAGAAACGCACGTTTTGTTCTAGTAAACTGTAGAAGGCGTACCGCTCTCTTTTTTTTTTAAATCACATGAATATTTATAGTTACACGTACGCAAAACGCAGGCACATTCCCATTTTTAGTTCAGCGTATGCTAGCAGAGACGCAAAATTAAACTTAGCCTATAGTGGCGCCATCTGGTCGTCAGGACGGGAACCATTGCTGTAAACAAACCGACTCTCCACTTAAGCCTAGGAGCGGCAGAATCGTCACTCTAATTATTAAAATAAAGCAAATTTATCTCTTATATGTTTTCTTATAGGCGAGATGAGACAAAGCGAAAGACAGGCGCCCTATTTATGGCCAGTGAACGCACTGAAAAAGGCAGCAACAACGAGAATTCAGTCCGAAGCGATAGGTCCAGCTTCGACGGGCGCCGCCATGTTTGTCGCCGCGCGGCGGAAATCCAGATGGTTGCCAGATGAGACTACCATCTCATACAGATGTGTTCCCACATTAATAAATTCTTTTTTAAAATGTTCTACCGCACTCCTTGGCACCACAGCTGGCTAAACGGTAATTTGAGTAAAGAGCTATCGGTTGCCGCAAAGAAAATGTGGTTGATAAAATTCAGTAGACTGACCCTTTAAGAGCAGTTCTTCCCGGCAGGCTCTTTAGTTTTGCCTAAGCAGCCAAAGTAGATGGCGTTGGTCTGTATGCTATTCAACGGAATCGTGAAGAGCTGTCCGTACGCGGTAATCTATAAAGCTTGCTTCGCCAGTTTTGCTGAAAGGCCCACTTCAGGCCACTTGGAACAATTCTAGACTAGCCAATAATGCTTGTTTATTTCGCCATGTGTCGCATATGACTTCAGCTATAACGGCATTTGTGCTCCTTCACTCAAACACAACAGTACTATAGCGCAAATAAATGACGTAAAATGGACAAAAATAGGTTCTATACATTGCCGCTCTAGAGATGTATTTGTGCCCACTCACTGGAGCCAATGAATACCTTACATACGCTTTAAGAATCAACTTGGTCAAATCAAGATGAACCTCGAATCCATAAACCGTCAGCGTTTGCGTGATTCGTCATAAAACGGACACTTGTACAGTATACCGAAGGGGGTGAGCTGTTGGCGACAGCGGGCAGATGTTCGTAACCGCTGGGTATGCCTGAAGGTCTTCGGGTTTCGTGAATTTCTGCATCCGACGGTATCGTGTCTCCATGCTGATTTATTTATTTATTTATTCAAAGTACTCCTAAAGACCATCGAATAATGATATTACATCGAAGGAAGGGCTGCTTTCAGCGGATTGCTTAGGTATTAGCGCATAGAAGATGCTATGGCGGCCATCACCTTGTTTGTCAGATGTGGCTCGTATAAAAAAGATTAGATGACTGAAAAAATAAAATAAAAACGAAGCTTAAATAATGAAAGGAAGCTGTCTGCTAATATAACCTAAGGGAACACTTAAACTCCGCTTTAAGGGTTTGGCGCTATAGAGTTAGTGGGTCCCTGCAGATGTCTGGGGTCCTTTTTGCGTATCAGTTCGCTCGCACGGATACTGTTCTCTCTTTCACCATCACATAACGCTTAACATACCCCGAAGAGTACAATGCGCTAAAATTCGAGATCCCTCCCGCGGAAGTACTCCTCTGTGGCCAATAGGTTCTGACATGCCCGTATATGCGGAATTGGTTTATTTTTACTTATTTATTTATTTCTTAATACCCTCAGGGTGGAAACATTACAGAGCGGAGTAGGTTAATACAACGATATCGATAAACGCAGCAAAAATTTCAAATACAAGTAACAGATAACGTGAATGTCTGCAACATAAGTGTAAGAGTGTTAAGCGCGCGTGGATACAGCAAGATGAACGATTACAACCTAATAGACAGTTTCTATTTGTAATGTCACATGTCAGAGTACACATAGAGCAGCAAAAATACAAATGAAAGAATCTAGGAAAGTGAAGTTCGTTATACAGTAACAAAACTTGCTAGCAAGTAAATATTGCGTATGGCCGACTGAAATTATTAAGGCTGGGTGACCATTGCAAAAGAGAGGGGAAGGCGATTCCAGTCTACTGATGTGCGGGGAAGGAATGAATCGGAAAATGTTTTATTATTGCATATAAACGTGCCAACTTTGTGAATGTGGTCTAAACGTAATGACACATATGAAGGTGGAATCAGCAATTCATCGTGCAGGATATCGTGGCAAAAGATCTTATGAAACAAAGATAGCCGTGCGAGGTTACGGTGATGTCAGTGATAAGAGGTTTAGGTTAGATTTCATTGTAGATGTGCTGGATGTGCGATGATAGTTAGATGTTGGTTGGTTGGTTCATGGGGTTTAACGTCCCAAAGCGACTAAGGCTATGAGAGACGCCGTAGTGGAGGGCTCCGGAAATTTCGACCACCTGGGGTTCTTTAACGTGCACTGACATCGCACAGTACACGGGTCTCTAGAATTTCTCCCCCAAAGAAATTCAACCGCCGTGGCCGGGATCGAACCGGCGTCTTTCGGGTCAGCAGCCGAGCACCATAACCACTGAGCCACCGCGGCGGGGCGATTATAGTTAGAGAAAATGAAGCGAGCTGCATTGTTTTGAATCATTTCGATATGGTTAATCAAGACTTTAATACCTGGGTCCCAAATTGACGATCCATTCTCGAGTTGTGAACGAACAAGTGTTTTATAGCAGAGAAGCTTAGTGTCAGCAGGGGCTGCATGCAAGTTGCGTTTTAAGTATCCTAGCATGCGATTAGCTTTGTGGATGATGAATTCGACATGAGTTTTTCAGCTGAGGTTAGAAGTGTTATGAATGCCCAGATACTTATACGTCGTGACAGATTCAAGAGCAACATTGTTGAGGGGATACGTAGGTAAGTCGCTAGTTGTTCGAGATATGCGCATGAATTTACATTTCTTAACGTTAAGCGTCAATTGCCATGTCTTGCAACAGGAGGAAATATTGTTAATAACAGTTTGAATTGCCTGTATGTCGTCATCGGTTATTATTTCGCGGTAAAGAACACAGTCATCTGCAAATAAGAGACAGGATGAGGTAACGCAGTTGGTAGATCGTTAATGAAGATTAACAATCACAGATCCCTGGGAGTCCTCATACCATTCCTGGCGCAGTGGTGCAGCGCGGCTAAGCGATGCGCGGCTGCCTCGACAGGTGGCTGTTTCAAACACAGCCATCGGTGGGGTTTGTGAGACTCAGGTTGCTCGTCCCGAGCAACCTATCGGTGGGTAGTTTGCTTACAGTGCGGTGGGCACGTTGCCACCTGCCATGGTAGGCAGGTTGTGATGACGTCACACGGTCACGTGAACTAGGTAGCAGGTGGGCAGCAGGCTTTTTCTCTCACCACGCCGCATTCGACAGTGGATTGTCTGCGGAACGGGAGCCATACGCTATCGCGTTAAAATACGCACTTCTGACTTCCTTCGCTGAACGACATCGCAACAGACAGGCTGCTCTTCCAGCGCTTTCTGCGATCATGTAGACGACCATTGGCGACTTGGTTTAGCGCGTAAGCGACACGCTGTACTGAGGGCAGCGCGGCCTGTCACGCGCGGGCGACGGGAACAAATGGAACAGCGTATACACGCAGACGCCTGGTTTTGGCTTCGTGGGGTTCAGCATCCCAAAGCGACTCGGGCTGTGAGCGACGCGGGAATGCGGGTGCAGCACAAGCGCGCAGCTTCGCCGGCGATCCGCGCTCCTTCCACCGTTCCAAGCGCAGCGACCAAGCTAAGGAGCAAGGAGAGCAGTAGGTAATTGCATTAGGCGGGGCGCGTGCTCCGGCAAGTCGCTTAATTTCGGCCTCACGCGTGCCGCGCGACCGTGGACGCCGCCACGGTCGGCCATGCGTCTTGCTCCGCGGCCCCGCGTCGCCCGAGCCGCTGCGGCGGCGCCCCATTCGACCGCGAAGAGCGGGCGCGCGAATTTTCCCGAAATAGTGCGCGGGCGCGTTAACTGACGATTGCGGGTCCGATAATTAAGAGCTCGCACGCCACGGGGAGCGTTTGTTAATGCGGCGCCGGGTGCTGCGCCATCCGAGAGGCCCACAAGATGAGGGCCCACTCGCGCACGGCGCATACGGGCATGCGCGGGCCGCAGGGAGCGGGGGAACCTAATAGCGTGATTATGCATAGCGGCCAGCCGGCACCGATACCGAGCGGGAGGCGTGCGGGGGTCTTTCATGCAACGCCCGTGGCGTGCGCGAGGGACACCGCCGATTGAATTCTCCGTACACACGCCCGATATGCGCCGCCGGCATCGCCGAGCCCGAGTCCAACGCTAAAGGTTGAAGGGGGCACGCGGCGCAAGACGCGGGCGGCTGTTGGGTCGCGGCGCGGTCTCCGGTGATCCGCCTCCGCCGCGCACGGTGCCTCTTAGGAAAGTGCATCTCTCGCCTTTGTATTCCTCTTTTATTTATTTATTTATTCACAAGGGGAGCCCCAAAGGAAGGTGACTGGGGCATCTGGCGGGTGACTTCCAGAAGTTGGTGTGTTTTTGAGAGCTCAACCGTGCTTCATGTTCACTTGTAGGCAGTTCATTAAAGAAAAAGAAACTGCATGTTTTAAAAAGAGAACGGAAGGAGGCGGTGGGAGATAGACGTGCACAAAACGACGCGGGTTTCTCAACGAACTGATCTGTTCTCCCCTTTGAATTCGTGTCGCGAAAGTTACAGCGACAGGCCTGTGCTGCATGTTTCTTTGCGCAGCAAGAAATGTACAAATTCGTTGCTTGCACGCAGCGTAGTCTTGGGTTTTTCTGCTGCTAGCCATAGGCACATAATCAAGCGTAGGATATACGGCCCTTCAGGAAGCAGATTCAGTCATTTGTTTTTTTCTTTCTCTGCTTTCGCTCTGCCCCAACTCAGCCCAGCTATCTCGAAACACTCCGGAGAAAACAAGTACTCTACATAAGAGCCATTCGCAAAAGAAAATAAAGAAAACGCAAGGACACACACACACACACAGCCACCGAGATCCCGGCATTCTCTGCCGGCATCGCGGGAAGGTCTTCGTGAGGCAGGGGGTGCTACTTGATGTCGGCCTCTCTGTGCCTGAGCAGCTGTCTCGTCCTGTGAAGGCACCCGCCACCCTACCCGGGATACGAGGGAACGGCGGCATGGCGCGGACAATGGGCCCCGGTGCAGGAGCAGAGGTCTCACTCGGTGAGCAACAATGGGTCAGCCTCTATAGGCGGCGCGGTGAAAAGGATTAGGCGGTATCGAAGGGGGCACAGGCCACGCCCCTGACGACGGTGAGATTCCCATCCACATAGATCCGCTTTTCGTCGGCTCGTTCCGGGTGCGCGCACAGAGAGTGCAGGCGTAGCGCGGCGGTCTGCCGAGAGAGCGCGCTGCAGCGCGAGTCTGCTGTCCACCGTCCGCGGACGAGACCAAGGAAGACAGCGCGCCGAGTCTTCTGCTGAGGCACTTACTTAGTGGCGCGTAATTTAGACGGATACGAACATCGAATCGCTGTCCACCGACCCGGAAAAATAAAAGCTGACGAGTTAAGCAGTGCAACAATGAGACCACATAATGTGGAGTCTCGTCAAATAGCGCCCTATAGTTTCGACGAAAAGGAAAGAAGTCGTGTGGGCCCGTCGTGCTGGGAATACCTTTTTTGAAAAAGAAAAGGCCATGAGCACTGGGGGTAGAAAAGCGTTTTTTTTTTTTTAATGAAGCTCGTCACGGATCAATCACGATATGGATGACGATGATTCGAATGAATTTTTATGGTGCAAGGGCAGCTATGGTCAAAGATTAAAGGAGCGTAGACACTTGATTTTGGTGGCAAGTTTTCTTCTCTACAATGATGTGGAAGCCACTATTACGCATGAATCGCCACGTTGTATACGCCTGCGATTGATAAATAATTTAAAATCTAATTTTTCTGTCAAGCTGCTTCGGTTTCAACAGCCGATCGATGGCTGGGACGTCAAAGTGTGGTTATACGTCACATGAGGCATGGAAAAACGTCCATATAATCGCTGCTTCATAGTTTTAATTTACTATAGTGCTGAAGCGAGCCTTTCTCAAGAGCCGGAATGACAATGAATGCAGAAGCAGTGATTATATTTCAGTTTTTTCATGCCTCACGTGACCTATAACCACACTTTGACGTCACCGACATCGTTCGGCTGTTGAAACCGCAACAGCACGATAAATAAATTTGATTATAAATTATTTAGGGGCCGTAGGATAGTACCGCGTGGTAATCCATGTTTAATAATGTCTTACACATCATTGCAAGCAAGAAAACACGCGCACAAAAGTTAGGTGTCTATCTCCGTCTACATAAGGTGGGGCCAAAGACCCATTTCCCCAAGCATTTCACCCCAGATAAGCCCAGTACCAGGCCGGGGGAAAGCTTGTATCAACTGTATCACCGGTGGGTACCCTTCATGCGGCACTGGAGATCGAGCCCCGCACCTGCCGCATGCGAGGCGGGTGCTCATATTCAACTAGGCTACCGCTGCGGTACAATCAGGATAAGGATAGAATCTGCTCTGCCGATACTAAGAAAATAGAAAGTGAACGATGGGCTTGAAGCACTGTATTTCAAGCGTTCTTCATTGGCTACGTTCGTTGCCTGCACACTTGCTCTGAGTATCTGCGCTGGAGTGCGGCTCCAGTGCTGGTGGTAACTAGAGATGTAAAATTTCTGGAAATTTTGAAAAACGTGGCAAAAACAGATGTATTTGCAATAGCACAAGAATCAACAGTAATGCTCCGAAGTTCAGGCGAATATGCAATATAAATGTCACGTTTGTGAAAAGGGCTTCTTCTATTGCACCGAGAAAGGGAACATGAAAACTGACCTATAAGTCACTCCATACCGGACTGGGAGTCACTGTCGCTGGATGCGGCACAACGCGCAGCAGCATGGATTGAAGTTGTGTCCACAGCTAGGCTCGACTGTACAGGGTCGTCCAAAATATGTGCGAACACGGCTCAGCGTGGTCGCGCTCCACGGCGCGTCAAAGCATCCGGTGTGGTCGCAGACGACGACGTGTAGCAGACGACGACACCAAGCACCGCCTCCGGGCTCCATGCGTGCCTGCGCCGCGTAGCTTCGACGCGCGGCCACACCGGATGCTCTGACGCGCCGCGGAGCGCGGCCACGCTGAGCAGTATTCGCACATATTTTGGACCACCCTGTAAATACACAAGCTTTCGAACGCATTCTCCTGAAAGCCTGATGCGAAGCCTTGTAGGGATGTTTCCAAAGCGTAACCAGTTTCGCTCGCAGCTGGCGGATGATGGTGGTACCTGCAGCAGTCGCCAAACCAGTAGAGTTAGCGGCTGGTTAGTGCAAAGGCCTTGCCATCAGGTAGATGGTGCCATGTGCTTCGCGGAGTCCCACAACCCTGTCCTGGACCAAATTCATGCGGACGTCCTGTACTCCGCTATGTCGGAGACCAGTTTACCGATGTCCAGTGAAAGGTGCTATGCTTGCAGAGAGATCCACTGAAAGCTGTCCGTGATCGGCACATCGTCCAGATGCTTTCCTCTGTACCTTGCAGCTAGCAAATTAGCAGCGATGTGGACTGGCCGCAAACAAAGCTTTTCGCGCCTGCTGACGATTTCTTTCGCTCGAATCGATCGAGTCAGCGCGGACGTTGCCAGGTTTGCTGCTAGTTCGTTTCTAATGGAATGGAAGCTTCTGGAACGTCGGACAGCATAGCATTGCCCGACTCTAGTGACGTTATAGGCTGACGCAATCGGTGTAATGAGGAGCACGCAGCTTTGCACGGGCTTCCAGAAACCGTGGTCGTCCAAAACAGCTTCTCGTACGGACTCATTTACTTTGAGGTCACTTAATATCACGGTCTGTAGAAGGGCCTCCTTGTTCATCAGGAGGCTTTGAAGTGTCATAATCATGCCTCCCCACCTTATTTTGCTCGATAGCTTTAGAGTTTCCGATAACCCTTTATCGTCTTTTGTTTCTTCTTTCTCGTGCAACATTGCAGCAACTATGTGGGTACGCTTCACGTACTTCCTAATTTGCCTTGCAGTATGATGGACATCCTCCAGTGTCTTTAGCTTCATTAGATCATTCAAAAGGAAGTTTAGGCCGTGAGTCGCGCACCAATGTATGTGATATGCTCATATTTGCTTGCAGCAATACCGCAGGCTGCTTGCATGTTGCTGGCGTTGTCTGTGACTAGCGCCACTACTTTATCGCACCCCAGCGATTCAATCACTTAGCAGATCTCGGCAGCAACATACACCGCAGTGTGACGATTTTGGCCTGCTTCAACAGATGAGAAGAAAAATGGCTTTGGCGTAGCCACGACGAAATTCATGACTGCCTCGCCGCGAATGTTCGTCCATCCATCTGTCAAAAGCGTCAGACACGAAGCGTTTGTCAAGGTTTCCTCAACGTGTTGCTTTACTCGCGTGTACTCCGAGTCCAGCTGAGGTCCATTCAGAAGGCAGAGAACACGACGGGTGAAGCATCCTAAAAGCTGCTCTCCAATGTCCATTCTCAGTCCCAGAAAAAGGCACATTGGTCGAGTAGATAGCTTGAGCCAAGGCAGTGTCTATTTAAATGGCTTTGCTGCTCTGGGGTCATGCGGTACACAAAAGACGCAACACTCTTCATTTTTGGCAATGGCTGCTCTTCATCGCGTCTGCAGAGTTCTGACTCACTTGTTTCAACTGATGACCTAGCTTACACACAATCGGGATGCTTGGCGTTTGTTTCCTAGCTGCAAATTTCCTTGATGTCCAGCGGGAATTTCTTCCACATCAACACATGCCTCGCCAAACGTGTGGCATCCGGAAATCCATGCTGAACAGTGCAGTACTTGCACACTGCTCGCTTTGTTCCGCCACTGGACGTTTTGCATACAGAAAAGTGTACCGAACCGTTCGACGGAGGGCGAACCATTGTCACGAGCAGTACCGTGTATACCACGCTAATGGTGGCATGCGCTCTGAGTACTCTGTCTTGCGTTTGTTTCGTCAGAGTACAGATGGGAGCACTGCGCAGTCCTGTCGACTTTAGACGATATAGGCCATGGAGGGAAGTTCTTTCCTTCCTCCATGATATAGGCCGTTGTAGTTAACGGTTTCGCTTGGTTTCGCCAACAGTTTATTAGATGGCAGGGCAATTCCATCTCGCTTAGAGTTACTGTATAGCCTTCCTACCCAATCTCTGTCGCCAAAAAGCTAAGCGTGTGTTTGGCTCACTGGTGTGGCTGAAGCCACGAACGTGCGCAGCTGGCTATGTTGTTTTGTGCCGTGTGTGTCATGCTGGAGAATTTTCATCCATTTTGTTCTACTTCAGCCCTGAGTTAATGTAATAAAGTTGTGTCGTTAAGTTCAGCTTGCAGCATCTATGTGACCTGGCCTTCAACCCGCGTACTCGCAGCACGAACGTTTGAAAAGCACTATCTGGCACCGGCGATGACGATTGCTCTCCAATCGTTCAACGATGCACGCTTCAAAGCAAAAAAAATAAACCTAGACTCAAAGCAACCCATCATAAAACTTTGAAATTGCATTGAAAAATTTCCGATTTTTTTTTTCCAATTTTTTTCTGGGCTGAAAACAAAAACGAAAAACCAAATTTTTTCTGAAATTTGAGTGTTTTTTTTTTCAGGCGTTCATATCTCTAGTGGTAACGAATTTTTATGGCGCAAGGGCATCCGCAGCCAAAGGGCATCATTGTACAAGGTGTTTTAGTCTACTCAAGATGGACTCAAATGCCCATTTTCCATCTTTCTGACAGTTGCTCGGAGAAGGGCTAAACACCAATGTACGTTCCAAGCCGAAAAAAAAGGAAGAAAAGGAAGGAGCATGGATTTTTATCCTGTTTGGATCTGCACCAAACCCTGGACAATCCCCGTCGTGGGTATACGTGCCATCGCTTGAGAGGCAACAACAACAACATCATGTGGCTCATGGCTCGCGCCCACCTAGGTAGCAATTTCTTTTTTTTTTGTACAGTGGAGGGGAGTTTTCGGTCACGACATACAACGCCGACGGCGCGCCGCTTAGCTCGGCGAAGGTCGCTTGTGCACTGATGGCTGCAAGAAAAGATTTAGGGGCGATCAACTGGATTGACGCGGAGTAAACGCGACAGCATGCTTCTTTCACTCGCCAATATATTCCAGTTCTGATTCTAATCCAAGTCTGAGTTCATTGTCTAATCTGTTCCAATTATGATTCTATTCCAATTCCAACTAAGCGACTACGCAGAATGTGTCACATTCATAAATCGCGTCGAATCCTCATACCGCTACCGGCACAGTGGCGCAGCGGTTAAGCAACACACTCGAAATGGCTGGTGGCTGTTTAAACACAGCAAGCGGTAGGGCTTGTGAGACCATGGTTGCCCTTCCCAAGCATTGCGAGAATGAATAGCTCCCGCAAGCTTCATTTTTGCGCACAAGTTCTTCGGGGGCTGCATATTTTGCATGCAGGCCTGCTGTTGTCTGAGTCATGTTCCTCCTAGTCATTTTAGCGCGATATTCTTAAGGAGCCCGTGCCGCAGTAAAGCGGCCGTCGTCGTCATCGTCTGTTGGCGTCGTTGGTTGTGAGCGAAAAATCCACGAAACCTCTACGAAACCACGTGACGTAGGTGGACCACCTAGGACACGTGACCTTGCGAAGTCATCACAACCTGCCAACCGGATATTGTGAGCAAACTGGCCACCACGGCAGGTGGCAGTTAAATAAATGATTGGTCGCGAAAGGTTCCTCGGGAAGAGCCGCGTGGGTCGCACAAGCCCCACCGGTGGCAGCACCTGCCATCGCAGGGCAGTGGCGCATCGCTTAACCGCTGCACCACTGCGCCAGGAGCAGTGGCGTAACCAGAAATATTTTTCGGGGGGTGTTGTACGCCGCCGGTAAGAAATAAATAAAAAGAAAGAGAGCCTGCGCCTAAACAATATCTTCGTCATTTTCTGCTTTAATAAAGCCGAAGGGTTTGTTGTTTCGTTCACTGTAATATTTACACAAAAACACGAGTGCATACAGGACTCTCGGGATTTGATTCGTAAAGAACGTTTATTCTCTAACAAAAAACACTCCTACGAAAAATCGTGGCTATTTGCAATATTTTTCATATAATATAAAACAACACAAGAGCTTTTGCTCTACAACAAAGTCAGTAACTGCGAACGAATGACCATTTGTCAAAACTTCTACCCCATGCATGTGAACTTGCGCCCGGCGGCAGAGTCGGTTTAAAAAAAAAAGTACTTTTTATTTTCGGGATAGTTTATGACCATTTGAGGACAACGCGAAGGATGAAAAAGTAGACTGATGTGAAAAGGTACGTTTAATTGGGTGAACTGTGCCTACAATTAAAAGCAGTGCCATATGTCGAGTGATGGCGAAGAAGAGTGGCTCTTTTCTGCAGTAACATCCGCTTCCTATTATAGAGCCCTTACTACGTACATCAGTCTTTTCTTGAATAAACAACAGAGAACGGAATTGCAGCAGAACATTCCTGAGTAATTACTGAAACACAAAAGTAAGGGCCAAATTCAACACGGAACTGTCGGCGAGGAAAAAGAGCGCTATTAAAATATGGTCGTGGCAATGTATGAAACTTCTGCGAGCTCCTCTGCAAGCTGAACATTACTTAAAATCATCCGTTCACCTCCGTGACCATAAAATCGGTAAGAGGAAGGGGGGGGGGGGGGGGGGGTATGCAGCGCTCAGAAAATTTCGGGGGCGTTCTGACACCGGAACACCCTTCCTGGCTACGCCCCTGGCTAGGAGTGGTCAGGACTCCCACGGATCTTAAGTAGAGAATGGTTAATTCCACATATTTGGGCATTAACCCACTAAGCCTATCGCGTCACATCCTTAGGCAGAGCTTAAGTGTTCCCTCCTATTTATCTTCTGAAGTGGAGAAGGGGAGGGTTTACAGGTGGCAGGTGGAGAGCGGCAAATCCCCCTAAACGCCACATAGCACGTGGAGGCTTCACATATAGATGCCTTAGGAGGAGGCTTGACATAGAGTTTTCGCCTTCATGCCCCTCCTAATACTATCGCATTAAGAAAAGTCTTACCTGCCAGTTGCGCATGTCAGTTGGTACCTGTGGTCCTTCCGGATAAATGCATCATGTACGTTATCGCTATAATGGGAGGCACGTCGTCAATGGCCTACAAATGCAGACGACAAGCTTCAGATCGGTCGCCCGACGATCACGCAAAAGCAGCTCGATATCTTTGTCAGGCTGTGACACGAAACTGCTGTGCCGATACCGCAAGTCGTACAATACGTAGACGCGCACATAGCAAGAACGTCGATCGAAATTGTTCGTGGAATGCGTCCAGGCTTGGAGCATTGCCTCAATCAGCGACGCTGTATGTATGCAGATGCAAATGCCTTACTAATACGGTGCATCTGTGAGATGCTTTCATATTTCAAGCGCAAAACGCGCCAAAGCGAGCGCCGTACGACGCTGAGTTATAAAGGTGAACGTGCCTTGTCTTGGCATGCACCGTACAGGTTTCAGGAAGCAATCGATAGCAGTGGCATGGTGACGCGACGCAGTGGCCAGACTAATGGCGCTTCGTGCGCGTTTCTCTCCAGATCTTGGATTCACAATCAGTTGAACCGGTCTTTCTTTGACGTCTGCTTAAATACTGGGACTATGAAGGTATCACAGAATTCGGCAGCTATGAGGAAGCAGACCTCTTTGATCACAGGGGTTGCAGAACTTCCCATAGGGTTATTGTATCACAAACTGATACTTCATAAGCCCGAAACTCGAAGGTTAGAGGACTGTCATTCTACTCGTAGCAGCAAAATCAACAGCTCAGGACGGCTAGAAACACACACACACGCACAAAAAAAATGCAGGGCGCCGTCTATAGCACAACTTAATGGCAGCGCCTAACCTGCTTATATCGATAAATTGACTGCGGAACGTGTCCGTATTTCGGTTGGCCCTTTCGTAACCGGTACAACTGAATAACTCTAGTTAATAGAACTAGGCTGGAGCAGACGACACTGTGGCTGCTTGCAGTCGAGAGTTTCTGTATACGCTCCCTACGGAAGCATGTACTATAGTCGATTACTGTATTACTTTGTGCAATCTGTTATTTCGCCCTGAAAAAAACAAAAAAACAAAACACGTCCTCATACAACTTGTAGTCGGAAATTGCGGGGCCATTTAGAATCACGCGAAATCGAGATCGGCAGCACGTTATTATGCATTTAATTATGTCTCATACCTTTATTATTACCTTTTAATGATCAAAACTGGCACTGCGCGAACGATGTTGCAGTGCCGCTACGCAGTGCAAAGCTCGTTCGCTACTGAACTCGCGGGGGAAGAACTGTTTTGTAAATTTCTGTGTCCTATTATGGTGACAGCTCTTGGGGCTTCGCATCACCGAAAATGGGTCGACAACTATGCCAGAAAACGTGGCAGTGTCTCAACGGAGCGAAAAGAACAGGGACTGATAAGGCCCCATCTCCCAGTCGAACAGCTGATGCTGAAAACGATGCTGTGAATGGGCATAGCTCCATTGTTTTGTTAACCCCACAGGCACCTTTAGAGAGAGCACATGACGAGGATGTGTGTAAGTGAAATCAGCCTAATAAAAGCAGCAGTCGGATTAAGCGCTGGGGTAGGCTCGCCGACCGACCTCTACGAAGCGTTGATGATCGTAGCTTGTCTGAAGAGCGTGTATATAAGCTCCGAGAAGAGGAATAGGAACTGCCTAGACAGAGTGACCTGGCCGCCGGGAAACCCACAAGGGAACAAGGTCATTTTCGACGGATAAATTTCTAAATTCGAGCTCGCAGTGGGAAACCGCTTCGATTCGAAAGAGCCATCACCGAAACCCGCAAACACGGCGGAAGAGTTTGGCGAGGGAGCCAAAGAATAGGTTACCGCAAGACTCGAACCGCTGTATGTTCAGATGTTTCTGACACTTACCTTACGTGACAACGGGAACGCCTAATTCTCGTTTCTTGTTTATTAGTTTTCCGCTTGACTCGCCGGAAAAGCAGCAGGGAAGGGTTCAGTCTCTATTTTGTGCGAGTAGTGCATCAGCGAATCGCAGAACTTCTCGCTCTGCGTATCGAAACACGCCTTCCACTTTCGCCCCGGCCGGCCGCGGTTGTTGCACATCTCCTTCGCAAAAGCTCGTGCTTTCGTTCAGTTGTCATTTTGTTGACTTTCCCTCGACAAAAGAAATAAATCTGAAAGGGAAAGGCGAAAGAATTGCTGCTGAAGATGTGCTCACTCACAGTCACACTCACGCTTACACTTATACTCATGATGTTATCGAACCCACTGAAGCTGAGCTCTGGAAAGTTAGTATAGGCATCGCGTCTCTATTACGAAACGACAACGAACGCGAAAGCGCTCAGTTGTCGTGCTGCCAAACAGCCACCTAAACGCGGCTAAACGAGCCCAGCCATATATATGAACCGTGTAAAATAACCACCGGATGTTTTTAGACGGCGCGCCTGCTCCCACCATCCCCCCCCCCCCCCCCCTTTCTTTTTTCGCACTCGCACATTCCATGCACGCCCGGCCGCTCACATCGTATGGCGCGAGGTATGCAACGCTGAACAGCGCCGAGGTACGAGGTTCAGTATACTTGCTCACCTCTGCACGGAGAGTTCACTCTATACTGCTGTTGTCCCCCTCCACCCCTCTCTTCCTTTTTTTTTTATTCATCTCTCTCCTCTTCAGTGGAATGAAGCGGGAGACAAAGTCTGCTACCAGCGACAACGCAACCGACGGCTACAACTGTTGCGGCCTGCGTGTGGCGTACTACAAAACAAGCGGTTCGCTTGGAACAGACGCGCTGCGTGCGTATAAAGCTCGCTCTGGGCGAGGAACGAAAACGCTTACTGCGGCACAGCGTGTGCCGCGGGCGCATTCTGTGAACGCGTGAATACGCGCTAATGCTGTGAATGCGTGCGGCCAAGCAGTTGGAGCGCGAAATCGGCCGGCTGACCGTCGTCCCCACAGGACGCGCTGCGGGCCAGGGTTGCGTGCTGTGGAATGGGGTCACCACACCGAAAACCTTAACAGCCGCGGGGATGGCTCGGGTCACACGGCGCGCCTTGGTTGAGACTGCGACCAGAGTCTCTGTCCGTGCGCGAACGGAAACCCGACAGTCCAGAGCTTGAAACCACGCCTCAATCAGCGCGGTGCTCGCCTGGGCTCGGCTGATGGCAATGTTTACACCTCTTCCTCGAGGGCTCACTTCTCTCGTTTAAGAATTCGGTAGCGTCGGCAGCCAAGGTTTCCGTTAGGAGAAATAAGGGCGAAAGGCAGGCAAACTTTTTGTGTATATAGAGGGTGAGCATTAAACTGTCTTGTTTGCTCGAAACAAACTGGCCCCATTTTCAGTTGAGCTGGTCCGGCGGTGAGTACGAATGGTCATGAGCTATTGCGTAGCACCTCTTATGTGCATGCACTGTGTGCATTGTTTACATGACTTTCCTTGCGATAAATGTGAATCGAGGCCCGCAGTTCTGGCCCTTCAATTCACGCGCTGCTCCTGTGAACTCGAGTGCGTAGTTTTTACTCTCTTTTTTCTTCGGGGGAATGAGCTGACAGCCGAAAGGCCGGACACATTGTACTTGCTTTTCGACGCTGGATAACGCGGTACTAGAACGCTGCACCCAGTGCGAAACCTTGCATCGCATCGCAGGCCAGATTACTCGTCTCATTTGTAGTCGGCGGTTACCACGTGCCGCAAAGAGCGAAGACACTCATAGCGACCGATTTGGACATAATCGAGGCGCTGTTGTTACTCTCTTGAGTATGGAAACTGCATGTTCGACTGGATTCTACTTTTCGTTAGGAGCAGGACAGACGGTGAATCTGACCGCAAGCTCGTTTTACGCAGACAACAGTGAACGATTTTCTGTCAGCGTCGGCGTTGAATGTTGTAGCAGAAAACTCCCCGGTGACATACTGTATATATTTGTGTGTTAGAAATATTGGTAGGCCCGAGCCATACAATGTTACTATGTTCTGTTACCGCAGGTTAGGCGTTGTTACCCGTCGAGAGGAGCCAATGTGTTGCCAAGAGCCTACGGATGCTCACTGTCTCTGCTGCACCGTTTGCACAGCGCGTCCTTTTTGCGCATAAAAAAAAATGCGGTACCACTTTTATCGGTGCTTTTATCGGAAGTGGCGCCACTTCTGGTCGGCTGAC